>NC_045546.1:6564981-6884981 GCF_009769535.1 Thamnophis elegans
TGGTCTTCTCACCATCCTGCAGAGCATTAAATTCTACATTTGTGCAGCACTTTATATCCAAAGGAATATCAGAAGGACACAAGGACCTCCTTAAATAGAACACACACCAAGGTGTGAAATTGTGCAACGTCAGCAACTCTCTTGAAAAGCCAAACAAGTGGAAAAGTGCCTTTTGGGGTTCCCTCCCCCCTCTGAATCTAAAGTACCGCACGGCCCCCGTTTAATTGTGTTGTTCTCACACATCCTGGCTGAATATTCCTTTAATAACTCTTTCACACAGCCAGCAGGGCTCCGGGTGTGAGCACAGAAAAAAGTAGAATGGATGACGAATGCTACAGAAGCCTTAACTGGTAAGAGTCATTCACGTAGTCATTTCTCCACATTAAGAAGGAAATATAGCTGAATCCCATGGAGACAAACTGGAAAACGGAATGCTACGTTCTCGAAAGAAATACTGTCGAAGATTATCATTGGTCATTTAAGCATGGAGTGGAGGGGTATCAAACTCAAGTCCCATGGGCTGGATCTGGCCCGCAGGGTATCTTAGATCTGGTCTGCTGGGCCGCCTTGGAAACAGCAAAGGACCAGCCCGCGGTGCAGGGGTGAGTTCCAGCTTCTTCTACTGCTGGTTCACTCAGGGATACGCTTCAGGTGTGTGTATGCTTGATGCGCGCTATGCATGTATGCACAGTAGGTTAAAATGCTTCTGCGCATGCACAGAAGCAAAAAACAAGATGGTGCTGCCTATGGCGGCGCCAATAGAACTGTTTTGGGGGGCGTGGCCAGCCACGTTACTACCTACTCAGCCGGAGGTAGGAGGCCACCGCAGCTGAAAACGGATCTCGGATCTTCCCAGCCCCACCCAGGGCCAGCCCCACCCAGGCCACCACAGGTGCCCCCGATATGAAAGACAGAGCTGGCCACACCCATTCTAGCCACACCCACCAGGCCCCGAGGTCAAACACAACCCTGATGCAGCCCGCAATGAAATAAAGTTTGACACCCCTGATGTAGTCGAAAAGAAACCGATCTTTCGTTTTAGATCAGTGGATTAGCCATGCCTTATTGGGTTAGATCATGGCGGTCCGAGTTAGCAGCAGCAATCCCATCCAGAAAGCACACACAGGTAACTGATTCAACAGGATTCATTAATTTCTCTTTATATACAATAAAGTACATGAAATAAGTATACAATACCAAAAGCAGGTTTTCCAATGCGGTAAGCAAACACAGACAGAGGAGAGAACAGTTTCAGTTTCAGTTCAGAGCAGCAGGCTAGTTTAGAGCTCAGCACAGACTCAGATCTACAAAGCTAAGCCGTGCCCAGGCTCCTTGTTCTCTCCTTGATGGTCACACAGCAAAAACTTTCTGTTTCCAAACAGCCCTCTTTGGCTGACCCAGTTGCCCTGTCTCTTCCAGTCATGAACTCTCAATACACTGACAATGGCCCCTCTAGTCTAACCGTCTCTTCTCGCAGTGGCCAAGCACTGCAACACACAAGGAATCTCTGTAGTATCTCAAAATATGGCCTTCAGACCCATTCCCTCTGCCATTGAGCTCCCAACTTGGTCCCAAAACTTGGGTCCAACCCTTTTTGAAGTCAGCTAGGGTGGTAGCCAGCACCACATCACATAGTAGCCAGGGGTGGGTTTCAAATTTTTTTACAACCTATTCTGTCATCGTGGCCTATTCTATGGGTATGGCTGGGCGGTCATGTGACTGGGTGGGAGTGGCTTGGTGGTCATGTGACTGGGTGGGAGTGGCTGGGCGGGCATGTGACCGAGTGGAATCGCTTGGCAGTCATGTGACTGGGCGGGCATGTGACTGGGTGGGCATGAATAGGTGGTTGTAGTCATGTGATTGGGTGGGCATGGCCCACTCGATGTCACTCACATGGAGGGGCACCTCGCCTGGCTTCTCCTTGCCCCTCCCCTCCCAGCCGGTCCTCGCCTCGTCTTGCATGTTATGGTGGGAGTCATATTCCAATGCTGAATTACATATTGTACAGGCAGCCCCAAAGGTACTTTTTCAGAAGGCAGTTGGATTTTCTTGACTCTTCCTTAAAGACGTTTCGCTTCTCATCCAAGAAGCTTCAAGGGAAAAATGAGAAAGTCCAGTTGCCTTTTGAAAAAGCACCTTTGGGACAACCATGACCTGGATCTCCATAGCTAGTCCTCCATTCATTTTGTGGCCATTCAAAGTTACAGCAGCACTGGAAAACAGTGACTCCAGTTCCTCCCTCCTCTTTTTCCTTTCTTCCTTTCCTCCCTCCCTCTTCCCTCTTTTTTTCTTCCTTCTTTCTCTCCTTCCTTCCTTTCCTCCCTTTTTTCTCTTCCCCTTCCTCCCTCCCTCCTCCTTTTCGTTCCTTCTTTTTCCCCACCCTCCCTTTTCCTTTTCTCCTCCTCCTATTCTTTCCTTCCTTCTTTCCTTTCTTTCTTTTCCTTCCTCCCTCTTCCTATTTTCCCTCCATTCTTCCTCCCTTCCTCCATCCTCATTTTCCTTCCTTCCTACCTTCCATCCTTTCTTTCTTCTTTTCCTTCCTCCCTCTTCCTATTTTCCCTCCATCCTCCCTCCCTCCCTCTTCCTTCCTCCATCCTCATTTTCCTTCCTTCCTTTCTTCTCTTCCTTCCTCCCTATTCCTATTTTCCCTCTATTCTTCCTCCCTCTTCCTTCCTTCCTCCATCCTCCTCATTTTCCTTCCTTCCTTCCGCCCTTTCTTTCTTCTTTTCCTTCCTCCCTCTTCCTATTTCCCTCCATTCTTCCTCCCTCTTCCTTCCTTCCTTTCTCCATCCTCCTCATTTTCCTTCCTTCCTTCCTTCCTACCGACCGACCGACCGACCGACCGACCGACAGTACCTGCCTACAACTACAAGGCAATCGGATCCATATTGGCAAAACCGTGGACCACCAGTAGATGTCAACAAAAACAATTTCCCATAACTCGTTGCTACCCTCTATTGGTCCCTCCTAATTTTGCAACACAGATATGGTCGCCTCTAACAGGTGGACTTGTTCTCCTGAACCTTTGGGCTGCTGGTCCTTAACTGTGCCCTGGAAGCAATCCCATTTACCCCACCCATAGCTCTGCGAGCTTCAAGATCGTAGCAAAGCAGGAAAGCGAGACAGGCCTGCTTCAAACCTTCCGTCGTCTTGGGCCATGAAATATCTGGCAATGTCGTTTGAGCCCCGATTGCTCTGAAAGAATTAGAACAGCAAAAGCACTTAAGAAATCAGCTTGAGCTGGCAGCAATGCTCTTGGACCATGAAATGGAATTGAAAGCATGACAAGGACAATGGGGCTGGATCACTATCCACATCGGCTGCGAGAATTTATTTATGTGCGGTGAAGACTGAATCAGCTCAGTGCTGGTGACACCTAAATTTGAAAAGTGGGTGTGCTCCGCTGCTAAAGATAGAAAGCAAGGGAGCGGGCCTAATCAGAGGCTCTCCAACCAACCTTTTCAAAATTGAGCACACCCTGGCTTTTAAAAGTCCTTGCGAAAATTACAGATTTCAGACTCCCCGGAAAAAAAATGACATTTAAGAAAATGTGTGTGCGTGCACCACAAAGCGTTTCCCTTGCCAAACAAACTGTTTAGCTTTGCCTTCTGAAATTGCCCTGAAATTTTACCTCTTGAAATAGCAGCTATCGGGATTTTTTATTTTGTTTAGAGGCTTGAGTTAACAAGGTGCCACAACATCCTTCGCGATCCCGTGGGCCAACTGGACACTCCTCGCTTCAAATAAAGGGAAAGGGTCCCCCTCGCACATATCTGCTAGTCGTTCCCGACTCTAGGGGGAGGTGCTCATCTCCGTTTCAAAGCCGAAGAGCCAGCACTGTCCAAAGATGTTCTCTGTGGTCATGTGGCCGGCATGACTAAACGCCGAAGGTGCATGGAACGCTGTTACCTTCCCCCCAAAGGTGCTTCCTATTTTTCTACTTGCATTTTTTGCGTGCTTTCAAACTGCTAGGTTGGCAGAAGCTGGGACAAGTAACGGGAGCTCACTCTGTTACGCAGCACAAGGGATTCGAACCGCCAAATTGCCAAACTTTCTGATCGACAAGCTCAGCGTCTTAGCCAGTGGTGAAATTTTTTTACTACCGGTTCTGTAATGTGGCTTGGAGGGCTTGGTGTGGCTTGGTGGTGTGGTAGGGGAAGGATAGTGTACAATAAAAATTGAACCCGTTTCCACCATTCCTGCTTCTTGAAAAATATAGAACAAATTCTCTACTGCAAAGGAAGAAAATGAGAAATAAATCAGGCTATCGTTTTGAGATGAACATCTGGAGAGTGAGTTTAGCCTAGTGGTTCTGGACCAACTGTAGTCTTCGAACACTCTTCAGGGGCAGCCGCGCGAGCGATATGGGGTGTATCCAGATACACCCATGTTACACCTATCCTCCACGAGCTGCACTGGCTCCCCATTGGTCTCCGGACGTGCTTCAAGGTGCTAGTCGTTACTTTTAAAGCCCTACATGGTTTAGGACCTGGCTACCTGAGAGACTGCCTCCTGCCGCTTACCTCCCGAAGACCAACAAGATCGCACAGGCTGGGTCTCCTCCGGGTGCCGTCAGCTGGACAATGCCGGCTGGCGGCTCCCCGGGGGAGGGGCTTCTCTGTTGCTGCGCCGGCCCTGTGGAACGAGCTACCCGCAGAGATCCGGACCCTTACCACTCTCCCGGCCTTCCGTAAAGCTGTTAAGACCTGGCTGTTCCGGCAGGCCTGGGGCTGCTGATTGATATCCAGCCCCGCTTAGATGAAATGGATGATCTTGAATTTTAATATTGTATTTTCTATTTTTAAATTTAAATGTTTTTTGTCTTGTTGTGAGCCGCCCAAAGTCCCAATGGGAGTGGGCCGCATACAAATTTTATTAAACTTGGAAACTTAGTGGTTAAGGCACCAGGCTAGAAAGCTGGCTGAATGACTTTGGACCAATCACCAGGAGACTGGGAATTCTAGTTCCGCCTCCGGCATGAAAGCTGTCTGGGTGACTCTGGACCAATCACCAGGAGACTGGGAATTCTAGCTAGGTAGAAAAGGATGTGGTTGATTCCGAATAAGATCCAACAACAAATATAGAAAGTTAGCACCCATCCCACCTGCTAGAGAATGAAATATTTTGGGGAATATTTAAAAAAGGCGGGATACAATATTTCCCCAAAAGGAGAAATGGAAAAAAAAATCTTAAGGGAGGCAGAAACCAACCCCAGTCTCCCTGCCCCAAGCAGAAACTGAGGAGGTCAGCTTTTAGAAATGCAGATTTGGTAATCCATTCAGAAAGACTGGGTCAGACAGAAACTTCAGATAAGCAACAAGCCAAATGTTGACAAGATTAGCTCAGACAAGCACGTAGGATTTGTATTTCCCTTTTTGCCTATAGAGGCAGCACGACTCCTACATGACCCCATAGGAATGCAGAAGGTATAAAACCCACCCACTCTCAACTCCATTTTGTCAGTTGTCCCAGAATTGCACAGTGTGTGTGCGCGTTGGTTCTGTACACCCATAAACAGAATCTTTCTTTCCAATCAGCCTCCATTTTATTCCTGGCTTGGAAAAGGACCTGGATTTTTCTTCCAACACAGACCGTGATTAAATTCAGCAGCTTTCTGAAACACTAAGCTTTATGCACTTTGGCAAAATTGAACAAACAAACAGGATTTCCCCAGATACCTCAGAATCTCCTGGCCATGTTGCTAAGCTCACGATTCAAGTCTGCACAGTTAGAGCCAATTTCCACTGCCAGGATTACCCATCTTATCTTCCAAATGGGCTTCCTTTTTTATTTTTTAATTCTTCATCTGGAAGGTCTTCTCATGCCAAAAACCTATTTAACTGAAACTGGACAAGCTGGATGGTGTCTGTCTTGGAAATGTAATCTAATTTTGCCAAAGGCAGGCAGGCAGGCAGGCAGGCAGGCAGGCAGGCAGGCAGGCAGGCAGGCAGGCAGGCAGGCAGGCAGGCAGGCAGGAAGGGGCTGCAAAATTATGAATGGCCAATAGATGGTAGCAAAGAGTTACTGAAAACTCTCAGTTGACATCTACTGGTAGTCCATATTTTTGCAAGTATGGCTCTGATAGCCTTGCAGTTGTGGAAGGAAGGGAGGGAGGGAGGGAGGGAGGGAAGGAGCTGCAAAATTATTAATGACCAATAAATGGTAGCAAAGAGTTACTGAAAACTCTCGGTTGACATCTACTTGTAGTCCATATTTTTCCTATTACTACTAATTCTCCTCCTCCTCCTTCTATTACTACTACAATTTCTCCTCCTCCTCCTTCCCCTATTATTATTTCTATTAATTCTCCTCTTTCTCCTCTTTCTCCTCCTCCTCCTCCTCCTCCTCTTATTGCTACTACTAATTCTCCTCCTAGTACTACTACTATTTCTCCTCCTCCTTGTCCTCCACCAATATTTTAACTTCTGCCTCCACTTGAAGACATTTTTATCCACATTTTGAATATCAGTGCTGCAAAACAAAAGAAACACAATTTTAAAAATAAATTTGATAAGAGGTGTAGGAACTTAGCACCCACTCTTCTCCTAGGAAAATGAGATAATTTGGGGAATATTAAAAGGGCAGAATATTTCCCCTAAAAGGGGAGGCAGAAACTCAACCCCCACCTTTGTCAATGGACCATTAAGGCCTGGTCCAGTGTATTCTACATAACAAAGACCTACCTCCTTCAGACAAAGCCATAACAGGAATCCCAAAGCCCTTTCATTACATCATCACCCAGTAAAAGTGTCAACCAAGCTTGGGACTCAGGGCAGCCTACAGAGTTGCCCCTGCGTGGCCCCATGGGAGCCTGACAACCAATCAGGATACAAGCTCAGATTCAAAAACCCAGAGAGGGCATAAAACCCAGGGACTGTCAGCATCTCTTCCCTTCCCCCCCCCCCCCCGGCCAAAGATCTTGAAGCACGTGGTCCTGTCTGCCATTAAAACCATCTTTCCAAGCAGCCTCCATGTTTCCAGTTGTCTTTTTTGCCCACTTGGAACTGGATATTTTTTCCAACAGAGGCTTCTGCAAATAGCAACTCCTGCACCAAGTCGTATGATGGTACTTTGAACAGAAAGAATTCTGCGAAGGATTTGCTCAAACCCTTTACTAAACAAGGCATGTCTAAAGGAGACGAGAGAGAGAGAAAATAAAACTCTCCAAGGCTACTCACTGTATGATCCCAACGTGGCACATCAACAGAACACCCAGTCCTTCACAAAACAGCAATTGCATCGAATGATTTTGCTTTGAGTGACGAGCGGTATTTGAAGCATACCCCAAAGAAAAACGATATTGCGACTGTAGAAAGCTAGTAACCACTTCTCTCCTAGAAGAATGAAATATTCTAGGAAATATTAAAAAGCAGATTATATTTCCCTGGATGAGAAAAGGAGAAAGAGGTTTTTAAAGACAAAGCAGCTTCCTGCAGCTCCCTGCGCACACACACACAAACACACACTCTCAGGTCCAGGGTGATGGGATTAAGACATGGCCCACAGGACATGATAGGATTAGCCCTCTACCCATCTCACCACATGGCCCCTGGGAAGATCACATCACCCAGCAAGGCTCAACCAAGCCTGGGACTCAGGACAGCCTAGAGAGTTTGCCCCTGCATGGCCCCATGGGAGTCTGACAACCAATCAGAATACAAGATCAAGATCAAAGGCCAGAGAGGGCATAAAACCCAGGGACTTTCAACATCTCCTTCTCTTTTTTCTTCTTCACCCAACATTTGGAAGCATGGGATCCCCCTCTTCTGTTCAGGAGCTCAAGCCATGGGATCCTGTCCACCATTAAACCACCTTTCCAAGCAGCCTCCGTGTTTCCGGTGTCTTTCTCCCCACGTGGAACTGAACCCCGAAGGACATTTCTTCCAACATGACACTTGAGGCCTGCCAATGCAGAATCACTGACTTTGTGAGTCGAAAGGGACTTCTGAGGTCAGCTCTGAATGAACACCAAGCTTCCGTTCAAGGCATTAAAACTCTCTCTGTGTGCGGGAAATGGGTGGTTTCTAATTTTGACAAAGGAATAAATTAAGCTACCAAGCTTATATAGTATACATCTGTGGGAAGTTATCATCCAGCCCTCTCCTAGAAAAAATGAAATATCCTAGGAAATATTGAAAAGGCAGAATATTTCTCTGGATGTGAAAAGAAAGAAACACGTTTTAAAAGACAGAATAGCTGCCTGTAGCTTCCTGCCCATCCCCACTGTTAATGGGCCATTAAGACAGCCAAGCTAGTCCACTTTACATAATAAAGACTTTACCAGCAGCTACAGGAAAGCATGATAATATTGGCCCTTTACTCAACTGACCACATGGCATCTGAGAACTCATCCATACCTGGATTCAAAACACAGCCTAGAGAGTAGCCCCTGCATGGCCCCATGGGAGTCTGACAACCAATCAGAATACATTTCTTACACAGGAACAGGAAACAGAGAGGTGGGACTGAACAGGTTATAAAAAGCCTAGCAAGCCCCTCCTTCAGCCCTTCTCTTCTTCTCCACCAACATTGAAGCATGTGATCATCTTTTCTGTTCAGGGCTCAAGCCATGTGGTCCTGTCCACCAATAAACCATCTTTCCAAGCAGCCTCCGTGTCTCCAGTGTCTTTTTCCCCACTTGGAGCCAAACCCAGAAGGACATTTCTTTCATCAAATCTGTGTGTATTGCTTTGTCTCAGAAATAAACAAAGCCATGAAGCAAACTGAAGACATTCAGAGTTTGGAGCAATATTCAATAGATCCGATTGGGGTTGTCTCCATATAACATACGGTTACGGGGAAGCAATATGTTTTAGGATGCTAATTTGATCTCCCTTTAAGGGAGCTTACTACAATTCAGCATTTTTTTTTACAGATGGAAAGGTGAAGAGTTTAGACTTGCCCAAGCCAGCCAGCTGGAAATTAAAGTTGATCGAGAAACAAAGGAATGTATCAAGGACAAAAAAAAAAACAACAAAATCTAGTCTGCGGGCTGTAGCCTTTTTTAAAATTTATTTGCTAACCATCAGTGGCAACAGTTGCAACAACAACAACAAAAGAGAGATTTCTGCTCAGCAACCATGAAGTCCTAAAGGCAAATTAAGAAATCGACAAAACTCAGCAATTTCACTCCTATCCATAATTCTTCTTTTTGCACTATAATAAATCTAAACTGCAGAGCAGTTCATAGCCTGGATTCAAAAAAATGCAAATTTTGGTGTTATGGTAGTTGGAGGCACGGATTATGTCACAGCAGGAAGGGCAATGGGAAAAAAAATAGATTCCTTACGCATCCCTAATCCTGATTTTTCTCTTTTCTAATAAAACACCAAGAAATATGTATATTCACCCAGCACAAAAAAAGTGATGTGTGGGGAAGGATAGTAGTATTCTAGTATTTGAGAGGCTGCCACAAAGAAGGGGGGGGGTCAATTTATTTTACAAAGCACCGAGGGCAGGAAAAAACAATGGATGGAAAATAATCAAGGAGAGGAGCAACCTGGAATGAAGGAGAAACTTCCTAACAGGGAGGACAATTAACCAGTGGAACAGCTTGCTGTCAGAAATTGTGGGTGCTTCATCACTGGAAGAAGAGATTGGACAGTCATTTGTCTGGAATGGAATAGGGTCTCCTGCTTGAGGAGGGGGGTGGACTAGAAGATCTCCCATGATCTGTTTCAACCTACTCTACTCTACTCTACTCTACTCTACTCTACTCCACTCCACTCCACTCCACTCCACTCCACTCCACTCCACTCCACTCCACTCCACTCTCCACTCTCCACTCTCCACTCTCCACTCTCCACTCTCCACTCTCCACTCCAGGAACTTCTACAGTACATCAATTGACCTATTTGGTACACTCAGTTCTCCAAGGGAAAGAGTGAAAGGTTGACTGATAAAAACAGGCCTCTCAAACACACTGTTGACCTCTGGTAGTAGCAGAACATCTTTCCCAAGTATCGACTGGCTGACCAATGGGGGAATGACCAGTGATGTCCTGAAGCCTTACCAGCATGTTCAAGACTCAAAAGATTCCCAAAAGTGCCTAAAGAAATTAGGCAAAGCTGCCATATTCCTCAAACGATGGCTTTTGACCTAATCAACATGACTCTTTGCTTGTAGAAGATGAACAAGAGGTGGGGGCGGAGTTAAGTAAGTTATTAGTCTGGAATCACTGTGTCCCCATAAGCCCTCCAAGTCCAGCCCCTCCTGAATTCTATTGACCCTTTTCTAAGCACTAATTTAGTGCTAGCTGTCAGTTGACAAGATCAAGGGTCCCCAACTTCCAGTCTGTGGATCGGCATCACTCCGCGGCACACCAGAAACCAGTCCACACAAACAAGGAAGCCCCCATCTGCAAGATGCAGGCAAGCATGTGAAACCATGCCCCCTCTCTCCCTGGTGTACTTCACATTTTGTTACCACCGTTTCACCCGTGCATACCCACCTGCTTCATGCACACATGCCCATTCTTCATGGGCGCACGCACGACTTCCATGCATGCACCCGGCCTTCGGCGCATGCACTTTGCTTGCACGCACACCTTCCGTGCATGCACCTGACCTCAAAAATGTGCCTAAACAGGATAGCGTAGAGCCGGGGCGGGTGGCTGGGCCCACTACTGGTTCGGGTGAGCCAGTCCGAGCCGACTGAATACCACATCTGACTTGAATGAATCTTCTATGCTGCTACCTAATGAATGGACCTGATTCATTTATTTATTTATTTGCCTGATATTGCTCTCAGAACTGCCATATGGCAATTTCAATTGGGTTAGTGACTAATTGGCTAACAGCATTATAGGAATTGGGTCATTTTGTAATCAGAAAAAAATCATACGGAACTCTGTATTAGAGAAAATTGCAAACAATGTGGATTTTCCAATAGTTCCTTTAAAAAAAAAAAACAATAATGTAAAATAGATTTATATCCCAAGTCATACTTCATTCTTACAGAGACTGAATTTAGATCGATCCGCGTTCCTCTAAATTATATGTGTTAAAAATCATTGAAAATCCTTAGGGGTAAAGGTAAATGTTCCCCTCGCGCATATGTGCTAGTCGTTCCTGACTCTAGGGGGCGGTGCTCATCTCCATTTCAAAACCAAAGAGCCAGTGCTGTCCGAAGACGTTTCTGTGGTCATGTGGCCGGCATGACTCAATGTCCAAGGTGCATGGAACGCTGTTACCTTCCCCCAAATGTGGTTCCTATTTTTCTACTTGCATTGTTACATGCTTTCGAACTGCTAGGTTGGCAGAAGCTGGGACAATTCATGGGATCTCACTCCGTTATGCGGCGCTAGGGATTCGAACCGCCGACCTTCTGATCGACAAGCTCAACGTCTTAGCCACTGAGCCACCTCTTGAAAATTCTTACTTAGGATTAATTGAGTTCTCTCTGATTTCGGTGGAACTATGTCAAGAACGATAAATTCTTGGTTTGATACCATATTTCTAAGAAAGTAGGGGAACAGTTATCACACTGAAAATAAAATAGTGGTACTTCTGAAGTTATAAGGGAAAATACCATTTAAAAAAAAAAAACATCCCTTTTAACGATGTGTGAAATTAAGTATAATCTTTATTTTCATTGTACTTAAATACAATGAAATTGATTTAAATACAACAAAATTAACTGTTTATATGGATTGTATAACTCTAGGTAATTTACAACTGGGAATTATAAATCTTTGGTTGATGATATGTTACATTGCTCTACTATGAGCAAAAATAGTATGTTTCAAGAATATCAGGTAGCAATGAAAAAGCAAATCCAAAAAATATTGTTCCGTATCAATTAGTAGATGCTTTTCCTTCTCTATAGCTATAGATAGATTCATTATTTTTAACTTGTTGCTGGTGAGCTGTCCGTGAACTTTAAGAGTTTCAGTTTGTGGGTTTGTGATTCATTTATCCTGATTGTGTTTCTTTGTTTCTAGCGTCTCTTGAGTTTTATTTTTGGGAATTTTCAATGAGATATACAGGTAGTTCTTGACTTACAAACAGCTGCCACCAAGAAGTGGGAGTCAAGTTATTCTCCAAAGCACCTGAGGGTAGGATAAGCAGCAATCAATGGGTGGAAACTAATCAAGGAAAGAAGCAACTTAGAACTAAGGAGAAATTTCCTGACAGTTAAAAGAATTAATCAATGGAATAACTTGCCTCCAAAAGTTGTGAATTCTCCAACACTGGAAGTTTTAAAGAAGAGGTTGGACAACTATTTGTCTGAAGTGGTGTAGGGTTTCCTGCGTAAGCAGGGGGTTGGACTAGAAGACCTCCAAGGTCCCTTCCAACTCTGTTATTCTATTCTATTCTGTTGGTGGATGGGGAAGGGTCCCGATGGGATGTGAATAGCCTGAGTGGCAGAACTGACAGGGAACATGCAAAAAAGGGAGCAAAAGCACAATTTCATCCATAGTGTTTAGTGTTTCTCGTTTGCCAAAAGCGACAACCTATTCTATTCTGCATTGTCAGACCTTCCTTGGAGGATTGGGTCCAAATCTTCAGAAGTTGTGGGTGATCTTTCTCCAGCTCAAGGTTGACTCAGCCTTCCAATCCAGAAGCTGTGAATGCTCCAACACTGGAAGTTTTGAAGAAGAGGTTGGACAACCCTTTGTCTGAAGTGGTGTAGGGTTTCCTGCCTAAGCAGGGGGTTGGACTAGAAGACCTCCAAGGTCCCTTCCAGCTCTGTTATTCTGTACTTGGTTCTTTTAGGGACCATTTGAAGTTACAATGGCACTGAAAAACAGAACTTATGACTGTTTTTCACACTTAACGACCATTGCAGCATCGCTGTGGTCACGTGATCAAAATTCAGCTGCTTGGCAATGGACTCATGTTTATGACGGCTGAGGGGAGTCATCACCTTTTGGGAACTACTGAAAAGCAAAGTCAATAGGAAAACCAAAGAAAGATTGGACAAACATTTGTCTGAAATGGTATAGGATCTCCTGCTTGAACCGGGGGTTGGACTAGACGACCTCCAAAGGTCCCTTCCAACTTTGCTATTCTGTTATCACCTTTAGAAATTAGCAGGCCGTCCCAAAAGGACATAAAAATCAGGAAAAATAACTTAAAAGAAGTGAGACTCAAACCTTGGAGTTCCCAGAGAGTAAATTTCCTAAAATGTGCATATGTTGATTTACATGCCTAAGAGCTAATTAGGGAATATTGACTAGAATTTCACAGGAGGTCAGGGGCTGACATTGAAATTATTCTTGGAGCAATTAAATAGCACCAATTATATTGCTATTTCACTAAATAACAGCTTCTAAGATAATTCTGTGGGAAAATTTACCTCCCAGTCATTCTAAACAGCACCTCTTCAATCTACACCCGCCCAACCAAGAGCCACTGCAAACTAATTACTCTTAGTCATTATTTTTTCTAAATCAGTTCTAAATAAATTAAGCTAAAAGTAATTTATTGCCTCAAAGTACTATCCTTCCCTGTAAACCAGCAGCTAGTTAATTCCCTAGCTTTTTCCAAATTCATTACACAAAACTAGATCTGTTCCTAAATTGAATACAGGTAGTCCTCCAACTACAATCACAATTGTGCCCAAAATTTCTGTTGCTAAGAATGGAATGGAATGGAATAGAACAGAATCCACTCCATGAGACTAGATTAGACTAAAAGAATGGAACAGAACAACAGGAAAGAATGGAATGGAATAGAATAGAATAGAATAGAATAGAATAGAATCCACTCAATTAGTCTAGACTAGACTAGACTAAAAGAATGGAACAGAACAATAGGAAAAAATGGAATGGAATAGAATAGAATAGAATAGAATCCACTCAATTAGTCTAGACTAGACTAGACTAGACTAAAAGAATGGAACAGAACAATAGGAAAGAATGGAATGGAATGGAATGGAATGGAATAGAATCCACTCAATGAGACCAGACTAGACTAAAAGAATGGAACAGAACAAGAGGAAAGAATGGAATGGAATGGAATAGAACAGAATCCACTCAATGAGACTAGACTAGACTAGACTAAAAGAATGGAACAGAACAATAGGAAAAAATGGAATGGAATGGAATAGAATAGAATAGAATCCACTCAATTAGTCTAGACTAGACTAGACTAAAAGAATGGAACAGAACAATAGGAAAGAATGGAATGGAATAAAATAGAAGAGAAGAGAAGAGAAGAGAAGAGAAGAGAAGAGAAGAGAAGAGAATCCACTCAATGAGACTAGACTGGACTAAAAGAATGGAACAGAACAACAGGAAAGAATGGAATGGAATGGAATAGAATAGAATCCACTCAATTAGACTAGACTATAGCAATAGCAATAGCAATAGCAGTTAGACTTATATACCGCTTCATAGGGCTTTCAGCCCTCTCTAAGCGGTTTACAGAGTCAGCATATTGCCCCCAACAACAATCCGGGTCCTCATTTTACCCACCTCTGAAGGATGGAAGGCTGAGTCAACTTTGAGCCAGTGAGATTTGAACAGCCGAACTGCAGAACTGCAGTCAGCTGAAGTAGCCTGCAGTGCTGCACTCTAACCACTGCGCCACCTCGACTAGACTAAAAGAATGGAACAGAACAACAGGAAAGAATGGAATGGAATGGAATAGAATCCACTCAATTAGACTAGACTAGACTAAAAGAATGGAACAGAACAACGGGAAAGAATGGAATGGCATGGAATGGAACAGAACAGAACAGAATATTCTTTATTGGCCAAGTGTGATTGGACAAAGAAATTTGTCTCTGGTGCATACATGTAAACAGCAAAGTGATAGGTCATAGAGCATAAATCATAGTTACCAGTGAGACACAGTTATAAGTTACATCTTATACAATAAGCAAGACCGTTGTTAAGTGAATTCTGCCACATCTCACAACCTTACTTGCCACAGTTGTTAAGTGAATCATTACAGTTGTTAAACTAGTAAGATGGTTGTTAAGTGAATCTGACTTCCCCATTGACTTTGCTTGTTAGAAGGTCACAACGATTAGATGACCTCAGGACGATCGTCATAACTGCATGCCACTTGCCAAGTGCACAAACCTTGATCATGTGACCTAACCATGGGGATGCTGCAACCGTCGTAAGAGTGAAAAATGTTCATCGATTTTTAGTACCTTTGTAACTTCAAATGGTCACTAAACTTGAGGACTACCTATAATACTCTCAACTCTTCAACTTTTCAGTTCCAACACAACCGTATCTTTCAGGGGTAAAACTGGTTTGCTCGTGTGCCCGCTGCGCATGCGTGCTTGATGCGTGCTGCATGTGCATGCACAGGGCAATAAAAATTGTTCTGTGCATGCGCAGAAACAAAAAAACAAGATGACGGAGCCTACGGCACTACCAGGAGAATCAGTTCGGGGGGCGTGGCAGCCCTGGGCCGCTGCCAGTTCCAGTGACCCAGGCCGCCAAACCACTACCGGTGTGGCCGAACCAGTCCAAACCGGTAGGAACCCACCCACCACTGCTACAACGTTTTAACCTTGTGTAGTGTTTTCAATTTGATTTTAAAAAGATGAGGCAGAGACATCAACATAGCATTGAGCTGTGACTAATTCAGGGCTCCACACAGTTTTCAGTACCTTCACAAACCACAGAACAAGATGCAGCTGCTTTAAAGAGTTGCAAATATCCTACATCAGGGGTGTCAAACCCGCATTGTCACAGCGGTGCCACGTGACGCATTGGGTCTTTCTTCCCACTTGGAACTGAGCCCAGGTGGCCATTTCTTCCAAAGCTATGTAAGACTCCGGGCCACAAAGCAGCACTAAAACGAATCTTTCTTCTCCGTCGCACAAATGCAGATTTACGCCACCAAATGAGCATTAAGCAGGAGGAAGCAACCTCAGTTCATATATCCATTTTCTATCCTCTGTGGGTGAAAAGAGGGGATTAAGTTTGCGCAGCTTGGCCTATTAGATATAAATCTACAGAAACCACCTGGGTGATGAAGCGGGCTTGTGAAAAATCCACAGGCATTTAAGAGGTCTATTATACAGATTTCAGCTTCATGGAACTGCTTTTTTTTTTTTAAATTAAATTAATGTCGTTCTCTTTCACATACACCAAGAAAGAAAGAAAAGAAAGAAAAGAAGAAAGAAACAAAGAAAGGAAAGAAAAGAAAGAAGAAAGAAAGAAGAAAGAAAGAAAGAAAGAAAGAAAGAAAGAAAGGAAAGAAAGAAGAAAGAAGAAAAGAAAAAAAAGAAAGAAAGAAAGAAGGAAAGAAAGAAAAGAAAGAAAGAAAGAAAGAAAGGAAAGGAAGGAAGGAAGAAAGAAAGAAAGGAAAGAAAGAAAGAAACAAAAGAACGAAAATAAACAAAAGAAAGAAAAGAAAGAAAGAAAGGAAAGGAAAGGAAGGAAGGAAGGAACAAAGAAAGAAAGAAAGAAAGAAAGAAAGAAAGAAAGAATAAATCAGGGCATGGTGGAATACAGGTAGTCCTCGATTTATGACCACAAGTGAGCCCAAAATTTCCGTTGCTAAGTGACTTTTGCCCCATTTTGCAACTCAAAATGCGATCACATGACCATGGAGGGACCCAAGCCACCAAAAGTACGAATTTAGGTTGTTAGTAGCCCCGCAGATGTCCGTCATAACTTCAAATGGTCACTAAGTGAGCAGTCGTAAGTTGAGGCCCGACCTGCATGGATATTCTTCTTGCTGCTGATCAAATTCCAATCAAATGCAGAAACTTATCTTCCTTAAAGAGAAGCAATTATGTTCAATTTCACTCATTTTCCTAGTCTTAAATTCCTCTCATCCCACTTCTATTTTAATTTGAGATTTAAAAAAACAAGATCTGCTTTGGGTGAGGAATTGCATGCATATTTCTCTTGATATCAGCATTATTATGCACATATTAAACAAGTGAAAGTCATTTTCATTGCACGCTTCCCCCTAATATATGCATTTTCCCCACCCATTGTGTTACGAAACTTTATCACGAAGAGTTATTTTTTTTTCCAATGGATTACTTTTGCAATCTAAAGAACTTCATGAAACTCTTGAAAGAAAATGTCTTCAAAGAAAAAAACGAAAAAGTCCATGTGATCAGCAGAGGTGTGACACAAAGGCAACACAGCCAGAGAACCAGTATGAGTCCCTTGATTACAGCAGTGTTTCTCAACCTTGACAACTTGAAGTCCTATGGACTTCAATTCCCAGAATCCCCCAGCCAGCATAGCTGGCTGGGGAATTCTGGGAGTTGAAGTCCACAGGACTTCAAGTTGTCAAGGTTGAGAAACACTGGATTACAGTGTTGGGTTTCAAAAAAAAATTGAACCTACTCTGTGGGTGTGGCCTCCTTTGTGGGAGTGGCTTGCCGGCCATGTGACCTGGTGGGAGTGGCTTGCCGGCCATGTGCTCGCTCTCTCTCTCTCTCTCTCTCTCTTTCTTTCCTTCCTTTTGTCTCTCTGTCCCTTTTTCCTTTTTTTCTTTCATCTCTATCTCTCACTTTTTCTTTCTTTTTTTCTTTCTGTCTTTCTTTCTTTCTTTCTTTATTTCTTTCTTTCTTCCTTTCTCTTTCTCTCTCTGTGTTAGTGTGTGTGTCAGTGGTGGGTTTCAAAAATTTTTGGAACCCCTTCTGTAGGTGTGGCCTGCTTTCCGGGTCTACTGGTGGAACCTCTTCTAACCGGTTCGGTAGATTTGATGAACCGGTTCTACCGAATAGGTGCGAACTGGTAGGAACCCACCTCTGCTTGAATAACACCAACTGTGCCCCCCAACTCTCAACTTTCAACTCTCGGGCCTGGAGAAAAGCTGTTCCACAAACCTGTAACAGCCTTTGGCTGAAAATACTCCAGTCCAAATGTTGTAAGCAGAAAACTTCCAACTATAAATCCAACACGGCAAGATAAGGTAATTAATCCGGCAGGGCAAGCAAGATAAGGAATTCCAGAAGTGAAGTAGCATTGCAGTAAATCAAACCAGTTGGGAGGATGCCAGGAACTCAGATTAAGCAGTTAACACCAAATGAACTCACAGCCCCTCCCATTTGCCTCTCCTTTAAACTCCATCCCCAGGTGTGCCTTGTGAAAAGAATTGGGGCCCTTGCCTCCCTCGTAAGGCACGCAACCCACACTGCTCTCTTCTGCTTTCTTCCTGCGTGCCCTAGGATGAGGAGGGGGTGGGCCTTGGTCTTCATCTAAACCCCCTCTCCCTTGTTCTACCTCTCCCCCGCTCTGCCCAGCCTGACTTTGCCCTTCCCCAATTTCCTCCACAGCCAGCGGAGCCACTCTCCCGCTCTCTGTCAGCTGTTCGTCTTCCCCCTCAGTTTCAGACTCCGACAGGGGCATAACAATCCATTTGGCCTTTTGAGAAAAGCACCTTTGGGACATCCATGACCTGGATGTCTGAGAATCTCCATAGACCTTTAGCTATGAACCTTGGGATGAGCACTCTTTGAATGGTGCGGCAGTATGAATGGATCTACAGAAACATTGCAGACTACAGGAACCAGTTTGAGATGCAGGCAACACAGACTCATCCCCAACAGCCGGCACCTGTCTTCAACGGTGAAAAGACACAGGGCAGGAAAACATCCTGCAGCCAAGAAAGCTCCACACCTATTCGTACCACTCAGGACTCCCTGAGGACAGAGATAAACCTCCTAGTGGCCTCAACGATTCTCTAAAAGAATACAAATGACCAGCTGCCTGCAAGGAATATACCGTATTTTTCGGAGTATAAGACATACTTTTTCATCTCTAAGAGAAGGTAGCAATAGCAATAGCAGTTAGACTTATATACCGCTTCATAGGGCTTTCAGCCCTCTCTAAGCGGTTTACAGAGTCAGCATATTGCCCCCACAGTTTGGGTCCTCATTTCACCCACCTCGGAAGGATGGAAGGCTGAGTCAACCTTGAGCCGGTGAGATTAGAACTGCTGAACTGCAGATAACAGTCAGCTGAAGTGGCCTGCAGTACTGCACCCTAACCACTGTGCCACCTTGGCTCTTGGTGAAAATTTGGGTATGTCTTATACACCAAATGTAGCCCCACCCACCCGCTGGCCCCCAACCTTTGGCCTCTGCCTCCCAGCAATTTGTCTCCTTGCAGCAAACAGCAAACAGCCTGTTTCGGCTTCAGCACGGCCTGATTAGCACAAGCAGCTGATGGTCGTCGGATCGGCCTCCCGATCATCAGCTGTTTCAGGCTTCAGGGATTGCCATAGCTTCCGCGTGCCCCATTTTCAGCCTCCACATCCCATTTTTTTGCCTCCTCTCACCCCATTTTCCACCCATCCCAATCCCCACCACCCGGAACGGGCAGAAAATGGGCATGCTCTGGGTCATGAAGAAAACTTTTATTCTCTGGGGAAAGTAAGCAAGGCAGTCTGTTTTTCTACAGAACCTAATTCTGCTACATCGATCTAAACCCGATCAAGGATTTTGTTTAAGTAGCACATCACGCCTTGTTGCTCAAATTACAACCGATGGATGGATCAATTAATTAATTCAGCCGCTGTGAGTTCTTCACGTTCCAGCTGTTTGAGAAGGCACAGCCGACTGCACCTGGAGCATGCCAGAAATTGGTAATTCAAGACCCCCTTGGAAAAACAGTCTAAAGGCACTGTTTGAAATTCCTGAGCACCCCCAGACCCTTCTAGCTAGGAAAACTGGCAGATGCATTCACAACGCATCTGGAAAGTTGAAATGCAAAACAATTATTTGAATTACTTGGATGAGGGGATCGATGGGAACTCATCAAATTTGCAGGCGACACCAAGCTGTAAGGAATAGCCAACCGTGGGCTGCAGCTGCCAAAAAAGCCGGTTCACCGACAAATGCGCGCTCGACAGAAGCGCATCGACAAAGCTGCTGCGAGAAAACCGCGAGGTTGAAATCACACCCACAGAAGCGCGCCGACAAATGCGCGCTGATGAAAGCGTGCCATCAAAAAACAACAAAAACAACGTAATAACCCTAACCCTAACCCTAATCACGCTTTTGTGGGCCCGCTTTTGTCGGCACTCTTTTGTGGGAGCGCTTTCGACGTCGCAGTTTTCTCGCCGCGGTTTTCTCGGGTGCGCATTTGACGGGTCACAAAAAAAGCCAACACAGTTCTAGGCTGCATAAACAGAGGGATAGAATCAAAATCACGTAGCGTTAATACCACTTTATAATGCCTTGGTAAGGCCACACTTGGAATACAGCATCCAGTTTTGGTCGCCACGATGTAGAAAAGATGTTGAGGCTCTAGAAAGAGTGCAGAGAAGAGCAACAAAGATGATTAACGGGCTGGAGGCTAAAACATATGAAGAACGGTTGCAGGAACTGGGTATGTGTAGTCTAATGAAAAGAAGGACTAAGGGAGACATGATAGCAGTCTTCCAATATCTCAGGGGCTGCCACAAAGAAGAGGGAATTAAGCTATTCTGCAAAGCACCTGAGGGCAGGACAAGAAGCAATGGGTGGAAACTAATCAAGGAGAGAAGCAACATAGAACTAAGGAGGAATTTCCTGACAGTTAGAACAATTAAATCAGTTGAATCCAGAAGTTGTGAATTCTCCAACACTGGAAGTTTTTAAGAAGAGATTGGACAGCCATTTGTGTGAAATGATATATGGTTTCCTGTCTGAGCAGGGGGTTGGACTAGAAGGCCTCCAAGGTCCCTTCCAACTCCATTCCATTCTACAATAAGGTTTGCATCAAATTGTCTTCCATTTAGAGAAGAGGCCAGGACAAGTTGCAACCTAACCTAGCAATATAGTCTCCAGCCAACTTGAAGCTTGCTTCTGAAAAGAGCAATCAAAAAGCAACAAGTCAGAAATAATCTCTGTGTTTTAAATAAAACTTTCTTTGAAAGGAGAATGACTCAAGGGGTCCTTGGTGCTCTCTGAGCTTGGTGGCTTTCTTGGCAGATGCTTCATTAAACTCTTTGATGTCGCAACTTATGGACAGACTTAACCATGGTTCCAACTGAGAAACTGTGACCATCTTTAGACCAAGCCAAGTTTCCCCCCCTCCCCTCCAAAGAAAAGCTAGGGAATTTCTAGAAGCCATGCACTCTGACAAATTAGCCCTCAACAGACGTAAACGATATCGATATACTATACAAAAGAGAAAATTGATCGGCCCAAAATGGAGGAAAAATATAAACAAGCCATTCCTTGGTAGAATGAATAGTGTGTTCTGATTGGTTTGTAGAAAGTCACTCTTCCCCCCCCCCGAAAATGAAATATTTGAGGAATATTAAAAGGCAGAATATTACCATATTTTTCAGAGTATAAGACGTACCTAGTTTTGGGGGAGGAAAACAAGGGGGAGGGAAATCTGCCTCCCAGAACCAAACAATAAACAGTGCAGAAGAAATACACTGCTTGGGGTGTTAAATTTCAGGCTATAGTTGCACAGATGCTGTTAAAATTGATGTGTCTTTCTGGAAGTATACATTATTCTCTGCTATTTAAAAGAAGCTACAGTAACACTGGGCCTCTTCAGATCAAGCATTTACTTTAAAAAGCTTCTTCATTTTGTTAAGCTGTCTTGCACAATAATAAAGCAGATTTTTTTTAAAAAAATAAGTCTAATAATTTGAACATTCTATAGGCATTTGTAGTTATTGACTTACCTCGTTGCAGCAAACAGCCTGTTTCACTTTAGCCTGATTAGAAAAGAGAGAAAAATCTGCCTGCCTCCCAAAAATTTACCTCGTTGCAGCCAACAGCAAGTTTCACTTTCAGTTTAAGCAGGAGGCTTCAGAGGGTGGGGGCCAGTGGGTGGGTGGGGCCACATTCAAATTTTCACCTTTTTAAGGGGGGGAGGAGAAACAGTGGTGGGATTCAAAGAATTTACAACTGGTTTTCTGCTCTAATGACCAGCTGGGTAGGTGTGTCTCAGTGGTCAGTGTGACTGGGTGGGCGTGGCCAACTCAACTCAACATCACTCATGTGGATGGGTGCTTCGCCTTAGCTGTTACAATGTAAGAAGGGTTAAACGGAGAGGCAGTTTCTGAAAGCAGGGCAATAAAGATTAGGCTGGAAACAACACCATAATGTTTCCTTCCTGCCTTCCTTACAGGATTTTAGCCCTGTAAAGTGGAAAAAAACAAAAGGAGATTTCTTCCAACAACCGGTTCTCCAAACTGCTTAGAAAGTTAACAACCGGTTCTCCCAAATAGGTGCGAACTGGCTGAATTCCACCACTGGAAGGAAAGGTGCGTTTTATACTCCAAAAAATACAGTATATTTCCCTAAATGGAGAAATCTGTTTCTTTTATAGCCCACAGCAGATGCCAGCACTTAAGAGATAAAGAGCTTATTGAAAGAGGAAGGCAAGGATCTAGATAGCTCTATTCATAGGCAAAGCCAATACTGTGGGCAGAAATCCATTCAAGACAGGATATTTTGAAACTCCCTGCTGCAAAATCTGAACAAAGGCAGAATGGTAGGATTAGCCCCTCACTCAAGAGCCAAAACAGGACAAAAACCATTAAGCCACAATAGGAACTGCCCAACTCCCTTTCACAACACAAGCTCCTTCATTGTATCACCCCCAGGGCAGTGCAAACTTCAACCAAATTAGCTCAGACAAGCACCTAGGATTTGCCTTTCCTCTTTTGCCTATAGAGCCAGCTATGACCCCAATATGACCCCATAGGAGTCTGACGACAGCCAACAGAACACATGTTCTTGCACAGGAACAGGAAGCTCAAGTTCAAAGCCCAAGAGAAGGTGGCTTTGAACTTGAGCTTCCTGTTGCTGGGCAAGAACATGTATTCTATTGGCTGTTGTCGGATGTGGTTCTGCTTCACCATTAAACCATCTTTCCAATCAGCCTCCATGTTTCCAGTGCCTTTCTCCAGGCATGGAACTGAACCAGGTGGATATTTCTTCCCACAGGTTGCCATGACATAATAATTTAAAAAAAAAAATAGTCTATAGCTTTTGAAATCTCTTCCCCCTAGAAAAACAAGTAGCCAAGAAGTTTACATAAGATATTCTTCAACTCCCTTTGCACATTTAAAGTGCAATAGCAGCATTCTGAAATGCCTTGATGTTTCTATTAGCACTTCAGTATGTGACCAACATCTTTATACCAGGTCCATAGTGGTATTCTTGATCAGCCAAAATTGCAAGATTCAGAATTAAAATAGAATAAGCTGCAAATCTGGGTGTTCTTTGAAAAAGGCCAGTGTGAACTGGAGCAATTCTAGGACAAGAAGTATTTTTCCCCCTCTCACTCTCTCTTCAGGATAACAAATGGCAGATTTGGGGAGAGAGAAAATGTAGATGGGAAAAATAATATATAGGTTAAAGCTTCTCTTCCGATGATCCCCTGCTGTAATTGAGAACATACATAGCATTTTCAATTGAAATTACAAAGACTTGATCACATATGTTCCCATCTGCTCTCTTCTGAACATAGATGGTCCCACTTAGACATAAGAGGAGTGGGCAACTTGCTCCCTAATAGTAGTTTCTCTCTGTCAGATATTTCTAACTTTTTACAAAATGTACCTAGCTCCAGATTTCTAAATGAAAAATGAACCTTGCTAAAAAAAAATAGAGTAGAGCAGTGTAGAGTAGAATAGAATGCAATGCACTTAAGACTTATATACCACTTTACAGTACTTACAACCCTCTCTGAGCTGTTTACAGAGTCAGCCTATTGCCCCCAACAATCTGGGTCCTCGTTTTACTGATCTCAGAAAGATGGGAAGGCTGAGTCAAACTTGAGCCTGGTGAGACTCTAATTGCGGAACTAAATGGAATGGGAAAACAGAATAGTGTGGAGCGGAATGGAATGGAATGGAAGGGAGAGAAGAGAAGAGAAGAGAAGAGAAGAATGGTATGGAATGGTATGGAATGGAATGGAATGGAATGGAATAGAATAGAATAGAATAGAATAGAAGACTGGTACGGAATGGTACAGAATGGAATAGAATAGAATAAGAATGGTACGGAATGGAATGGAATGGGATAGGATAGGATAGGATAGGATAGGATAGGATAGGATAGGACAGAATAGAATAGAATAGAATAGAGGAATGGTACGGAATGGTACGGAATGGTACGGAATGGTACGGAATGGAATGGAATAGAATAGAATAAGAATGGTACGGAATGGAATGGAATAGGATAGGATAGAATAGAATAGAATAGAATAGAATAGAAGAATGGTACAGAATGGTATGGAATGGAATAGAATAGAATAAGAATGGTACTGAGTGGAATGGAATGGAATAGGATAGGATAGGCTAGAATAGAATAGAATAATGGTACGGAATGGTACGGAATGGAATGGAATAGAATAGAATAGAATAAGAATGGTACGGAATGGAATGGAATGGAATAGGATAGGATAGGATAGGATAGGATAGAATAGAATAGAATTCTTTATTGGACAAGCGTGATTGGACAATGAATTTATCTCCGGTGCATAAGCTCTCAGTGTACATACAACAAGCGATAAATTGTGATCATGGTCATCATAAAACTACATTCTTCATAAATCATAAGATACAACACTTAGTGTTAATCATAGGATACTAAATAAATATAATCATCAATATAAATCATACTAGGATACTAAATAAAACAATATAAATCATAGGATACCAGCAACAAAGTTGTGCTTTATCTATCCATTAATCCCCTAATTAATTAATCGATCCATTATTGACCAAAAACAAACCCCACCTGCTGGTTGTTTTGTACTAAAACCAATAACGTGTTAGATTGCTCAACAATATTACAATGGCCGACAAGGACATTAGGCTTCCTTTAATATTAAAAGTTGACGGGGGGGGGGGGTAGGCAGGCAGGCAGAGAGAGAGGAAAAAGGCACAGAAACATACAGAAACAGAAAGGAAGAAACTCAGAGAAACTTTGCGTACTGAAACCAGCTATTTGCACCAGATTGCCGATCCATTCCAGATCTGCAGAACAATGCCATCAATTTCACCATGGTTTCATCAAGTTAGAGCAGCATGAAGTACAGTATTTTCAATATGGCGCCTTGCTAGTTTTGCAGGCTGAGGCAGATGGGTGTTAAAATGGTTTAAAATGCCACCTGTTGAAATATATCTTCCAACTTCTCACTTCTCACCCAGGGTGGGTTCCGGCAGGCACTACTGCCAGTTTGCTCATGCGCTCGTGCGCAGCACAATAAAATTGTTCTGTGCATGCACAGAAGTGAAAAACAAGATGGTGACACCACCCAGAGAACTGGTTCGAGGGCGTGGCAGGCCTGGGTTCCTCCCGGTTCCAGCAACCCAGGCGCCAAACCACTACCAGTTCGGCCAAACCAGTACAAACCGGTAGAACCCACCACTGTTCTCACCCCATAAAATCAGCAGAGGGCCAGGTAAGTGACAATACATTTTCTCAGAATTAGGGTAACTGGAATCTGACACATCTGGAAAGGCACCAATATTTGAAATTATTGGTCATAGTTGTGCTGGTTCACCAATGTGGACGATGACAAACTTTTATGAGAAGTTTGTTTTCAATTTTTCATTATGTATTCCTTCCTTATTTTTCATTATGAAAGTTGGAAACTAACCAAGGAGAGAAGCAACTTAGAACTAAGGAGAATTTCTTAACAGTGAGACCAATCAACCACTGGAAGGGCTTGCCTTCAGAAGATATGGGTCCTCCATCACTCAAGGCTTTTAAAAAGAGACTGGACAACCATTTGTCTGAAATGGTATAGGGTCTCCTGCTCAAGGAACGGGTTGGACTAGAAGACCTCCAAGGTCCCTTCCAACTCTGTTATTCTATGTTCTATATTTGGACATTTCTTGCTTCACCGTTTACACAAAGTACTTGATGTTACCACAGAAGTCAACCCCTTACTCTTCCTATCTATCTATCATCTATCTATCTATCTATCTATCCATCCATCCATCCATCCATCCATCCATCCATCCATCCATCCATCCATCATCTATCAACGGTTGTGGGTGTGTATTTTCCAGCATAACGCCTTGAGCAATTTCAGCCAAACTTGGTACACAGATACTTACTCTCTGGAAACAAATACTGAGGGGGGTAAGACCCCCTAAAACCCCTTGGGATGTGTGTTCTGTTAAGATACAGCCTGTTGTGCCTTGAAATGGCTTCTACTGTACTGCCGTAAAATGGCTTCTACTGTACAGCGCAGTGAGTTGCTATGGTAACAACTTCACAGTCCTCCACAAGGGGGCTCCCCTCTGGTAAGGGGTAAAAATCCAACATTAGAAATTACGTTTGGTCTGGACATTTTCCCTCTATAAATAAATACCCAGGCAACACTGGTTATTGGCTAGTATAAGATAAAAATGGAACTTTACAAAGCAGAGGTAAGACAAAAATACAAGTATTTGGACTTGGTGCACAAAAGACCAGTTTTTTTTCTTCCCTTCAGAAAAATTTAATATATGAGCTGATATCATCTGTTACAGCACTGGATATTGTATGCTACGTTTCATTTGCTATATTACTGTTTATTGTTCTTACAGTGAAGGCTTTATTATTATTATTATTTTCATTGATGGGTTCTGGGAACCACAGAGAGACTCCTTGATGCCATAAAGATAAATTCAATAAACAAATTAATAAGCAATAAAAGTACGCATCTTCTCTAGAACATGCACAAACTCACAATCAATAGGAAGCACACTGCTACAAAAATGGCCAAGGGAAAAAAAATGATCCATTTCAATATGGTGCCCCCCTTCAATCAAGGAGAGATTACTACATACCCCAAAAAAGAGTTCCAAGTAACAACCCCAAGGCAATCAAAAACTCCAAGACCTGGAGTTTCCTCAAAGCATAATTTTATTTGAGATGTCACATTGGTACAGCTGATAAAAACCCAACTCTGAAGGATCCAACTCAAACCTAAAGGCCCTCAGGTCACATGTCCATCATGTGGTCCAATCAGATCGGAGACTGCGGCTGGCTTTGGTTCACGTCCTTCCAACACCTAGTCAAGCGTCCTTGACTCCCACGGGAAAGACTGCTATTTCAGTTACACATCCCCCAGCTATCTCTAACCCCCCCCCCCCCAACGTTCCCACAGCTTCACCCGGTTGTTTCGACCTAGGCTTCCCAAGATCATGAAGGAGACTCCTCGTTCCGATAAAACTCTTTTATTTAGGCTAAGGGGAATTCCTCTCCAGCGAAGTCCCAGCAAACGGTCTTTCATGAGATCCCACAACTATAGACGTTTATCAGGCTTGGAGAGCTGCCAGGCCGATATCTTCCAAACGCCATGCTGTAGCAGCAATTACTTGGCAGGGAAGTCAGGAACAGATCTTCACCCTCATGAATTGAACTAATTGCCTCCTGCAAACTCCACTCCCCTTTCGCTCCTCTTTATTCCCTGTG
Source organism: Thamnophis elegans (assembly GCF_009769535.1). Lineage (NCBI taxonomy): Eukaryota > Metazoa > Chordata > Lepidosauria > Squamata > Natricidae > Thamnophis > Thamnophis elegans. The sequence continues at coordinate 6,592,285 of NC_045546.1, forward strand.
GGAGGGGCCATTCACCATCCACCTGTGTCTTTACTCCCAAGTTGGCCCTTGTTCCTTAGCTGTTCCCTTCGTCTGGCAACTCTGCGCATGCGCGTACTGGGAACAGGCTCCAGCTGTTCGTCTGCCTCACTGATGTCTAACTCTGAAGGCAGCTGAGAACTGGCAGATGGCCCTGGCCCTATCTCTGCTTCCGACACAGAGCCCTCATCAGAGCCTTCCCCAGACTCCAGGACTGGCCCATGTTCCTCCCCAACCTCCTCACTGTCCGAATCTGCCGCCAGCTCTGCTGACCGCTGGCGGGCCTCAACAGAATCATTGGAATGAACCAACTCTTTTACAGACTGCAGAGTGGTTTCTCCCCAAAAATGAAAAGCAGTATGCAAAACGAAGACTCAACCGTCCATTCGTTTTGGCTGGCTGAGAATTCTGGGGGTTGAAGTCCACGAATCTTAACGTTGCCAATATTGGAGACTCCTGCCCTAGACTAGGCTCACTCAACCCTTGAGGTCCAACACTGATCCCAGCTGTGAAAACTTACTCTAGTGGGCAAAACGTTTATTATAAAACACCATTCGACACACGAAGCAACAACTCAAGAAGCACAGATGGGGCTGTCTACTGTTAAAACAGAGAGCCTGTTCCAAGAACAGTTTGTTTAACCACCGCGGAGTCACAAACGCAGATTCTTAACTTTGGAAATTCACATGTTCCCATTTTCTGTGCATCAAGGGCCTAGATCCATAATGGCCTAGAACCTATGGCGCATGTGCCACAGGTGGCACGCAGAGCCCTCTCTGTGGGCATGGGAGCCGTCGCCCCAGCTCAGCTCCACTGCGCATGCGCCTCCCACCAGCCAGCTGATTTGGGGTCTCTGCTGCACATGCGCAGAGGGTGGTGCACATGTGTGGGGGGTGGGGTCACCCGTGTTTAGATCCCGGAAGGCTTCACGGAGGACTACTAGGCCCAAAGGGGCCTTGGGGGGGTTGTGCCCCATTTTTTGGTCCTGGGAGACTGCAGGGTGGGGGGGGGCGCATGGTGTGTGGGTGTCAAAGTGCGCATTGCACAAGGTGACCAGACATCCCGCTTTTGGCGGGACAGTCCCAATTTTAACAATTTGTCTCGTGTCCCGCGGCATTTTAAAAAAGTCCCGATTTTGGAAAGAATGCAGGACAAGCTAGGGAACGGTGGAAGAACGGGAAGGGAATATACGGTTTTCGGTGGCCATGTGGCTATTTTGCCAGGATATGAGTTTTATATATTTTTGTTAATTTCATACTGTTAAACTTTAATAATAACAAATAATTGTTGAGAACTGTGTAAAAAAATTTTGAAAATTTTTGTTGCTCCATGGACCATATAGACCATTTTTTAATCAAGAACACACACACACCCCTCGGTCAATGGTGTCCCACTTTACCAATGTTAAAATCTGGTCACCTTAGCATTGCATTATGGGTGTAGGCACACGGGCGGCGGTGGGTGGGCTACCTGAGAACAAAAAGGTTAGCCATCACTGCCTTAGATCGTACTCATCTAATAAAGCCCCAAAGCTGGGTATCTTTTTTGTTGGAAGAATGATATTTGATGCTCTGGGGCAGAGCAGACACGATGCATTTAAAACTCATCCTAATGTTACGCGATTCTGAGTGCACCTTCTTCTAACATATACTGCTCTGTATGCATTTTTTTTACTGGGAAGCCGGATGACAAAATTGAGGGAGGAGCAAATGTGAAGGACATTCGTTTATGCATTTCAAAATGCAGGATCAGAAATTTTTTTTGTATTAAAAAGAAAATTGCGCCTGAACAAATCAGCTTGGGTGGATTTCTGTCCTCCAGAGTCCTAATTTAGCTCCCCGTCTTCCATTATCAGCTTCCTTATTATTGCCAAGGCATAATACTGACAGTAGAAAACCACAGAATCTGACAAGGTTCCTTTTGGATCACCTCTCTTTTCTGCATTTTGTTATTTGTTATTTTGTTATTTTGTTATTTTGTTTATTTTGTTATTTATTTATTTATTTATTTATTTATTGATTGATTGATTGATGATTGATTGATTGATTGATTTGACTTATATACTGTTTCATAGGGCTTTCAGCCCTCTCAAAAGCGGATTACAATTTTTTTTTTTAGCAAATTGAGTCAGCAACTTGCCCCCACAGTCTGGGTCCTCATTTCACCCACCTCGGAAGGATGGAAGGCTGAGTCGACCCTGAGCCGGTGAGATTTGAACCGCTGAACTGCAGATAGCAGTCAGCTGAAGTGGCCTGCAGTAGTGCACCCTAACCACTGTGCAACCTCGGCTCCAGTGCTCGGTTACCAGCACTGATGGTCCTTAGACTTACGACCATTAATTGAGCCCAAAATTTGTGGGTTTTGCCCAGGAGTGGGCTTCAAAAATTTTAGTAACGGGTTCTCTGACCGGTTGCTGAGTGGGCGTGGCCATGGTGGGCGTGGCCTAGTCAGCCTCCTGCACCGTGGCGGTGGGGTGTATGTGTTTTTGCCTTCCCCAGGCTCTGGAGGCTTTCTTCGAGCCTCTGGGAGGGCAAAAACTGCCTCCCGTGGGGTCTGGAGGTCTTCCGGAGGTGGGAAACGGGCCTGTTTCCAGCCTTCTGGAACCTTCCGAGAGGCCCATTCCCCACTTCCCTAGGCCTCCATGTAGGCCCTGCACTTACCTTGTATCCAAAATAGGCTGCATGGAGACTCTTGGGAGGGGTGGGGTGGTAGGGCTGGGTGGGGTGGGCGGGGCCAGCCAGGGGCAGGATTTGGAGGTTCTCCAAACTGGCCATAACGTTAGCTACACATTCTCCCAAACCCTGGCGAACCATATTATAGTTCCTTAAAGGAGAAACATGCTCTTCTTTAAGCAGCCCCCATCTTTCTTAATAGCCCCAGCAGGACTGGGCCAGCCTATCTACAAGACAAAAGACCTTCAGTTCCAGGGTGATGGGATTAAGACATGGCCCTTCAGGACATAATAGGACCATTTAGTAGAAGACCCAGAGCTCACCGCATTGCAATCTCCTAAGGACGTTGCATCACCCAGCAAACTTCAACCAAACCTGGGAGCTCAGACAAAAATGACCCCATGGGAATCTGACAACAGACACATATGTCAGGCCTGCAGCCATCTTTTCTTTTGGATCTTTGGCCTGCCACACTTTCTATTATTCTACTATGCATTTTCTATTGTGGGAAAATGGGAGGGGCGAATTGTACGGAGTGAGATGCTATGTAGCCATAACAACATTCTTTCTAGAAAGCCAAGGTCGTCCTTTGTCTTTGAACCTGTGCACCTGACTGGAACTGGATGGGTGGAACTGCCAGCGTGGCAGTGGAAGATTGGACCATGTGATGGACTTGTGGCTATGGGGCAAGTTCTTGAACTTTCAACTGGGTGGGGAAAACCAGGAAGCTTTCAGATTTGGGGTTTCCCAGATGTGTCAACATGGCTCCTCTTAATAAATTGGAACTTTGAGGAATGCTTTGCCTTGGACGTTGATTTAATTTTGGATGCTATTTGCTACCCTGACAACATGTTCTTACACAGGAACAGGAAGCTCAAGTTCAAAACCCAAGAGAAGGTATAAATACCCCGCACTCTCAGCTCCATGTGGTCAGCTACCCAGAATCACACGTGCTTGGTGGTTCTGTTTCCACCATTAAACCATCTTTCCAATCAGCCCCCATATTTCTAGTGTCTCCCTCCCAGCTTGGCACAGAACCAGATGGATATTTCTTCCAACAAAATCAAAACATATAAAGATACTTGAACATAATTGTAAAGCCACCCACATTTTGTAAAGTCACTGGATCACCACAGAGTTCCATGTGCTCACGTCTCCGAGCCAGCCCCTACATTTAAAAAATAATAAAGATGACCCAATGTCTCACTTAGCAGCATATTTTTGGGGGGTCAGCTATGGACGCGAGTCAAGAACTCCCTGGAATACGGTAGGGCTCCCTAGCTGAATGCAGGCGATCTGTTTTCAGAAGCGACTGTAATGAATTTTGAAGGAGAATCACATACAATGTCAGTCAGTCGAAAGTAAAGTTACTTGTGGTGTCCAGTTCATATAATTAGACCTGGCAGTTTGGAGTGTCAGACGCAAGCAAATATTGCTCAATAGTAGTAACTGTGAGAGGGATCTTGGAGTCTTAGTGGACAACTATTTAAATAGGAGCCAGCCGTGTGCAGCAGCTGCCAAAAAAGCCAACACAGTTCTAGGCTGCATAAACAGAGGGATAGACTCAAGATCATGTGAGGTGTTAATACCACTTTATAATGTCTTGGCAAGGACAAACTTGGAATAATGCATTCAGTTTTGGTCGCCAAGATGTAGAAAAGATGTGGAGACTCTAGAAAGAGTGCAGAGAAGAGCAACAAAGAGGATTAGGGGACTGGAGGCTAAAACATATTAAGAACAGTTGCTGGAATTGGGTATGTTTTGTTCAAGGGCAACCCATGGCTCTGGAGCCACATGTGGCTCTTTCATCCCTCTGCTGTGGCTCCCTGTTGCCAGTCGGCACCAGAATTTTAAGAGGAGCTTAAGAGGGGAGGAAAGCACGGCACACCAGGAAGAGACTCTATGGCAAGGGGTGGATTTTCCGGTCAGCTCCACAATTGATAGCGCTTTCAGTAAGGACAGGTAGAGGGGGGGACAGGACACTGTGCTAGGGGGAGACTCTATGGTGGGGGAAACGGACTTCCAGTTGGCAGAGGAAAAAGGACACTGTGCTAGGGGGAGACTCTATGGTGGGGAAACGGACTTCCAGTTGGCTCCAGAACTGAATTATGGGCTTCCGGTTAGGATCTTTGTGATTCTTTGAGCATTTAAGGTTGCCAACTCCTGGTCTAGTTTAATGAAAAGAAGACTAGGGGAGACATGATAGCTGTGCTCCAATATCTCAAGGGTTTGCCCACAAAGAAGAGGGAGTCAAGCTATTCTCCAAGGGCACCTGAGGGCAGAACAAGAAGCAATAGGTGGAAACTAATCAAGGAGAGAAGCAACTTAGAACTAAGGAGAAATTTCCTGACAGTTAAAAGAATTAATCAATGGAATAACTTGCCTCCAGAAGTTGTAAATGCTCAACACTGGAAGTATTAAGGATGTTGGATATCCATTTCTCTGAAGTGATGTAGCGTTTCCTGCCTAAGCAGGGGGTTGGACTAGAAGACCTCCAAGGTCCCATCCAACTCTGTTATTCTACTCTATTCAAGTCACACTCCTCATTCCATCCACATTCATCGCGCCCTAAATAAGCAGTCATTGTGTGGGAAACTTTTGCCAAAAGCTGGAACACACCAGCCTACATAACACTACAAGAAAGCAAGAGGGAGACAAAAAGGAGGACACACAAAGAACAGAAGTGTGGAGGTAGCACCACAAAGTCACAACAAGACCAGAGCTGGGAAAAACACATTTTTTTCATTACAGAAAAGGTGAGTTGGCAATGACTTTATAAATTTGCCTTTTTTATTGAATGAGGGATGGTCCATAATTGCAACTTGGTCAGCCTTTCCCCAACCTGGAGCCCCCTCCCACTGTTGGCCATGTTTTGTTTCCAAATTATGACCGTAATGACTTCAAGTTGTCCTTGATTTAGGGACGCGGTGGCTCAGTGGCTAAGATTGCTGAGCTTGTTGATCAGAAGGTTGGCAGTTCAGCAGTTCAAATCCCTAGCGCTGCGTAACGGAGTGAACTCCCGTGACTGCTGTCCAAGTTTCTGCAACCTAGCATGTAAAAAATGCAAGTAGAAAAAATAGGAAACACTTTTGGTGGGAAGGGAACAGCGCTCTGTGGCTCTCGGTGTTAAGTCATGCTGGCCACATGACCACGGAGATGTCTTCGGACAGCGCTGGCTCTTCGGCTTTCAAACAGAGATGAGCACCGCCCCCTAGAGTCAGGAACTAGCACATATGTGTGAGGGGAACCTTTATCTTTTAATGAGGCCAGAGCTTGAAGTGGAGCACGCTTGAAAAATTGTGCTGAACAACATATATTAAAAAAAAAAAAAACATTCACTGCTGAAAAATAAAGAGAGGCCCAGGCTTTGCTATGAATCAGTGGAAGCAACTCAGCCTGCCATCTTCTAGATATTTTGGGACTTTAACTCCAAGAATTCCCAAATCTCCATGGGGAGGTTATTAGCTAAACTGCAAGAGCTATGAATTCTGGGAGTTGTGGTCCCAACTCATACATAGAGCACCAAATTGGGAAAGACAGTGTAGGAAGTTATCACCCAGCCCTCTCCAGAAAAAATGAAATATCCTAGGAAATATTGAAAAGGTAGAATATTTCTCTGGATGTGAAAAGAAAGAAACATGTTTTAAAAGGCAGAATAGCTGCCTGTAGCTTCCTGCCCATCCCCACTTTGTCAATGGGCCTTAAGAAGGCCGAGCTAATCCACTTTATATAATAAAGACTTCTCCACTTCAGCTCCAGGGGGTGGGATTAAAGCATGATAATATTGGCCCAACTCACCACATGGCATCTGAGAGCTCAACCAAACCTGGATTCAAAACACAGCCTAGAGAGTTGCCCCTGCACGGCCCCATAGGAGTCCAACCAATCAGAATGCATTTCTTACACATGGGAGTCCAACCAATCAGAATGCCCCCCCCCCTCAAGCACAAACAACTGGGTAATCTGGGAGTTGAAGTCCAGACGTCTTAAAGTCACCATGGTTGAGAAAACACTGTTCTAGAGTATGTATAGGGGGTGGAGGGAAGAGAACCTTCTAGAATTAAAGCGTATGTTGTCGCCCGTTATTTGTCCCTTCTCTGAAAAAAAAACCCCATTATTTAAATTTCAGCAACAAAGAAAAGCTGTAATCCTGGAGTTAATTAGTCATGCGCTTCAGGAAACATTTTAAAAATGATGCACTGGAGACACACAAGTCTTCTGCCCAGCTTTTTCTCACAGTGAGAAGAAACAAATCATTATTGTAGGAATTTCAAAATGCCAAGGGAGTGTATATGCCTGTATGTGGATGCATCGGGGTGACACAAATAGATAAGGAAACAAAGCAGAGTGATTTATATTTCCCACTCCTAATTCACAAATGCTTTTTTTAAAACCACCCATTACTGTAAAATAAGGCTATTAGGCTATCTAGCCATCAAACTGACTGTTTTCCTGGAGAAAACATTTTTCAACACAAGTGGCATAACTTGGCCATTGTCTTAATCACAGAGTTGGAAGGGACCTTGGAGGTCTTCTAGTCCAACCCTTTGCTTAGGCAGGAAACCCTATACCACTTCAGACAAATGGTTTTCCAACATCTTCTTAAAAACATCCAGTGTTGGAGAATTCACAACTTCTGGAGGCAACGTTAATTGTTCTGTCAGGAAATTTCTCCTCAGTTCTAAGTTGCTTCTCTCCTTGATTAGTTTCCACCCATTGCTTCTTGTCCTACCCTCAGGTGCCTTGGAGAATAGCTTGACTCCCTCTTCTTTGTGGCAGCCCCTGAGATATTGGAACACTGCTATCATGTCTCCCCTATTCCTTCTTTTCATTAAACTAGACATATCCAGTTCCTGCAACCGTTCCTCATATGCTTTATTGTCCAGTCCCCTAATCATCTTTGTTGCTCTTCTCTGCACTCTTTCTAGAGTCTCAAATCTTTTTTACATCGTGGCAACCAAACTGGCTGTCAGTATTCCAGTCCTTAACAATACTTAAAGTGGTATTAACCCTTCACGGGATCTTGATCTATCCCTTGTTTATGCAGTCTAAAACTGTGTTGGCTTTTTTGGCAGCTGCTGCACACGGTTGGATCATATTTAAATGGTTGTCCACTAGAGACCAGAGGACAAGAAACAATGGATGGAAACTAATCAAGGAGAGAAGCAACTTAGAACTAAGGAGAAAATTTCCGGACAGTGAGAACCAATTAATCAGTGGAACAACTTGCCCTCCAGAAGTTGTGAATGCCCCACACTGAGTTTTTAAGAAGAGATTGAACTATTAAAGAAGAGATTGGATAACCATTTGACTAAAGCGGTATAGTGTTTCCTGATCAAGCAGAGGGTGGGCTAGAAGATCTCCAAGGTCCCTTTCAATAAGGCAGGATATAAAGTAAATTAAATATACAAGTAAGCTATGGCAGAAAGAAGAAATAAAGATCTGCTTTTGAGACGTGTACAAAAACAGGAACATGTTAAAGCCGAAACCACAGGTTCGTCTACAGTTTACACATATGGCTAAGAAGGACAAGCCTAGCCACAAGAACTTGCTGGAACAAGTTAAGCAAGAAATGTAGTAACAGAAACTACAAACACCTCAGCACTAGCATGTTATATTCAGGTGTTCTGCTGCTTTTGAAAAATATATAAAGGCTGTATTTCTATAAGTGTTGTTTCAAATGTCAAATGGCTGTTTTGCCTTAAACTTGCTCTGAACCTTGGTACCAATAAAGCAACTTCTTTTGATTCCGATATCTGAGTCCCTTAATTTCCTACAACACCAACTCTGGTATTGTACTGTATTGTATTGTATTGTATTGTATTGTATTGTATTGTATTGTATTGTATTGTATGCATTGCATTGCATGCATTGCATTGCATTGCATTGCATTGCATTGCATTGCATTGCATTGCATGCATTGCATTGCATTTCTATTCTAATCTAATCTAATCTAATCTAACCTAGATGAAGACAAGGGAACTGACCTGAACTCTTAACTAAAATAATCTAGATTTTGCCCAAATAAGACTACATGATATGAATATACAAAGCAAAAGTTGCTGTGAAACAACGTGGCATATAAAAATGACTCACCATACTAACATCATGAGTCAAAATTATACTGTGGCCACCTAAGGCAGTTTAGGCTTTTGACAAGTTAGGCAATGATGGCATGTTACCCTTAAATTAATTTAACAAAGTGAGAGGGCTGTCTCCCAGAGAGGAAAAATTGATGGAGTGGGGGCATAATTTCAAGTAATAAAAAAAAAAAAGACTGGAAAAAAAACGTATTTTCCTGAAGCTAAAGGAGATGGCGGAAATGCACTATTTTGATTAGAGATAACAATTTGACTGAATTTCTTGTGGCTTGGAGACCACTGTTAGATTTCCTACAGGACAAAAGAGAAAAATGAAGTTTGGACACTGGGATTTGAGGATTAGATTTGATCTGCCTAGAGAAATATTGCGGCTTATTAAATACTAGTTGATAACCCAGTGTTACCTGGGTATTTATTTATAGGGGGAAAATGTCTGGACAAAATGTAATTTCTAATGTTGGATTTTCCCCCGTACCAAAGGGAGCCCCCTTGTGGACTACTGTGAAGCCATTACCATGGCAACTCCACTGCGCTGCAACAGTAGAAGCCATTTTACAGCAGTACAGTAGAAGCCATTTTAAGGCACAACAGGCTGTATCTTAACAGTATGTCCTGCAACATACATAGGACACATGAATCAGGAGAATAAATGCACGCATTGCAGAACACAAGAACGCAGTAAGAAAAAAAGAAAAAAACTTCCTCCCTTTTCCAGCACCTTAAGCTACAGGACATGAAATTAATTTTGAAGGAACCAGGTTAATCTCCAAAACTGAACACTTCAATAAGAGAATAATCATGGAAGCTATCGAAATAAAGAAACACCCCCACAACATGATAAACGTGACGATACCTCCCGCCTACCATACATCTGGAAACCAGCCTAGTCAACAAACGAGCTCAACCCACCACCCAGGCCGTTACAACACCAAAACAACAATGGACACACAGCAGCACCAATCAGCACCAATGTACCAATGATGATACAACCACACAACCAATCATTCCAACAAACTGAAACAGAGCCAGCACTCCCCCCCCCGCAAGATTTATAGAAAGATGGCAGCTCTGATCACACTTTAAGCCCAAAACTCAGCCTGAAGATGGCGAGTGAGACCTCACCGAAATGTTGCCAAGACAATCTCAATCTACACGGGAAAAGACCCGAATACAACAAGACTAGCATGTATGTGTGTGTGTGTGTGTGTGTGTGTGTTTGTTTGTTTGTGTGTGTCTATGATCTATGTACAGTTGATATATTTTTATAAGTTAAACTAAGAAGATTGGTTTCTAAATATTGGTTATTAATATTTCAAAGGGTCTTTTGCTATGGATATTATTTACTTAGAGACTGCTCCATTTTATAATTGTCTCTGTACTAAAAACAAACTTGGAGGGTCACTTCCTTTAGTATTGATTTTGTGTATTGCTTTAAATCCCTTTCCAACTTTTCTCTTTTAATCCCCTCATGTCTTTTCCCTTTAGGTTAGTTTGCATTTTATTAATATTTTTTGAAATGTAATAAAGCTAAACAAGAATTATTTTCCACTGTTTCAAAGTGCAGCTTCCCCAGATTTTGTTGCTATGTTCCTGCAACACAACTGACTCCCAGAATTTCTTTGCTCGGCGAAACAGTTATTATGTGAGTTTTGCCCCATTCCACAAAGTTCTTGCCACAGAGAAGAAATCACTGCAGGTCGTCAAGTTAGTAACACAGTTGTTAAAGTGAACTTGTCTTCCTCACGGACTTGTGCGAAGGTTGCCAAGAGGTGAACTAGCTAGATGGCAGCAACTATGGGATAGAAATTATAAATTAGCAATAGCAATAGCAGTTAGACTTATATACCGCTTCATAGGGCTTTCAGCCCTCTCTAAGCCGTTTACAGAGTCAGCATATCGCCACGCACAGTCTGGGTCCTCATTTCACCCACCTCGGAAGGATGGAAGGCTGAGTCAACCTTGAGCCGGTGAGATTTGAACCGCTGAACTGCAGATAGCAGTCAGCTGAAGTGGCCTGCAGTACTGCACTCTACCCACTGCGCCACCTCGGCTCTCTAATAATGTCAACTGCATATAAAGAGAATTTGTATAAGATGTTTTATAGAGGCATTGGCCACACGGCAAGATTGGCGAAGATGTTTAAAGACAAAGGAGCTAAATATTGGAAATGCCACCAGACACCAGGCTCGTACTATCATATATGGTGGACTTGCGCAGAAGCAAAAAAATATTGGACTAAAATACATACGTGGCTGGAAAAGATACAACAACATAAAACCTGAAATATTTTGCGGGAGATTTTACCCAGACAATTATAGTAAAGAAAATGTATATTTGATTATTCATGTTATAACAGCAGCTAGGGTTCTATTTGTACGAAATTGGAGATCCCTACAAAGGAGAATATGATTAGAAAAATATTAGAATGTGTAGAAATGGAAACTGGCTATCAGAGAGAAAGAACAAACCGATTATTACACAATATGGGAATCTTTTTACCGATGATTAGAGAATGGACAAAATAATTAATAGTAAAAGAAGTTATCTAAAGTATAGAAGATGTAATTAATAGAATTAAATAATTACAATGTGATTGTTATAATATTAGATAATTAAGGTATTGGAAATTAAGCGAAGATGACCTTAAATAATGAATAAGATTGTATATTTTAAAGTTGGCACAAAATATTTGCACCCAGACGACATACTGGTTAATGGAAAATGGATTGTTTATATAAAAATAAAATAAAATAAATGACCCCAGGACACTGCAACCATCATAAATATGAATTAGATGCCAAACGTCCAAATTTTGACCACATGAATATGGGGATACTGCAATGGCTGTTTGAAAACCAGTCATAAATCACATTTTTCAGTGCCGTTTTAACTTTCAGCGGTCATTAAACAAACAGTTTTAAGTCAAGGACCATCTGTGTGTTTTCCAGCCAACCACTGTTATTTGAGCCATTCCTTTGATTATTTTTCTGCGATCCACGGATGTTTTTCTCTAACCATTCTGCAGCTTCTTAATGGAATGGGGAGATAGCAGAGATGAAATTAGAATAGAATAACCGAGTAGTGTTATCCTTCCCTGCCATGCCCAGCAAGCCATGCCCACAGAACCGGTAGTAAAAAAAAAATTGAATTTCCCCACTGGAAGAAAGCAAATTGCATCCTAATTTCAGATGGTAAGGGGAAGGAGAGAAGGGAGCCTTATTTTTAAATTGTGGCTCGGCTGAAGGCAAAATGACACAGCCGAGACACACCCCCCCACCCCAACAACAACAACAACAAAAAGAGAGATATAGTTTCAACAAAATGTTTCAATGAGAAATGGAACAAGTGTTTGGCTTATGCAAAGAGGTGCGGTAGGCGTATTAAGTGTTGACTGAGGTGCAATAATTAAGATGTGGATATTAGCATATTTCCCTGAAGTGATAGTCAAATCCTTCTGGTTTTATTTTCCTGTTTATATTCCCACCCATCAGCTTTGAAATCTTACCCTCCGTTGCAAAGCAAAGGAGGGGGGGGACAAATCCCCCCCCCCCCCCGAAGAAACCCAGATGGGAGTTTTCGAACCAGGCCACGGATGGCATCAAGGGGCATAATTAATGAAAGGCATCACCTAGAAAAAGATGTGGATAGAGAGATGAAAAAGAGAGCTGTGTTTTTAAACCGTCATTTCAGGTGTTTTTTCTTTTTTTTCTCTCCCCAACTTAAAAAGTTTCTGTTAGGTAGCCTTGATCTTTGGGCAATTACAGATGGTTTTTTTTTTTTTTTGAACACAGGTCTCTCCAAATGGCAAAATAGAGACATGAAATGAGACTGGCACTACAGTTGGATTCTCCTCTGTATGTTATCCCGTAACTTTTCGTACCTCTTATGAGACCCTTTCATGAATAGATAGGCAAAGTGAAAGAAAACCCGATAGAAAAAGAGAAGTAGAATCTCATCCAGAATTCAAACTAGAGGAAGCCATCTCCATTACTTAAATAATAATTCCTTCTTCTCCTTCTCCTTCTTTTCTCCTTCTCCTTTTTCCTCCTCCTCCTCTCGGCGGCAACCAAAACTGGTTGCAATATTCTTGCCGGCATTACATTACCCAACTAGGTAATATCCAAGATCATCATCATCTCCTCCTCCTCCTCCTCCTCCTCCTCCTCCTCCTCCTCCTCCTCCTCCTTCTTCTTCTGTGCGAGGTGGCGCAGTGGTTAAATGCAGCACTGCAGGCTACTTCAGCTGACTGCAGTTCTGCAGTTCGGCTGTTCAAATCTCACCGGCTCAGGGTTCACTCAGCCTTCCATCCTTCCGAGGTGGGTAAAATGAGGACCCAGATTGTTGTTGGGGGCGATATGCTGACTCTGTAAACCGCTTAGAGAGGGCTGAAAGCCCTATGAAGCGGTATATAAGTCTAACTGCTATTGCTCTTCTTCTTCTTCTTCTTCTTCTTCTTCTCTTCCTCTTCTCTCTTCTCCCCCCCCCCTCCTCCTCTCTTTTTTTCCTTCTCCTTCTCCTCCTCCACCTCTGGCAGCAACCAAAACTGGTTGCAATATTCTTGCCGACATTTCATTACCCAACTAGGTAATATCATCAAGATCATCTTCTCCTTCTTCTCCTTCTTCTCCTTCTTCTCCTTCTTCTCCTTCTCCTCCTCCTCCCAGTAACCTTCATGTGCCTCTTTATTTATTTGAAAAATTAGATACCACACATCTTACTCACAGAGTAAGTGTAGAGTTAAAAACGTAAAAGCCTAAAACCTTGTTACCATTGCCTTGTTACTAAGATCACTGCCTAGATGTGTCCACATAGGACATGAGGTGAATTTGAGAGCATTTTTATTTATATGCAGAAAACAAACGCTAATACTTTAAGCATAAGTCTCATTGCTGAACTTTTTAAGAGTATGAAACCATAAACCATCTATGCCAGTGTTTCTCAACCTTGGCTACTTGAAGATGTCTGGACTTCAACTCCCAGAATTCCCCAGCCAGCATTCGCTGGCTGGGGAATTCTGGGAGTTGAAGTCCAGAACATCTTCAAGTAGCCAAGGTTGAGAAACACTGATCTATGCAGAACCCAATAACAATTGAACAACAGCAGCACATCTGTCCCCCCACCCTTGACTCCACAACGGCTACTGCAATTTTGGATTTGATATAAAGGAGTACAAGGTAGACTCTCATTTTATTACTTGATAAGAGAGAAAGGCCAACGATGTTTTAGGCGCCTGAACAAACAAGAGAAGGCAGAAGCTAATGCGAAGAGGGTATTTTGAGATAACTTGAATATTCATTTCTGTTCTTACAAGCGATGGCAACAACATCCTCACAGGCCTGACACAGATGTAACTGGCAGAATCCAAAAATCTCTCTAGAAATTCTGGTCAAATCTTAAGAAATTGTTCAGCAGCTCTTAAATAAGTCAAAAACAGCCATTAAAAAGCTAGAAGAGGAAGGGAAGGCGAGGGGAGGGACGGGAGTTGACGGAGAAGATGACCAAAGGAGAGGAAAGGAAAGGATATAGAATGGATGAAGGGAAGGGAAGAAAAGGAAAGGGAGGGGAAGGGTGAATGGGGAGGAGAGGAATATAGAATGGATGAAGGGAAGGGAAGAAAAGGGAGGGGAGGGGATGAAAGAGATGACCAAGGAAAGGAAAGGAAAGGAAAGGAAAGGAAGGAAAGGAATATAGAATGGATGAAGGGAAGGGAAGAAAAGGGAGGGGAGTGGATGAAAGAGATGACCAAGGAAGGAAAGGAAGGAAAGGAATATAGAATGGATGAAGGGAAGGGAAGAAAAGGAAAGGGAGAGGAGGGGAAGGGTGAATGGGAGGAGAGGAGAGGAATATAGAATGGATGAAGGGAAGAGAAGAGGAAAGGGAGGGGAGGGGTGGAAGAGATGACCAAGGAAAGGAAAGGAAGGAAAGGAATATAGAATGGATGAAGGGAAGGGGAGGGGAGGGAGGGGAGGAGAAAAAAGGAGAGGAGAGGAGGGAGGGAGGAGGGAGGGAGGGAGGAGGAAGGAAGGAAGAAGGAAGGAAGGAAGGAAGGAAGGAAGGAAGGAGCAAATGACAATTAGGAAGACTGAGAGAGGATTGAAAAGAGAGGAACCATTTTCTATAATATCCACTCACATTTCTTTCTATGATATTCACTTTGGGTCAAACAGATTCCAGCACTTTCTGAAAACAATGTAATCACTGGCAAAAAAAAAACCTGAGCTTCCTCTCAGTTACAAGTAATAGTCCCTTTTTCTCCTTCCATTCACTTTCAGAAGGACTATCTACCTCTGTCACCCTGGAATTTAAGAGGGAGCTGGACTGGATATCTGGTGTGTGTGTGTGTGTGTGTGTGTGTCTCACACCTTGTGCTATAAATTCATTTTTGAAATTGCTCCTAAGAGTTTTCAGTGTGGGAAAAGGCTGCAGTAGTGGACATTAACACTGCCCCAAAAGTATGTGAGAATGCCTCCCGTATGTGACTTAGGCCAAGCTTTTCTAAGTTTGACTTTGCAACTGGTGTGCGTGCGAGGGAGAAATTTACCACCCACATTTGCATGAACACTGCAGAACTATATTTAGTGTTTGCTTTTCTGCAATTAAGCCAAGCAAGACCTCCAGTACAATTTTCATGAGTTACTTACCTCAAAAAGACAGGACTGCAAAGGTATAAATATCTACATATGTAGGCACTGTGGATGGGTTCGGTTTTATGCTATAACTAGCTGATGGCCCGGTGTTGCCCAGGTATTGAAAGAGGTTAAAGCGTTTTTCTGACAAGGAGTTATTTGTCTGACAGGGGCATTTCTTCCCCTTACTCCCATGCCCATCATCCCTGCCCTGTCCCTTCTCCTTCCCATGTGCTCCTCCTTCCTGCCCTGTCTACGATCCTGGCACTTTGCCCCAAATCCATCAGGCTTTCCCCCTTGGTCCACTGCATCCCACTTTTACTATTTATACAATAACACAAGGTGGGGAACACATCTTCCTCCTGTTTTCTCTCACAATAATAACCCTGTGAGGTGGATTTGGCCGAGAGAGGGGACTGGCCCAAGCCAGCTTTCAAGAACTAAGGCGGGATTAGAACTCACCATCTCCTGGTGATTGGCTCAAAGTCACCCAGCTGGCTTCCCTGGCTAAGGCAGGACTAGAACTCACAGCCTCCTGATGATTTGCCCAAAGTCACCCAGCTGACTTTTATGGCTAAAGCAGGACTTGAACTCACAGGCTCTTGGTGACTAGCCCAAAGTCACCCAGCCGGCTTCCCTGGCTAAAGCAGGACTAGAACTCACAGTCTCCTGGTGAGTGGCCCAAAGTCACCCAGCCAGCTTTTATTGTTAAGGTGAGACTACAACTAGCCAACATATACATGCAACAAAGCTTCTGAACCTACTCAAGTGAGAAATAACATCATCTGCTAATGAGTGTGATAATTTTGTGTGTATTTTAGAATGCAACATCCAAAAAGTGAAGAGGCCTTCAAGCCAAGGTGGATTCCTAGTTACTACATCAATGCCATTTTCCATTTTATTTATTAGATTCTCAGTCATTTACAAACAATACACATCAAAAGAGCAATGCAGTAAAATGTTAAAGGCATTGTTAAATCTATCTATCATCTATCTATCTATCTATCTATCTATCTATCTATCTATCTATCTATCTATCTATCTATCTATCTATCTAATCTATCTATCTCTATCTATCTATCTATCTATCTATCTATCTATCCAAATATGTCTCTCTCTCTCTCTGTGTGTGTGTGTGTCTGTGTCTGTGTGTTCCAGCATAACTCTGGAACGCCTCGAGCGATTTCAACCAAACTTGGTACACAGATGACTTTCTCTCTGAAAAAAATACTGTCGGGTAAGACATCCCTAACACCCCTGGCGTGTGTGTGTTCTGTTAAGATACAGCCTGTTGTGCCTTAAAATGGCTTCCACTGTACAGTGCAGTGGAGTTGCCATGGTAACGGCTCCACGGTACTCTACGAGGGGGCTCCCTCTGATAAGGGGGAAAATCCAACATTAGAAATTATGTTAGGTCCGGGCATTTTCCCCCTATAAATAAATATCTGGGCAATGTCAGGTAATCGGCTAGTCTAAAAATAAAAACAGAGGTGGTGCAATCCCACGCACAAAAAATACACCAATGGCATCCCTGAAAACACCAAACGCCACTTGAAATATTTTCAGTTTTTAATTTTAACTTGCAACCGCATTGAGACCAATGAGATGGTGAAAGAGTTTGCCCAAGTGGTTAAGGCACCAGGCTAGAAAGCAAGAGATGGTGAGTTCTAGTCCCATCTTGGGCCTCAAAGCCAGCTGGGTGACTTTGGGCCAGTCCCTCCCTCTCAGCCCAATCCACCTCACAGGGTTGTTGTTGTTCTTGTTGTTGTGGAGAAAATAAAAGTAAGGAGGAGGTGTTAGGAATGTTTGCTCCTTTCTATTACTTGTAAACTGATAAAGACAAGGTAAAAATAAATGCACGCACCCAGCCACAGACCATTCATTCATTGCACTGATTCAGCTCCAACTAATGTCAGGATATAAGTCCTCATTTTTTCCCCACAATAAAACTGAGCTTTTGGGAAGAAGAGGAGGAGATAGCATCTGCTACTTCTGTTTGCCAAGAGGAGCCATTTAATTTGGGTTTGAAAAAAAATAAAAATACTGCATTAGCTTCCACTGATCATTCACCAACACAGCCCCCTAATTTTAGCACTTGCTAAATGGGCCGTTTAGAGGACATCTTTTCTGTGTAAGCATAGTTACAATACGGCACCAGGGTGGACTGAAAATTTTTAGCAACTGGTTCTCTGCCTGGTTGCTGGATGGGCGTGACCATGGGGCAGTGGTGGGTTGCAGGCGGTACGCCTCAGTACGAGTGTACGGGACCTTGCCCGGAGCACCGGATACCGTTCTGGTATGGTGCTCCGGAGGGCCCACCTGCCCGAGCTCCTTACCTGTCTTTTAAGGCTTCCGCGCACAGCTCCTGCGCGATGCTCCACTGAGCAGCTGGTACATCACGGAGGCTCACGGAGGCAGTAAGATGCATGCACATGCTGCGTGCGTCCATGTGGACGCCGCCAGGGCCGTTACAACTGTACTGCTTGGAACGGGATTCGGAACCCACCATGCCTAATCAGCTTAGTGCACCACAGTGGCAGGGGGGGGTGTTTTCGCCCCTCCAGGCTCTGGAAGTTTTTGTTTGAGCCTCCGGGAGGGTGAAAACGGCCTCCCCGGACTCTGGTGGCCCTCCAGAGGTGGGAAACAGGTACGTTTCTGGACTTCTGGCTCATCCAGTAAGCCCATTTTTTGCCTCCGTGTGGGCCCTGCACTTACCTGGCATGATGAACAGGCCATGTGGAGATTCCTGGGAGAGGAGGGGCGTGATGGGTGGGGTCAGCCAGTCCTTGTAATTCCCGGTTCGGTAAACCAGATTAAAATTAGAAAGCCCGAACCGGTCCAAACTGACTGAATCCCACCCCTGTACGGCACCCAGCTAAAATTCCCATATGAAAATTTTCCACCGAGTCAAAATGACACCTTTGCTCTGGCCTTCCACCGGTACTCTTAAAACATATTTATTCTCAAAAAACGTTCATTTTTGATGACTAATATACATTGGGCCTCATCAGAGGTGGGTTGCTGCCGGTTCGGCCCAAATTGGCCGAACCAGTAGTGGAATTCAGACCTGGGTTACAGAACTGGCAGTGACCCAGGCCTGCCATGCCCCCACTTGGCTGCCGCCATTTTGGATTTTGGTGGCAGCGCATGCATAGTTTACTGTAAATTGTTCTGCGTATGCGCAAAGAACAATTTACATTGAACAGCGCACAGGCGCATGTGCCTTGCCTGCGGGTTGCAAACTGGCAGTAAAGCCAGCAACACCCATCCCTGGGCCTCATTCTTGGTATCCCATTTTATCCCACAACCTCGAGAGAATTATAGAGGACCCAGATTGTGAGGGCGATATGCTGACTCTGTAAACCGCTTAGAGAGGGCTGAAAGCCCTATGAAGCGGTATATAAGTCTAACTGCTATTGCTATATAGCGACACACCGCAAAATTAAATGAAAAGCAGTTATGATAGAGCAGGTGGAGATACACAAATACGATTACGTTCCTTCAGAAAAGAACCAAAAACTCATAAGTAGGACAACTGTGTAACGCTATGGACGATACTATCCTGGCTGAAAAGCAATCCCGTCAATATTTTAATATTAACAAAAATGTAACTGCAAAAGGTTAAGCTGCAGAAAGGAGGTAAGGGGATTAGTTTATCCTTTTTGTCCCCAAGGGGGAAAAATACATGCCACAGATGAAGAATTGGTGGGGTTGTAAGTTTTAGAATGCTCAAATCAAATTTCTTGTTTCAGTGCATGGTCTTTCCAGGAAAAACAATTTTATTCTGCTCAGAATACTATCTTTTGTAGGAAGTGAGCACCCACCCTCTCCAAGGAAAATGAGATATTTTAGGAAATATTAAAAGGGCAGAACATTTTCCCCTAAAAAGGGAGGCAGAAACTCACCCCCCCCACCTTTGTCAATGGGCCATTAAGGCCTGAGCCAGTGTATTCTACATAACAAAGATCTGCCTCCTTCAGGCAGAGCTATAAGAGGAATCCCAAAGCCCTTTCATTACATCATCACCCAGCAACAGTTCAACCAAACTTGGGACTCAAAGACAATCTACAGAGTTGCCCTGCATGGCCCCGTGGGAGTCTGACAACCAATCAGAATACAAGCTGAGATTCAAAAGTCCAGAGAGGGCATAAAACCCAGGCACTCTCAGCATCTCTGCCCTTTTATCTTTGAGATCTTCAAGGCATGTGATTCCCCCTTTTCCCCCAGGATCTAAAGACATGTGGGTCCTGTCCACCATTAAAACCATCTTTCCAAGCAGCCTCCATGTTTCCAGTGTCTTTCTCCCCACTTGGAGCTGAACCTAGAAGGACATTTCTTCCAACAGTTTCACGTACTGTATGTCTCTGAAAGTGTGCATATCATCATCATCTTTTACAAAAGTCATCTTTTTAATGATTCCAGTTTTCCTCTTTCCCCAAATCACGAGGGTCAGTTACTAATAAAAATTCCACTGTGTGAAGACTCTCTTCGCACAAAAACGCCTTCCATCTCTTTCTCTGACCTTGTTTGCCTTTAATCCAGCTGTAAGTAATATCAGCAACTGTCTAAAAGCACTATTTTCCTCTGCACCGATTTGCCTAAAACCTGAGAGATTTATTAACCCACCCACCCCTCAATCCTCCTTTTTAATATTCTAAAAACATTCTATCCATTTGGGTGGAAAGTAAATAAATTAAGCCAGTTTGTGTTTTCCCCATCCTCATCCGTGAGAGTCAGAAATCTGGACTTGGCTAAGTCAGATAACAAAAACAGGCAAGATTTTAACTAGTGTCAAATCAGAGAATTCTTCCCCAAGATATTAAATTGGGCCCCTAAATCTCATATCTATCTAATCAATCAATCTATCTATCTATCTATCTATCTATCTATCTATCATCTATCTATCCATCCATCCATCCACATCCATCCATCCATCCATCCATCATCTATCTATCTATCTATATCTATCTATCTATCTATCTATCTATCTATCTATCTATCTCTCTATCATCTCTATCATCTCTCTCTCTCTCTCTCTCTCTCTCTCTCTCTCTCTCTCTCTCTCTCCTCTCTCTCATACATACATACATACATACATACATACATCATACATACGATTTAGATTGGGGCCCAATCTATATTGGTTACAAACTTTTGTGCATCAGTTTTTACAATTAAAATAAGATCACTAGTTATCCATCAAACATAACTAAATTCGTCATTATCATTGAGCATTATGTGTTCAAGTTACCGCTAATATTAATCATCCATAGAATATACAATACTTATAGCGTGGCATATTCGACTCCAGAAATAGTTTCCCATTGCTAATCCAAGTAGTTATTGAATATTTCAATTCATATATGTATCAATTATTCATTACATCATCATTAGTCTATTTAACATGTAAAAATCTTTCCAGTATAACATGGTCGATGCTTACAATTGTACATAGGATTCAAATCATCCCATTCTTATACATTGGATACATTATTGTCCTTTATATATATATCAAACACTCTATTTCATAGCAAAAAAATCCCCAATCTAAATCTTCTGATTGGTATTCGTTCCATGGATATTTTCAAAGTATCTTTTCTGAATTTAAAAATCACATGACCCTGGGGACACTGCAACCGTTGTAGATATTTGCCGGCCAAGAATCCAAATTTTGATCACATGTTGTAAATTACTTTTTTAAAGTGTCATCGTAATGTAGAACAGCTGCTGGATGACTAGTTGTAAGTCGAAGGCTACCTCTACCATGAAAGCTCGGCAGAAGACATTTTCAGAACTGATATGTGATGAGAAATCTAGTGATGGTGACCTTGAATGAACCACAAAGATGTTTGCCCAACGACACAGTCTGTTTTGAAAACCACAGATAACGCCAGGTTAAGGAACAGCCACTTATTTGAATGGTATAGGACAGGGATGGCAAACCTTTGCGGCACCAAGTGCTGAAAAGGTCGCATGGAAACATCGCGTGCACGCACATCGTGCTCGTCGGGGCCGTGCTCCGGAAAAGCTAAACTTCTGGGTTCTAGCGCAGATGTGCGCCCGACAATCAGCTGGCCGGCACGCATGCCCAGGCCAGTTTTCGCCACTGCCATGCGCTCAAAGGAATCACACTCCCGAAAAGCTGAACTTCCGGGTTCCAGCGTGCATGAGCGCACCAACAATCAGCTGGCTCGCGCACATGCGCACCCCAGTTTTCGGCACTGCTGCACATGCGAAGGACAGTGGAATTCTTTGGGACTAGAAATAGAATGGAATAGAAGCCTGTCCCTTCCTGATCTGACGGAACCGGTTCTATGTCCCTGATGTCCCTGAGATGAAGGGGGTGGAGAGGAATCCTCGACATAAAGAAACTAAACTATCATATAGCTTACAGGAGGTTCAAGATGCAGTCCCTTCAGTCAATCCTGGGCTGCATCAGGCCAGGGGACATGCTAACCTCCATAGATCTCAAAGAGGCCTACCTCCACTTCCCCATTCGCAAAGCTCACCGCAGGTTCCTGAGGTTCTTTTATGCAGGCCGCCACTATCAGTACAGCACTTTGCCTGTATCGGCCCCCAGAATGTTCACAAAGACTCTCGCTGCAGTGGTGGCCTTTCTCAGATCCCGTCAGGGTGGCTTCACTGATACCTGGATGACGTCCTCATCCAGTCGTCACACCAGCAAGCGATGCAAGACCTGCATTACACGATGAGGATCCTGCAAGACCACGGCTTCTCCATCAACTTAGAAAAAAGTCATCTACAACCGACAACCAGACTTGTTCTGTGTAAGCCACAAATCTTGAACATGCACGTGGCACGACAAAACCGCGCTCGTCAAAATAGCGGTGATAAAATCGCATCGCTAAAGCCGTGACGTCATCACCGCGCGTCATCACCGCTGCGACAACAGCGCGGAGACAGAAGGGCGCTTTAAAACAGCGCGGCGGCAGAAAGCGGATTTAAATTAAGGTAAGGGTTAGGATTAGGTTTAGGGGTTTGTTCTAGGGTTAGGTTTAGGGTTAGGGTTAGGGTTAGGTTTAGAGTTAGGTTTAGGGTTAGGGTTAGGTTTAGGGTTAGGTTTAGGGTTAGGTTTAGGTTTAGGGTTAGGTTTAGGGTTAGGGTTAGGGTTAGGTTTAGGTTAGGTTTAGGGTTAGGATGCTGAGTGCTTGGGAATGCGCGGATTTGCCCTCCGCGATTATGTCAGCACGGTAGGCTCGCGTTCTTCCTTAGCGTTTCGAACGGCGCGAATTAGTCTTCGTGCTTATGTCTCCGCGGATAAGGGCTTCGCGGATTTGTGGTGGAACCGTACATGCATGCCACAAACCCAGGAAACAAACAGGCAAGGCCGTGCGTGCTGGGCAACATGGCTTTGCGTGTCACTTCGAGCACGCATGCCATAGGTTCGCCTTCACGAGTATAGGACCTCCTGCTTGAGCAGGGGTTGGACTAGAAGACCTCCAAGGTCTCTTCCGACTCCGTGGTTCTCTTAAGTGTGAGGCACGAAGAAATCAGAACCACACAATGAGTTCCAGTTAAGTTCAGGCCTATATCCAAAAATCTAGTCAACTAATTTTCAACACTAAACTTGTGCTGGAGAAGAGCCTCATGCTGGGAATGATGGAGGGCAAAAGAAGAAGGGGATGACAGAGAATGAGGTGGCTGGATGGAGTCACCGAAGCAGAAGGCATGAGCTTCAATGGACTCCAGAGGATGGGAGAGGACAGGAAGGCCTGGAGGAACGTTGTCCATGGCGTCGCAATGGGTCGGACACGACTTCGCAACTAACAACAAAACTTGCACTAGATGAGAGTTATTGGAATTCAAGAGAGCTTGGTCTTAGACTCCTTATGAGAACATCATGATTCCAGGCTGATTCCTCTCTTGACTCCACCCCCATCTCCTACATGAAACTTCAGTTCCGCAATTTTCAACTATTTTTGGCTGGGAATGATGGGAAATGAAATCCAACACAACAAGAAGGTACCAGATGGGAAAAGGTCAACCATGAATGTAAGGCGGGGGGGGGCTCCTTGTTTTCTTTGCTTTTCTTGGGAAATTAATTACCTTTTCTCTCGAGGAAGAAGTTGGGCTGGGGAAAAACATCTTGCGGGGAAAAAAAGGATTGAAGAGACAGCTGGGAGATTTTTTTTTTAAAAAAGGAGCTGGCAAATGGAGCAAGAAGACATTTGTAACAAAGTAGGGAATTACTGAAGCAGTTCTACATCACTTGCAAGGACATTGCTTAGGTAAGGCAGCTAACTTTGCTGATGTTTTTTTGGTTTTTTTGCTATTGTCGTTGTACTCCTGTGTAAGCCACACATCTTGAACAATAGTGCAGAACGGACTCCAGAGGACTTTAAAGTGACTCTCCATCCAAACCATTTGTCGTTTTAAGGGTTGGTAACGTCTCTTGAAGTATCTCCAAGGGAAGGCGAGCCCATCGCCATTGCTCCACCAAATGATTCATAGCATTACAGAGTTCTCGCTTGGCGTCAATTTGAAACTGCATATGTTTCCCACATTCAGACTACAAAGAAGTCCATTGCCTTCGGAGTAATTATCTGATGCGGATAGCAAATCTGTTAAGTCATCATTGGAAGTTCTCACAAAGGAAACACCTGTTATCTTGTTGTTGGAAAACCTTTTGCTGGACTTTTCCTTTCCTTTCCTTTCTTCCATCCCTCTTCCTTTCTTTTCCTTCCCTTTTTTCCTCCTCTTTCTTTTCCTTCCCTTCTCTTTCCTTTCCTTTCCTTCCCCCTCCTCTTTCCTTTCCTCCTTCCCTCTTCCTTTCCTTCCCTTCTCTTTATCTTCTTTCTCTTCCCTTCCCTTCCTTCCTTTCCTTTCTTCAATCCCTCTTTCCTTTCCTCCCTCTCCTCTTTATTTTCCTTTCCTTTTCCTTCCCTTCCCTTCCTTCCATCCCTCTTCCTTTCCTTTCCTTCCCCCTCCTCTTCTTTTCCTTCCCTTCTCTTTCCTTTCTTTCTTTTCCTTTCCTTCCCTTTCTTCCATCCCTCTTCCTTTCGTTTCCTCCCCTTCCTCTCCTCTTTCTTTTCTTCCCTTTTTCTTTTCCTTCCCTTCCCTTCCTTCCATCCCTCTTCCTTTCCTTCCCTTCCCCTCCTCTTTCCTTTCCTTCCCTTCTCTTTCCTTTCTTTCCTTTCCTTTCCTTCCCTTTCTTCCATCCCTATTCCTTTCCTTCCCTTCCCTCTCTTCTTTCTTTTCCTTCCCTTTCCTTTCTTTTCCTTCCCTTTCATCCCTTTCTTCAATCCCTCTTCCTTTCCTTCCCTTCCCTCTCTTCTTTCTTTCCTTCCCTTTCCTTCCCTTTCTTCAATCCCTCTTCCTTTCCTTCCCTTCCCCCTCCTCTTTCTTTCCTTTCAACAGTCACTTGTCTGAATAAGACAACCACTTAACTGATAGGGTATAGGGCAGTGAGTGGCACCGAGTGCTGAAATGGGAGTGTGCGTGCGCATGGGGGGGGAATGCCACAAGCAGGAAGAGCAGATCCACAGCGTGTCCGTGGGGGAACGCTGGAAACTGGAACAGCAGCTCCCTGGCATACCTGTGTGCGCCAGGAAGTTGAGCTTCCGGTTTCCAGCGTGCCCATGCACCGGCCACCTGGTCTTCCGGTTCCTGGTGCACATAGATGAAGACCATCTGGCTGGTGCACATGTGCATGCCAGAACCCAGAAGAGCAACGGACGATGGCTGGCATGCTCAGAGATGGCTCTGTGTGCCACTGGCATGCATGGCATAGGTTCGCCATCACAGGTATATAGGGTCTCCTGCTTGAGCGGGGGTTAGAGTAGATACAGTGTTTTTCAACCTTTTTGTGCAAAGGCACACTTTTTTCATGAAAAAAATCATGAGGCACACCACCATTAGAAAATGTTAAAAAAAATTAACTCTGTGCCTATATTGACTATATATAAGTAATTTTCCCACGGCACACCTTACACTATGTCACGGCACACTAGTGTGCCGCGGCACAGTGGTTGAAAAACACTGGACTAGAAGACCTCTAAGGTCCCTTCCATCTCCATTCTGATTCCTTTCCTTTCCTTTCCTTCCTTCCTTCCTTCCTTCCTTCCTTCCTTTCCTTCCTTCCTTCCTTTCCTTCCTCCTTCCTTCCTTCCTTCCTCCTTCCTTCACTCACTCACTCACTCACTCACTCACTCACTCACTCACTTTCATATCTCAGTTTTATTATTTTTACAAATAACTCAAGGTTGTGAACATATCCAATACAACTTTCTCCTCCTATTTTTCCCGTAACAACAACCCTGTGAGGTGGGTTGGGCTGAGAGAGAGGGACTGGCTGGCTTTCATGCCTAAAGCGGGACCAGAACTACACAATCTTCTGATGATTGGCTCAAAGTCATCCTGCTTCTTGGCACTGGCCACATCTTACCATAGACTCCTTCTAAATACAGAGCTAGTGAAATTTGAAACACTAGAACCCGTCCCTTTGAAACCTAGATTCAGTGCTCTTTCTGAAAAGTAGTAACCTTATAGTAGCTGCAGACCTAGAGGAGTAGACCTTAACACTAGCTCTAACCTCGTGCTGCACAGGCCAATGTAGCCAAGATAGACAGATTCTGCTATCGGTGCGTTCTTTTTGAGTACTGGGAAGGTTTTGTAGAACTCGTGGTTAGAATGCAGTATTGCAGGCTAATTCTTGCTGACTGCCAACAGTTCGATCCTGACCGGCTCAAGGTTGACTCAGTGTTCCATTCTTCCAAGGTCGGTAAAACGAGGCCTCGGATTGTTGGGGCTAATATACTGAGTCTGTAAACCACTTAGAAAGGGCTGTAAAGCACTATGAAGCGGTAGATAAGTCTAAAGTGCTATTGCTATAGAAACATAGGATTGGAAGGAAGCGCCGAGGTCTTCTAGTCTGACCCCCTCCCCCCCCCGCTCAAGGCAGGAGACCTTGTACCATCCCAGTTGAATGACTGTCCAGTCTATTTTGGAATACCCATTACTCCAGGAGGCAAGCTGTTCCACTGATGAATTGTTCTCACCAGAAGAAAATTTCTCCTTATTTCTAGATTGGACTTCTCTTTAATGATCTTCTACCCGTTACTTCTCCTGTTTCTGGTGCTCTGGTGTCAATCCCCGCTTCTCTGGGATAGGACCTCAAGCACTGGAAGACTGTCATTGTGCCCCCTATGAGCTTTCTCTTCAATAGGCCGACATACAATTTCACCCTTTGCCATCTCTATTACTCTTCTCTGCACACTTTCTCAAGCCTCGGCATTTATTATTTTGCTGCTTCTGCAAATGAAGTATCATTTCACCTTATTTCACCTGTTCTTGTATGGACTACTTCTGGATACAGGAGAGGGACTCCCTGCCCGGATTCCGTTACTCGTGCAGTATTGAGCGAATGGGCAAGAAAGTCCTTGACTGACCACCATAAAAAGAGTCCAACATTTCTGTCGCTAAGTGAGACACTGTGTTAAGTGAGATTAACAATAAGTATTTATTAAAAAAAACATTACCTTAACAGCTCTTAGATCAGTGTTTCTCAACCTTGGCAACTTGAAGATGTCCCGGACTTCAACTCCCAGAATTCCCCAGCCAGCGAATGCTGGCTGGGGAATTCTGGGAATTGAAGTCCGGACATCTTCAAGTTGCCAAGGTTGAGAAACACTGTCTTAGATCCTTGGTTAGGACTTGAACTGTTTAAGTTTAACCGCCCCAAACTGTGATACAAATCTTAAATAATCATCATAATAATTTACCAGCCCAGCCTATGATCTGAATTGTAAATTAAATATTAAATAATAATAATGTTGTGATAAATGTGTTACATGTCACTGGTCACTTTTTGATAAATGCCTGGAATGTTAGTTTGTAAATTATTTCAGTTCATACTTGCTGGACAGAATAAGGCAAGAAAGTAAAGACTTATAATAATAACCAAATGATTGTCAGGGTCGCTGAGAGAGAGTTGCAGATTAAAGGGAAAAGGATAGGTTTCTTGCATTTAACATGTTTTTTATAGCCATTTTCAACTGCTATTTCTTTTTATTTTCTCTTAACTTTTAAGCTTCAAGAACTATAAATCACAAAGACCAGCAGTTAAAGCGAAACTCAATCTACTAATTTACTAAACTGGCCAGAAGTCACTACTTCCAATATTATCCTACCGGCTTTTATCACTACAATACCGACTACAAATAATGAAAAGTTAACACCTTTATCCAGAAATAATTTACCCAAATAACCGAACGAAACATCTACACCGTTTAACATTTCCCTGCCCTGAAATCTTGTCGGCTCCCAAAAGTATCACTTCTAAATATCACTTTATTCTGAATTAGGTAACCCCAAACCCATCTCCCATCCAAATAGCTTCCATCCAAGGAAGGAGGAAAGGAAGGGGGAAAGGAAGGAGAGAAGGAGAAAAGAAAGGAGGGAAGGAAAGGAAGGAGGGAAGGAAGGAGGGAAGGAGGGGAAGGGGAAGGAGGGAGGGAAGGAAGGGGAGTAGGAGAGAAGAAACGAGGGAGGAAAGAGGGAGGGAGGGAAGAAGAAGTAGGACCTTTGTAAGATAAGATGAATCTATGGGATGATAAAAAAGCAATCTTCAAGTATATTGTCAACAGTAGGGTAAAAATTGTTATAAATACATATTATTAATAACAGCTATGAGATCATATAAATTGTGAATGTATATATGAAATTGATAAAATAAAAAAAAAATGGAAAAACAACAACAAATAGCTTCCATCCAACCTGGAAGCAGAAACCTCCTGCCAGCCTGATAGTTTCATTACGGATGGAAATCAAGACATTATAAGTTCCATTTTTGCTTTTCCCAACATTGAGTAAGGGGGGGGGGGGAGGCATTCGGATTGAATAGGAAGAAACGTGGAAGTCAGCACAAGCTTTCAATCTCGCCGATTGGCCTCATCTGGAGAAGTCTGCCAGTCTCTTGACTGTCTTCCTATAGACACTTAAAAATGAAGAACTGTCACTCTAAGAGACTTCAGCCAAATTCTGTACTTTTCCAACCCCTTTGGGAGTGGGGTAAGGTTACTTTATGATCTCCCCCCCCCCCCCAGTCCTGCTACTTATTTGGCTGTCTTTATTTTTTTTTTAAGGTATGCATAAAAGGTGCACTGGCCAGCATTCTCATCTAATTAACTACGACCAGGATTAATCCAAGGAGACAGAGGCGCGCTCTTCCCTTTGGGGGGGAAGGGGGTTAGGAGAGCAAGCATCAACGTCAAACTCACAATACCGAAAATAGCTGCCCCTCCTGCCTTCGGTTTTGTTAATCAAGTATGTTTTAAGTCCTTCAGTAATCCCGATGGGATTCTCTCTCCCCTCCTTCCCTTCGCACCGTTTTCTGGATCAACCCAGAAAAAAGATTCCTTTGGCCGCTTCGGGGGAAAAAAAACACACACAACTCACTGCTTTCAATCCAACTCTTTGATTCTCTCCCTTTCGAACAAGTGCACATCACCAGCCTGGCACACAGACACGCACAGACACACACAACCATAGTTACTTCGTGGCCCGGTTTCGTTTCCAAAAAAGAGGGGGCCAGTTCGGGAAGGAACCCCTCCATTCCCCCCCCTTACCTTACATCCAACATCAACGACAACGTGTTGTTGGTACAGGCAACTTGCAGTGGCAAATCATTGGTGTAACGCGGTCGGAATAGTTAAATACTCTGCACATTCCTTGAAGGCTGCAGCCGGGAGATCGATAGATTAAGAGAGAGAGAGAGACGGGGAGATATTTGGAGGGGGGGTGGTGGTTAAAAAAAAAACAGCAGCTAAACCAGCCAAGGAGAGTCAACATCTTCAGCTCAACAACTAGCTCTTTGCCTTTCCTGGTCACAAGCCGCCTTCCGTCTCGTTGCCACCACCTGTGCCCCCAATCCTCTTGCAGATGAATCAACATTGCAGCATTAATCGTGAAGTGTCAGGGGTTCCCCTCTTCCACTGGGGGAGCTCATTAAAAAAAAAAGAGAAAAGAAGCTCTCCCCCTCCCCTCACGCCCCACCCCCACCCTCACCTCCCCCTCCTCGCAGAAAAAAAATGGAAAGGAAGGTGGCAGGTGGGATGCACATCAAAGCATGTAAAGCGATGCTCCCGCCTACTCCGAATAATCACACGCGATTGTCATGCTAGCTGGAAGGTGGGCTGAAAGATCACGGCAGGCGAAGGAAAACACCGCAGCTCTCCTTTCGGTGGACAGCCAGTGCCTTGCTGCAAGATACGGTCATAGTGGAAAGGATTTGGAGGGGTGGTGGTGAGGGGAGAGAAAGTGGAGCCCCCCCCCACCCCCGCCCGAAGCTTTTCCGTTCAAGAAAGATGCGTCCTCATCTCTCTGCCTGCTGCCTGCCAGCCTCCCACGGTAAGGCGGGGGGGGGGATTGATACTGTCTGCAGCAACAAGCAGCTTCCTCTCGGCGTGAGGATGACGTCTGCTCCAAGAAACTGGCTTGGAAAGAAGAAGAAGAGCACGGGGACCACTCTCCGCTCTGTTGCAAGTAATGTTCAGGGGGCCAGGCTGGGGACATGGGGGGGGAGGGAGAGAGGAAGAAAGAGAGAGCATCTCTCCAGAGAGTTGTGACCAGGAGATGGTTCGTTTGTTGCGTGGGGGGTCTAGCCAACTTTAAGCTTTACAATCAAGCAAGGGGATGGCACTTGGGATGAAGCTACCTGAAAGGCTAGACCAGGTAGCAAGTGACTTCTGAACAACTGGCCCAAAAGATAGTCTTCAACAAACAGACTCGTTCAAGAAACTCTTTGCTCTTTTTTCCCTAAGAATTCACAGCAGGTTACTTTAGAGATGATAGATAGATAGATAGATAGATAGATAGATAGATAGATAGATAGATAGATAGATAGATAGATAGATAGATGATAGATAGATAGGGTAGCTACGGTGGATAGGTAGGTAGGTGGGTAGTAGGTAGGTAAGTTATAGCTAGATAGCTAGATGAAAAGAGACCGCTAGGTAGCTGTATGGCTAGATAGATGATAGATAAATAGATTGGTGATAGATGATAGATAGATGATAGATAGATAGATAGATAGATAGATGAGATAGATAGATAGATAGATAGATAGATAGATAGATAGATATTGTTAGATGATATGGGTAATAAATAAATGATATCTAGCTAACTAGATAGATGATAGATAAATATATGATAGATAATAGTTTAGTGATAGATAGATAGATAGATAGATAGATAGATAGATAGATGATAGATAGATAGATAGTAGATATAGAGATAGATAGATATATAGTAGATAGATAGATAGATAGATAGATGATGGATGAATGGATTGGTAGGTAGGTAGATGGATGGATGATTGTTAGATGATATGGAATAGATGATATAGATGATAAATAAATGATATCTAGATAACTAGATAGATGATAGATAAAGATGATAGATAAATAGATTAGTGATAGATAGGTAGGTAGATATTTAGATAGATAGATAGATAGATAGATACATACACATACATACATACACACATACATACATACATAGATACATAGATACATAGATACATACATACGTATACTACATAGATACATAGATGAGAGAGATAGGTAACTGAGAGCTAGCTAGATGCTAGCTAGCTGGATGGATGGATGGATGGATGGATGGGAGTGGGAGAGAGAGCTAGGTAGCTAGGTGGCTGTACAGCTACATACACGATAGATAGATAGATAGATAGATAGATAGATAGATAGATAGATAGATAGATAGATAGATAGATAGATAGATGATAGATACAGAGAAATAGAGAAATAGAGAAATACAGAATAGATGAGATAAACTGATTAGTCTTACACCATATAAAATATAACACAAAAAAAACACGAGATCTTATTTCTGGTTAAAGTAGATAAATACAGTCATAAAATACAGGTTACTTGGGGATCACCTTCCTAATTTTATCCCTACAAGGAAGGCTGGCTCAAGAGAGGAGGATTTGGCCTAAGGTTCCCAATCAGCTCCAGGGTGACCTGGAAGTTGGAACCTGGTCTGTGTGTATCCCAAGTCTACACTACAGCAGATAAGGGGTACCTGAAGCCATTCTGAAATGTTTCCAGTAAGATGCGTCAGTATCATTCCACTAAATACAGGTCGTATGAAATAGGAAATTGTTATTGAATTTTCTCCCGTCTTGTTTTTAAAAATAGAAAAAATAAATAAGGAGAAATGATTTTTTTTTAATCCCTAAAGAAGGCGTTACTAAGGAACAAAACAACCAGGAAGGCTCATTCTCCAGGACCTAAAAGATTAGGAGGTCACCTGTTCTTTGATTTAGAAACTCACCTGTTTCAAAAGTTTCCTTCTGCTTACCCTCATCTCCATCCTTTTGGCATCGTTTGTGAGATGCTATTCATGGACTAACCTACAAGGGATAGGATCTCTTACTAAGGCCATTTGTAGTACTCTAAACAAAGCCAGGAAAGCTACATAATGCTAGTGAGAAGGGATGTTGCATTCTGCCCAGGATTATAGTAAAATGGGGCAGGTTATGGGAGGCCCCACCTGCTATGGGGCTCGCCTTGGAGGCCTCTGCACATGTTCAGATGCTATGAAAGCACGGCTTGTTCCTTACTTGCTTGCAAAAAAACAGGCCCGACAGACAGACAGCCTGTTTTCTGCTGATAATCGCCAATTATTACTGCAAACCTGTTTTCTGACTGCAAGGATAACTTAAGCATTATTTATTTATTTAATTTGTATGCTGCCCACTCTCAAGGAGACTCAGGGTTCCTTTATTTTGGAGTACGTATTCTCTGGTTAGTAAATGTCAATGGAGATTCTCAGGTCATCCAGGGACATGGTTGTCCCAAGGTGCTTTTTTCAAGAGGCAACTGGACTTTCTGGGGGTTTTTTGGGGGGGGGAGACATTTCGCTTCTTGCCGAAGAAGCTTCTTCAGTTCTCTTCTTTCGTCTCCTCTCCTAGAAGCTTCTTCAAAGCTCAAGAAGCATCTTGGATGAGAAGTGAAACGTCTTCAAAGAAAACCAGTTGCCTCTTGAAAAAGCACCTTTCGGACTCTGGTACTGGTTCCACCACAAAACCGCGTTTCGACTAAATCGCGCTCGATGAAACTGCGTAGCTGATGTCATCAACAGGGCGACAACAGCGCGGAGACAGAAGCAAGCTGGTAAACGCTAAACCTAAAATTAACACCTAAACCCTAAACCTAACCCCTAAACCTAATCCTAAACCTAAACCCTAAACCTAACCCTAAACCTAACCCTTAACCTAACCCTAAACCTAACCCTAAACCTAACCCTTAACCTAACCCTAAACCTAATCCTAACCCTTAACCTAACCCTAACCCTAAACCTAACCCTTAACCTAACCCTAAACCTAACCCTAAACCTAACCCTTAACCTAACCCTAAACCTAACCCTTAACCTAACCCTAAACCTAACCCTAACCCTTAACCTAACCCTAAACCTAATCCTAACCCTTAACCTAACCCTAACCCTAACCCTTAACCTAACCCTAAACCTAACCCTAACCCTTAACCTAACCCTAAACCTAACCCTAAACCTAACCCTAACCCTAACCCTAACCCTAACCCTAACCCTAACCCTAACCCTTACCTTAAGTTGAATCGGCTTGCTTTCAAAGCGCTATTTAAAGCGCCCTTCTTTCTCCGCGCTCGCTGTTGTCGCCCTGTTGATGACGTCAGCAACGCGGTTTAATCGGGCGTGCTTTAGTCGAGCGCGGGTTTTGTCATGCCACATGGTTACTAAGCGTAATTTATATACACCTCTACAAAATATAACCAAAAAGAACTGTCAAAAATTAACTCACCCCCCCGAAAAAAGACATTTAAAGCAACTGTCAATCACTGGTGGGTTCTTACCAGTTTGGCTAAACCGGTAGTGGTATGCCAGCCCTGGTCGCAGAACCGGCAGTGATCCAGGCTGGCCACATCTCTGAACCAGTTCTCCGGTCACCGCAGTCTCCGCCACCATCTTGTTCTTGAGTTCTGTGCATGCGCAGAACAATTTCTATTGAACTGCACATGCGCGCAAGATGCTCATCCAGCGCGCCCACGAACAAACCGGCAATAACGCCAGCTAGAACCCACCCCTGCTGTCAATGTGCATGAAATACCGTATTTTTCGGAGTATGCATTGCACCTTTTGCCCTCAAAAAAGAGGTTGAAAATTTGGGTGCGTCTTATATACTGAATACAGCATTTTTTTGCCTCCTGAAACCCCGCCCCCTTCACCAAAATGGTCGGCATAGTCTTTAGGAGGCTTCCAGAGTGTTCCTGGGGAGGGCAGAAATGAGCGAAAAATGGGCCATTTTTGCTCAAGTTTGCCCCCCCCCCCAGTCCCGAGGAGCACTCTATAAGCCTCCTAAAGGCTATGCATGCCCATTTTTTTGACAAAAAGCGGCCCCATTTTTGCGAAAAACTGGCCATTTTGGGAGGTGTGCAGAGTGCAAAACCTTTTTTTAAAAAATTTGCCTCTTCAAAATCTTGGTGCATCTTATACTCCAGTGCGTCTTATACTCCGAAAAATATGGTAATATATTTCAGTCTTTATAAT
The DNA here is from genome assembly GCF_009769535.1 of Thamnophis elegans. Lineage (NCBI taxonomy): Eukaryota > Metazoa > Chordata > Lepidosauria > Squamata > Natricidae > Thamnophis > Thamnophis elegans. The sequence goes on from NC_045546.1 coordinate 6,626,266, forward strand.
AGTTATAACTTTGGTGTAAGCAGTATTCTTGTTTAAAAAAATGCTGGTTCTCCTTGACTTATGACAGTTCATTTAGTGACCGTTCAAAGTTACAGCAGAACTGAAAAAATGACTTACAACCACTTTTCACACTTATGACTGTTGCAGCCTCCCTGTTGTCATGTGATCAAAATTCATACACTTGACAACTGACTCATATTTATGACGGTTGCAGTGTCCCGAGGTCATGTGATCCCTTTTTCAATCCTTCTGAGAAGCAAAGTCAACAGGGAAGCCAGATTCACTTAACATCCATGTTACTAACTTAACAACTGCAGTGATTCACTTAACAACTGTGGCAAGAAAGATATAAAATGGGGCAGAACCAGGGTGGGTACCTGCCAGTTCTAACCTCTTCTATAGAGGAGGTTCCACAAATCTACCATGCCGTTTAGAACTGGTTCCATATCCCTCTCCCCGCCCGTCCGCACATCATCAAGATGAAGAGTGAGAGGAGGAATTTTGGGAGTTGAAGTCCACAAGTCTTAAAGCTGTCAACTTTGAAGTCCACAAGTCTTTAAGCTGTCAAGTTTGAACACCCCTGGGGTTTTTTTTTCTAAAGGGTAGGGGTGCAAGGGTCTTGTAACTTGACACCTTTAAGACTTGCACACTTCAATGCCAGAGTTTCTGAGCCAACATTTTGGTTGCCGAGCAAGAGCGTTGTTAAGTGAGTTTCACCACATTTTACAAGTTGGCCATGCCCACCCAGTCACCTGACGGCCAAGCCACTCCCACTCAGTCACATAGCTGGCAAGCCACTCCCACCTGGTCACATGGCCGGCAAGCCACTCCCACAAAGCAGGCCACACCTACAGAAGAGGTTCTAAAAAAATTTGAAACCACCACTGGGCAAAACTCACAATTAGCAGCAAAAAATTGGGATTTAGATATTCTGGTAAGTCTAGGACTGCTTGTAATGAGTGATACAACCTGGAAATTGATTAAGAACAAGCTTCATTAAATAGGTGTTACTTCCTTTTAAGGAAGCATGGAGGGGATTGTGGTGTTCATAACCTCTTAGAAACTTGGAAAGCCATTAAATGCCTCTTGGTGAATAATCAAACCAATAATCTGCTCTAATAATCCAAGTGTCACCTCATAAAGTTGCCCTGAAAATGAGGCCAGATCCGACTGCAATGGGGCATTGCCGAAATGGTGTTTCCTAATAAATGACTGGTTTTCTTTTGAAACTTGGCTCGAGGCTCATGAATTAATTAGGGCATCTTTGGGAAACCTGACACCAAGATGCTTATAATAGCAAAAAAGATGCTTACAGAAAGCTAAAAATGTATGTTTGTTTCCTACGCCGGAACCCATCACCGTATTTCATTTATCTCGGTCATTTTCTTTAAAAAAAGGAAGGCGACTGATTCCTTGGCAGGAGAAAAGTGGAAACCAAGACTACAACATTTTGTTGCTGTTTGAAGACTGAACTCAACCTCTGTCCTCATCTCACAACATCAAGATGGATCCTGAAAGCTCCATCTTCAAAAGCAATCTCAAGAAAGACTTCTACAGCTGCAGTATTTGAAGCTGTTCACATCCCAACTTGATTTAGTAATAATATGGAGGACAAACACTCTCTCAGATTAAGGAGTTACTACAGAAATTCTAGCCAGTTTTGTTAATCTGGAGCCCTTGGGGCTCTCTGAGCCTGTGGCTTGTTTGCAGACGTTTCGTTATCCAACTATGTATGGGCTGCCCCATGTAGAGCAATGCGCTCTACATGGGGCAGCCTTTGAAGAGTATTCGGAGACTTCAACTCGTCCAGAATGCAGCCGCGCGAGCGATTGTGGGTGCACCTCAGTACACCCACGTTACACCTATCCTCCGCGAGCTGCACTGGCTACCGATTGGTCTCCGGATACGCTTCAAAGTGCTAGTCGTAACTTATAAAGCCCTTCATGGTATTGGACCTGGGTACTTGAGAGACCGCCTGCTGCCAATACCTCCCACAGACCCGTCAGATCTCACAGGGTCGGCCTCCTCCGGGTTCCGTCCACCAGCCAATGTCATCTGGCTACTACCCGGGGGAGGGCCTTCTCTGTAGCAGCTCCGGCCCTTTGGAATGAACTCCCCGCGGAGATCCGGACCCTCACCTCTCTCCAGGCCTTCCGGAAAGCCGTCAAAACCTGGCTGTGCCGGCAGGCCTGGGGTTGATTAGTTCCCCTTCCCTCTCGACTGGTATGGCTGTGTGATTTTCATGTATTTTAATTATGTGTACTGTTGTTATGTTCCCTTTCCCCTTTGAGTTGTTCGCCGCCCTGAGTCCCTCCTGGAGAAGGGCGGCATACAAATAAACCAAATACAATACAATACAACGTCATCAGTGACTCTAACAACCAGAATACCAAGGATTCCACAGTTCAAACCTGAGCTATGTATACAGTACAGGTAGTCCTGGAGTTATCAGCACCATTGAACCCAAAATTTATGCTGCTCAGTCGGTGACAGTTTTGTTAAGTAGTTCCCTGCGCGCCAATTTATGGCCTTGCTTGCCAATGTTGTTAAGTGAATCACTGCAGTTCAGTTAATAAGTGAATCTGGCTTCTCTGTTGACTTTGCTGGTCAGAAGGTCGCAAAACCTGACCCCAGGATACAGCAAGTGCCGTAAATATGAGCCAGTTGACAAGTTTCTGAATTTTGATCACGTGACTATGGGGATCCTGCAATGGTCGTTCAGTGTAAAAAAAATCCTAAAACCCTTTTTTCCAGCACTGTTGTAACTTTAAACGGTCACTAAATGAACTGTTTAAGTCAAGGACCACCTGCGTTCTCTTCGATGGGCATTTTTTCATATGCCCAGCAGGTGGCACTCTGGACTTTTAGTAGCCTCTGATTTATGAAATTCAAACCAGGTTAGGAGGAGAGTATTGACAATTCTTGATCCCTACCAATTATAGTTGACAGTAATCTACACCTCTGTTACAGAGGTGGGTTCCTGCCAGTTCTAACCTCTTCCATAGAAGAGGTTCCACAAATCTACAGTGCCGTTTAGAACCGGTTCCAGCTCCCTCCCCCTGCCCACCGCACATCATCAAGATGAAGAGCGAGAGGAGGAATTCTGGGAGTTGAAGTCCACAATCTTAAAGCTGTCAAGTTTGAACACACCTGGTTTGTTTTTTTCTACAGGGTTAGGGGTGCAAAGGTAACTTGACAGCTTTAAGACTTGCATGCTTCAATGCCAGAGTTTCTGAGCCAACATTTTGGTTGGCAAGCAAGAGCGTTGTTAAGTGAGTTTCACAACATTTTACAAGTTGGCCACACCCACCCAGTCACATGGCTGGCAAGCCACTCCCACCCAGTCACATGGCTGGCACACCATTCCCACCCAGTCACATGGCTGGCAAGCCACTCCCTCCTGGTCACATGGCTGGCAAGCCACTCCCACAAAGCAGGCCACACCTACAGAAGAGGTTCTAAAATTTTTTGAAACCCACCACTGCTCTGTTACTATTATTGTTTTAATAGTGGCAACATTATTTACTATTGCATATGTAGGAAGTTAGCACCCACCCCCTCTCCTAGAGGAATGAAATAATCTAGGAAACATTAAAAAGGCAGAATATTACATTTCCCTGGATGAGAAAAGGAGAAACGTGGTTTTTTTTTAGAGGCAGGAAGCAGCCTCACTCTTAATAGACCCCACCTTTCTTAATAGCCCACAGCAGATGTCAGCACTTAAGAGATAGCTGGCTCTATTCATAAGCAAATTCCCTGCAGCAAGGTCTGAGCAAAGGTAGGGTTAGCCCTCAGCCACAATAGGAATTGCCCAACAAGTCCCGCCATTGCATCAGCCCAAACTTCAACCAAACTTAGCTCAGAAAAACTCCTAGGATTTGTACATGGCCCCGTGGGAGTCTGACAACAGCCAACAGAAATACATGTTCTTGCACAGGAACAGGAAGCTCAAGTTCAAAGCCCAAGAAAAAAGATCCAAGATCCAACAAAGATAGGATTCGCCCTCAGCCATCATAGGAATTGCCCAAAGCCCCTTCATTGCATCACCTAGTGCAATTCAACCAGGCTTGGCTCAGAAAACCTACAAGGTTAGCTATGACCGAACGAACGAACTCCCCGTGGAGATTCGTACCCTCACCACCGTCCAGGCCTTCCGCACAGCCTTGAAGAACTGGCTAGCCCGTCAGGCCTGGGGATGAAGATAGTTGCCCCTCCCGAATGATGAATGCATGTTGGTTACTGTTTTTATTATATGTGTCTTTGTTATTGTCTGCATTTCCCCTTCCCTGATTTTATGTGAGCCGCCCTGAGTCCCCTCAGGGAAAAGGGCGGCCTACAATGTCAATAAAATCAAATCAAATCAAATCAAAATATGACCCCTGCAACATGACGCTGGAACAGGAAGCTCAAATTCAAAGCCCAAGAGAGGGTATAAATCAATCTCTCTCTCTCTCTCTCTCTCTCTCACACACACACACACACACACACACACTTATTCGATTGCCCAGGACATAAAACCATGTGGTCCTGTCCACCATTAAACCATCTTTCCAAGCAGCCTCCACGTTTCCAGTGTCTTTCTCCCCACCTGGAACAGAACCCAGATGTACGTTTCTTCCAACACCATACTTATCACCTACCCCTGTTCCAAAGGATTGAAAATACTGTACAACAAGCACCAACTAAGGGAATATGAACGCAAAGAACATCACAATTAAGTCTCATCAGAAAGAAGAGATAAAACGCCAACTAAACCATTTATATTTTTTTAATTGAAAATTTAAAAAGCTTTTACAAATATTTACCCCCCTCCCTTTCCCCACCCAAACCCATCTCCCCCCCCCACCCTCCTCTCCCCCGACTTCCCAGAGCAGATACAGGGTATACATCTTTAACAATCATATTCTAAAGTAAACTAAAAAAAACTTTAGCCTCATCATCCTTCACTTGTATTTTAACTCCTCTTTTGTTTAGCTAACTCTAAACAAATTACATTATTCCTTGCTTTTCTATCATAAGCTATCTGGAGTTTCTTAGTCCCATATTTATTTTGAATATAGTCGATCCATATTCTCTACTCCAGTTTATATTTCTCGTCTGAGTGATCCTTGAGACATGCTGATATTTTAGCCATCTCTGCTACGTTTGTTACTTTTAATGTCCATTCTTGAATAGTAGGCAAATCTTCCTTCTTCCAGTATTGCACCAAACTAAACCATTTATAAACAGCTTCTAGCTCAGTGTTTCTCAACCTTGGTGACTTTAAGTCCTATGGACTTCAACTCCCAGAATCCCCCAGCCAGCATAGCTGGGAGTTGAAGTCCACAGGACTTAAAGTCACCAAGGTTGAGAAACACTGTTAGCTATTCATACTTCCTTAGAAAGATTACACACAGGTAGTCCTTGATTTACAACAGTACGTGGAGTGACCGTTTGAGGTTCCCACGGCACTACAAAAAGGTGACATAACTTGTTTTTTCCCAGCATCCCCATAGTCACATGATCAAAAATTCAGACGCTTGGCAGCTGACTCAAATTTATGACGGTTGCTGTGTCCCAGATGGGAGACATTTCTGAAATGAGCTTTGCCCCCACTTTATGACCTTTCCTGCCGCCGTTGTTAAGTGAGTCACTTCAATGGTTACGTTAGCCACACAGTTGTTAAGTGAATCCAGCTTCCCGTTTACTTTGCTTATCAGAAGGCCGCCCCGGGGCACAGCAACTGGTTGTAAGTATGAACCATTTACCAAGTGTCTGAATTTTGATCACATGGGGATGTTGCAACAGTTGTAAGCGTGCGAAACGGCCCGTTGTAAATTTGAATGGTCACTCAATGAACTGTTGTAAGCTGAGGACTCTCTGTATCTATTCCTAATCATTAAGCTATTTAATGGGACAAATTCTCCGGAAAGTCAGCTAATGCCATCTCTCTCTCTCTCTCTCTCTCTCTCTACTCTCTCTCTCTTCCTCTTTCACTCTATCTCTTTCTCTCTCGCCTCTCTCCTCGCTCTCTCTTTCTCTCTCGCTCTCTTCTCTTATCTCTCTTTCCTCTCTCTCTCCCTTTCCCTCTCTCTCTTCTTTCTCGTCTGCTCTCTTCTCCTCTCTCTCCTCTCTCATCTTCCTCTTCTTCTCGCCTCTCTCTCTTCCTCTCTCTCTCTTTTTCTCTCTCTCTCTCTCTTGCCCCTCTTTCTCTCTCTCTTCCTCTCTCTCCCTCCCTCTTTCTTTTCCTCTCTCTCTCTATCTCTCTCCTCTCTTCCTCTCTCTCCCTTTCTCTCCTCTCCTCTTCCTCTCTCTCTCTCTCTCTCTCTCTCTTCCTCCTCTCTCTTCCTCTTTCCTCTCTCTCTTGTCGTCGCTCTCTACCTCTCTCTCTTTCTCTCTCTCTCTCTCCTCTCCTCTCTCTCGCTCTCGTCCTCTCTCTCTCTCCCTTCTCTCTCTTCTCCCTCTCTCTTCTTTTCATCTCTCTCTTCCTTTCCTCTCCTCTCTCTGTCTGCCCTCCTCTCTTCCTCCTCTTTCTCTTTTCCTCTCTCTTCTCTCTCTCTCTCTTTGTCTTTCCTCTCTCTCTCTCTGTCTCTCGCTCTCCCTCTTCTCTCCCTCTCTCTCTCGCTCCTCTCTCTCCTCTCTCTCTCTCTCCTCTCTCTCGCTCTCTTCCTCTCCTCTTCTCTCGCTCTCTCTCTCTCCTCTTTCTCCTCTCTCTCTCTCTCTCTCCTCTCTCCCTCCTCCTCCTCCTCCTCCTCCTCCTCCTAAGATGTATTAGTGTAAATTTAGAAAGAAGAAAAAACACGCAGTATGGTTTCCATGACAATCCATTCCATAGTTACAAGCAACCAGCCGCTGTTATTTAATGCAAACAAATATAAATCACCCTAGGGTTACCTTAAACGTGGGGGGCATCTGGCATTGAGATGATATAATGATGAACCCCTTTCTCGTGGGGTCAAACACTTAACGGTCCCCTAGATAGGTGAGACAGGCAACAGGCAGTATCGGGCCCTTCTCCGATGCCCTTCCATGCGATAGCATCAGCCGTATAAAATCTGCTTATTCTGGGCTTGAAAAAGTAACGGAGGATGCCGGGCTTGTGAAATCGTCCAGATGAGAAGACACATACGGAAGTATTAAGTTCTAACTTTATCGCACGGTTTACAATGACAAAACCTCGCAAGTCACAAAAGCATCACTTCCCCTCCCCCCTCACCTGTACAGATCCATTCAGGTAACCCTCGACTTACAACCACAGTGGTGCCCAAAATGTCTGTGGCTAACATTGGTTAAGTGGGTTTTATCTCATTTTTGCATTTCTTGCCATGGTTGTTAAGGCGATGAATTCTAGCCTTGGGCATGAAAGTCAGCTTTTGGCCAATCACCAGGAGACGGTGCGTTCTAGTCCCACCTTAGGCATTAAAGGTGGCTGAGGGATTCTTGGTCAATCACTAGGGGACGGTGAGTTCTAGTCCCCACCTTAGGCATGAAGGATAACTGGGTGACTTTGGGCCAATCACTAGTAGACAGTCAGTTCTAGTCCTGCCTTAGGCATGAAAGATGACTAAGTAATTCTGGGCCAATCACTAGGAGACGGTGAACTCTAATCCTGCCTTACGCATGAAAGTCAGCTGGGTGACTTTGTGTCAATCACCAGGAGATGGTGAGTTCTAGTCCCACCTTAGCCATGAAAGCTGATTGAGTGATTCTGGGCTAATCACCAGGAGACGGTGCGTTCTAGTCCCACCTTAGGCATTAAAGGTGGCTGAGGGATTCTTGACCAATCACCAGGAGATGGTGAGTTCTAGTCCCGCCTTAGCCATGAAAGCTGATTGAGTGATTCTGGGCCAATCACCAGGAGACGGTGAGTTCTAGTGCCACCTTAGGCATTAAAGCTGGCTGAGGGATTCTTGACCAATCACCAGGAGACGGTGAGTTATAGTGCCACCTTAGGCATTAAAGGTGGCTGAGGGATTCTTGGCCAATCACCAGGAGACGGTGAGTTCTAGTGCCACCTTAGGCATTAAAGGTGGCTGAGGGATTCTTGGCCAATCACAGGAGACGGTGAGTTCTAGTGCCACCTTAGGCATGAAAGCTGGCTGAGAGATTCTGGGCCAATCACCAGGAGACAGTGAGTTCTAGTCCCATCATAGGCATGAAAGCTGACTGGGTAATTCTGGGCCAATCACCAGGAGATGGTAAGTTTTAGTCCCACCTTAGGCATGAAGGATAACTGGGTGACTTTGGGCCAATCACTAGTAGACAGTCAGTTCTAGTCCCGCCTTAGGCATGAAAGCTGACTAAGTAATTCTGGGCCAATCACTAGGAGACGGTGAACTCTAATCCTGCCTTAGGCATGAAAATCAGCTGGGCGACTTTGTGCCAATCATCAGGAGACGGTGAGTTCTAGTCCCGCCTTAGCCATGAAAGCTGATTGAGTGATTCTGGGCCAATCACCAGGAGATGATGAGTTCTAGTCCCGCCTTAGCCGTGAAAGCCAATCACTCTCTCTCTCAGTCCAACTCACCTCAACAGGCTATTATTGTGGGGGAAATAGGAGGAAGGAAGGGGTGTTAGTTATCTTCATCACCTTGTGTTATTTGCAAAAGTAATAAAGATGAGATGCAAACAGACAATACTACGAATATTTTCTACCATATTTCTATTTCATTCATAAGATTTTCTTACTAATAGTGTTTGGGGTTGTCCTCCCGGCAAGCTACTGAAAGTGCGTTCAATACAGGCTTAATTTTTCCATTAAGAAAATACTTTTTCAGCAAATCAAGAGGGGAGAAAAATTATGAAAACAAGCAGAAACTTGTTGAAAGCAGACAAATTCTCCATGCCATCTGATAAATTGTGATAATAGATCGCATTAATAATTCACAGCCACTTCTTCTGAATAAGAACTGACAAACCCGTTCTTTTTGCTTCTAACAATATTTATCTTTTAAAGTAAATGCTTAACTCCTCGTTCTACTTTCGCATGAGGGTTTGATTATTTATCCTCTAAAGTAAATGTATTTCACTTGAGTTTGTGATGTTTTCCCACCCTTTAAAATCTAGACACAATCGCTTAATATTTCTTGGCATTTTCCCAATATACCTTAGTTGACAATATCATTATCATCCACAAACATCTCTTCCTCTAAAGTAAGAATGCGAAGCCGTCAGGTTTCATTTCAGGATTCAGTAGTGGTTTACAGGAAGTCCTCAACAGACAATGATTTGTTCAGTGACAGTTCAAACTTTCACACTTTTGACTTTGCAACGGCCCAATGAGTTTGAGTTTTTGAGTTTGAGTTTTAATAAATTTATATGCCGCCCAATCTCGAAGGACTCCAGGTGGCTTACATAAAAGCAATAAAAGGAATACTAAAAGTTTAAAAAGTAGAGGAGGAAGACAAATTAAAAGAGATACAACATACACTCAACCTTCATGGGGCTGGACCTCATTCAAGAGGTCAACAGCCCCAGACCTGCCGGAAAAGCCAGGTCTTAATGGCTTTGTGGAAGGCCGCGAGAGTGTGGAGAGTCTGGATCTCTGGGGGTAGATCGTTCCATAGGGCTGGGGCAGCTACAGAGAAGGCCCTCCCCTGAGGAGCCGCCAAACGACATTGTCTAGTTGACGGCACCTGGAGAAGGCCCACCCTGTGGGATCTTATCGGACGCTGGGAGATATGTGGCAGAAGACGGTCCCGTAGATATCCAGGTCCTAAGCCATGCAGGGCTTTAAAGGTGATAACCAGCACCAATGGTCACGTCCGAGGTGGGTTCCTACTGGTTCGGACTGGTTCAGCCAAGTAGGTAGTAACTCAGCCAGCCACGCCCTCGAACTGGTTCTACTGACGGCGGCATAGGACTGCCATCTCATTTTTTTTACCTACTACATACACATGCGCGCTTCCAAACTGCGTCCTTGAGCAAACCGACAGTAGAAGAAGACGGAACCATCCCTGGGTCATGTCCTCAAAATTGGGATGCTTGACAACTGCTTCATATTTATGACAGTGGCAGTGCCCGGGAAATCCTGCGGTCCCCTTTTGCGACTTTCTGACAAGCAAAATGAATTGGGGGGGGAGAGGGGAGAGCGGATTCAATTCAATTCAATTTATTAGATTTATAGGCCGCCCAATCCTGGAGGACTCCGGGTAGCTTACAAGAACAAGAAAAGAAAAACAAATAAAAATAAAAATAATTTAAAAATTCCCCAACACGCATATGTTCTGATCGGGGCTGGACCCTACATAATAAGGTCAACAGCCCCAGGCCTGCCGGAACAGCCAGGTTTTAACAGCTTTTCTGAAGGCCATGAGTATGGGTGAGGTCCGGACTCTGGGGGTAGGTAGCTGATTCCACAGGGTCGGAGCAACCACAGAGAAGGCTCTCCTCTGAGGCCCCGCCAGCCGACACTGTCGGCTGACGGCATCCTAAGGAGGCCCACCCTGTGGGATCTTATCGGCCGTTGGGAGGTATGTGGCAGTAGGCGGTCTCGCAAATACGCTGGTCCTGAGCCATTCACTTAACAACCCTGTTACTAACTTAGCAACTGCAGTGATTCACTTCATAATAACCATGCTGGCTGAGGAATTCTGGGAGTTGAAGTCCGCAAGTCTTAAAGTTGCACCATTTGCAATCTAAGGCCATTGCCTTAGAGGAATTCTGGGAGTTGAGGTCCACTGGTTTTGGAGGCCCTTGCCAGGCAGGAGTGTCAAATCCATGTCATCCTGGCGGTGTCACATGATGTATGGGACTTTCCCGCCCTTCACTAAACCAGTCATGGGCGTGGCCAGCTTGTGATGCATCCAGCCCAAGGGCTGGGTGTTTGACAGCCCTACCTTAGAGAAATGCTTCTCAGCCAACATCACTAATACTGAGCCATTATGGGAACTGTAGTTCGCAAAACCTATGGAAGCCTACTGTCTAAGGCAGAGGTGGGTTCCTACCAGTTCGCACCTATTCGGTAGAACCGGTTTTGTCAAATCTACCGGACCGCTTAGAAGAGGTTCCACCAGTGGACCCGGAAAGCAGGCCACACCTACAGAAGAGGTTCCAGAATTTTTTGAAACCCACCACTGGTCCTTGGATATGATTATTCTACACTATCAAGCTCATATTTATAAAACTCAGTGCCTCTGTGAAAGGTAAGGATGACTACTGCGTTTGTGGTGCAATCAGAACATTGCGTGCGTTGAAGTTGTTTTAACGCAAACCAAAGATGCCTTTTAAAAAACAAATCCACATCCTATTCTTATGCATGCCAGTGCTGTGTGTGAGGTAATTTAAGGTGGTTCTGACAAGTGTCGTCGGTATCTTCATATCCGGTCACATGGGCGGCAAGCCCCTCCCACAAAGGAGGCCACACCCACAGAGTAGGTTTCGAACAATTTTTGAAACCCACCACTGCCCAGGAGGCTGCAGCCGTCATAAACATGAGTCAGTTGCCCAGCCTCTGAATTTTGATCACGTGACCACGGGAATGCTGCAACGGTTGTAAGTATGAAAAACCACCTTAAGTCGCTTTTTTTCAGTGCCGTCATAACTTTGAACAGTCACTAAATGAACCTGTCATATGTCATATACCTGTATTTTTGCTTAGAACCTTATCTGGTATTGGATCTGGGTACTTGAGAGACCGCCTACTGCCAATTACCTCCACTAGGCCAATAAGATCCCATAGATTAGGCCTCCTCCGAATTCCATCAGCGGTCAATGTCGACTGGCAACTACCCGGAGGAGAGCCTTCTCAGTGGCTGCTCCGACCCTATGGAACGAACTCCCCGTGGAGATTTGTACCCTCACCACCCTTCAGACCTTCCGCGTAGCCCTTAAAACCTGGCTGTCCCGACAGGCCTGGGGCTAAAGACTTCAACCCCACCCGAATAGTATGACTGTTGTCCTTTTTAACGATGTATTGTCTTCATGTATGTAACTTGTTTTGTCCTTCCCTCCCCCTGAATTGTGAGCCGCCCTGAGTCCCCCCAGGGAAAAGGGCGGCAAACAAATAAAGTTAAATAAAGTTAAATCTGGTTTGCTTTTTAATAAAAATGAAGTGTCTGAAACTTTGTGCTAAACATGTTTATTTAAAATAACAAAAAGAATTGAATCAACTACAACCAGTTAAATATGAGCCAGCGTTGTGCAGCGGCAGCCAAAAAGCCAATGCAATCCTAAATTGCATTAACAGAGGGATACAATCAAGATCAAGAGAGATACTAATGCCACTCTACAAAGTATATAAAAATAGTTAGAATATTGCATACAATTTTGGTCACACACTGTAAAAAAAAAGAGGAACTGGAGGCTAAAACATTTGAAGAACGGTTGCAGGAACTGGACATGGCTAGTCTAATGAACAGAAGGACCAGGGTAGACATGATAGCAGCCTTCCAATATTGAGGGGTTGCCACAGAGAGGAGGGGGGTCAAGATATTTTCCAAAGTATCCGAAGGTCAGACAATGCGCTCTACATGGGGCAGCCCTTGAAGAGTATTCGGAGACTTCAACTCATCCAGAATGCAGCCGCGCAAGCGATTGTGGGTACACCTCGGTACACCCACGTTACACCTATCCTCCGCGAGCTGCACTGGTTACCGATCAGTCTCCGGATACGCTTCAAGGTGCTAGTCGTAACTTACAAAGCCCTTCATGGTATTGGATCTGGGTACTTGAGAGACCGCCTGCTGCCAATTACCTCCCACAGACCCACAGGGTTGGCCTCCTCTGGGTGCCATCTACCAGCCAATGCCACCTGGCTATTACCTGGGGGAGGGCCTTCTCTGTGGCAGCTCCGGCCCTCTGGAATGAACTCCCGCAGGGATTCGGACCCTCACCTCTCTCCAGGCCTTCCGAAAATCCATCAAAACCTGGCTTTGCCGACAGGCCTGGGGGTGATGAGTTCCCTCCCCTCTCGACATGTATGGCTGTGCGACTGTTGTCTACTTTTATTATTTGTATTTTGTCTTTTATGTTCCCCTTTTTTTCCCCCTTGAATTGTTCTCCGCCCTGAGTCCTCCCGGAGAAGGGCGGCATACAAATAATAAAATACAAATACAAGAAATAATGGATGGAAACTGAACAAGGAGAGATTCAACCTGGAAATAAGGAGGAATTTTCTGAGAGGGGAGAACAATCAACCCATGGAACAGAAGTTGCCTTCAGAAGTTGTGGGAGCTTCATCCCTGGAGGCTTTCAAGAAGAGACTGGACAGCCATTTGTCAGAAATGGTGTTGGGTCTCCTGCTTAAGGGGGGTTGGACTAGATAACCTACAAGGTCCCTTCCAATTCTGCTAATCTGTTAATAATCCTTACCTTACTTTTCCTAGCCAGAAAACTCCCTCTCTCAACCAATTATAGCCGTGATTGATTAGCTTCACATCCATTACCAATATTTATAGCTGGGACCTCTTATCTCAATGGTTACATTTTTTTTCTCACCTCCAGCTTGGCATCTCTAAGAGGTGGCAAAGCATTATCTTAATTGCATACAAGTGAGATATTAAAAATAAAAAAAACCAGCAACGGCGTGACCTGTCATCCTGCGGCTTTGACAGTTGAATAGTTGAATAGACTCATTATCGTTACTAAGTGGCTGCATGAAGGCCTTAGCCACTCAGCATTTGTGTAGAAGTCAACTGCTGGGAAGCTGACTTGTGAATCCTTGCTGTTAGCCGTGGGGGTGAGAATTGCAAATCGTTATTTTACAATAGCGGCGAACATCTTCAGCTCTGCTACCATTCCTCACTCTCCTGTCAGAGCAGAAGAAGCTTCTTGGATGAGAAGCGAAACTTCTTCAAAAGAAAAAAACAAGAAAGTCCACTTGCCACCTCAAAAAAAAAAAAAAAAACAATCAAGAAAGTTCACCTGATGACATTACCTAGTTTGGTAACGAAACGTTCAGAAACTAAATTGAAACAACCTTGGAGAGCCAACCACTGTCAAAATCTAAATCCGGAGTTGCAATATTTTTCTATTATTTCAAAGAACCGGTTATCGGGTCATGTAAATCCATCTGGAATTAGGATTACTGAAAGGATAAGCGTTCTGAGGTCAAGTTATTCTGCCCAAGATTAAAAATTCATTCCTCAAGATTTCTGGTGTTTTTCTGATGGCAAGGAACACAGAGATTCTGTACCACACTTAATTGCCCCAATACAATACAATAGCAGGGACCTTGGAGGTCTTCTAGTCCAACCCCCTGCCTAGGGAGGAAACCCTATACTGTTCCAGACAATGGCTATCCAACATCTTCTTAAAGACTTCCAGTGTTGGGGCATTCGCAACTTCTGGAGGCAAGCTGTTCCACTGATTGATTGTTCTAAACGTCAGGAAAATTTCTCCTCAGTTCTAAGTTGCTTCTCTCCTTGATTAGTTTCCACCCGTTGCTTCTTGTTCTACCCTCAGGTGCCTTGGAGAATAGTTTGACTCCCTCTTCTTTGTGGCAGCCCCTGAGATATTGGAAGGACTGCTATCATGTCTCCCTAGTCTTTCTTTTCATTAAACTAGAATACCCAGTTCCTGCAACCGTTCTTCCTATGTTTTAGCCTCCAATCTCCTAATCATTTTGTTGCTCTTCTCTGCACTCTTTCTAAGTCTCCACATCTTTTCTACATCGTGGTGACCAAAACAGAATACAGTATTCCAAGTGTGGCCTTACCAAGGCTTATAAAATGGTATTAACCCTTCACGAGATCTTGATTCTATCCGTCTGTTTATGCAGCCTAGAACTGTGTTGGCTTTTTTAGCAGCTGCTGCACACAGCTGGCTCCTATTTAAATGATTGTCCACTAGGACTCCAAATCCCTCTCACAGTTACTACTATTAGCAAGGTACCCCCTATACTGTATTTGTGCATTTCGTTTTTCTTGCCTAAATGTAGAACCTTACTCTTTTCACCGTTGAATTTCATTTTGTTAGATAGTGCCCAATGTTCAAGTTTGTCAAGATCCTTCTGTATCTTAAGCCTGTCTCTGGAGTGTTGGCTATTCCTGCCATCTTGGTGTCATCAGCAAATATCGCAATATCAACACAAGTGTATCCTCCTGTCCCCCACATCTATTTATCATCGACCTATCCTCTAGGTAATCCTCGACTTACGACAGTTCATTTAGTGACCATTCAAAGTTACAACGGCACTGAAAAATGGTGACCTATGGCTGTTTTTCACACGTACGACCGTGGTAGCATCCCCGTAGTTACGTGATCAAAATTCAGGCGCTTGGCAATTGATTCATGCTTGTCACGGTTGCACTCTCCGGGGTCACGTGATCCCCCCCCTTTGCAACCTTCTGACAAGCAAAATACGAGGTCATCCACCGATTACTGGACAAACTACAGCTTACCGAGTTTGCATTGTTGTAAATAACTGTTTAGAAGCCCAGGTGGTCAAATGGACGAATTAAATTTGGTTCAATCCAACTCACGCTACGGTTTAGCTCAATATGGCCATGGTATAATGCTCTCGCCACATTGTTTTACCACCGGAAGTCAAGGCGGTAAAGCAAGAATTTCTTTCCGTTCTTACCTAAAACCTTTTTTTTCCCTTCGCAGAGTAATTCTTTTTTCTTACCACTAGATGGCAGCTACTCGATGGTTATATCACCAGGAGTTGGAAATTATTAAAGTTGGCTCAACTAATAGAATTACCGTATTTTTCGGAGTATAAGACGCACCCCCCCAAAAAGCGTGGAAATGTTGGTGTGTCTTATACACTGAATACATCTATTTTTGGCTCCCAAAGCCCTGCCCCCGAATCCCATTTTTTGCAAAAATGGAGGCGTTTTTGCCCTTTCCCCAAGCCCCCAGCAGCACTCTGCAGGCTTCAGCAGGGCTGGGGGAAGGCAAAAATGTCTCCATTTGTGCGAAAAATGGCCTGTTTTTGCCCCGTTTCCCCCCAAAAGGGGATGTTTTTTGACATCCCCTAGCCCTGCTGAAGCCTCTGCAGAGTGCTCCTGGGGACAGGGGAGGACAACAATATATATTTTTCTTATTTACCTCTCCAAAATCTGATGCGTCTTTTATAACAGTATGTCTTATAGTCGAAAAATACAGTAGTAAGTGTGTAAGTAAATGGGAGATAGGAGATTCCAAGATAGGACATCTGAAGCCCTTTGGAGCAATAGAGAAGTGAAGACAATAACAAAACGTGTGTGTGTTTGGGGGGCACACTTTGAGAAGGACCAGTAGTGGGATTCAGCCAGTTCGCACCTATTCGGGAGAACCAGTTGGTAACTTTCTAAGTAGTGCAGAGAACCGAATTGTTGGAAGAATCTCCTTTTGTTTTTTTCTGCTTTACAGGGCTAATCCTGTAAGGAAGGCAGGAAGGAAACATTCTGGTGTTGTTTCTAGCCTCATCTTTATTGCCCTGCTTACAGAAACTGCCTCACCAGTTAACCCTGATTACATTGGAACAACTAAGGCGAAGCGCCCATCGACCCGAGTGACCTTGAGCTGGCCACGCCCACCAGTCACATGACCACTGAGCCCCACCTACCCAGATGGTCATTGGGGCGAGAACCAGTTGTTAAATTATTTGAATCCCACCACTGAAAGGGACTAACTTTTTTATATCAGCCCAGTGCCTCCTGATGTTCTTCTTTCTCTGAAGTCCAAAAGTTTCCCTCTCAAAGTGTGTCTGTCCTCCACCCAGAGGTGGTATTCAGCCGGTTCGGATTGGTTCGGGATAACCAGTAACAAAGATCCGCGGGTGGTATTTATGATGGTTTTAGTGTCCCAGGTTACTTAACTGCAGCGGTTCACTTAACTTTGGCAAGAAAAGTCATCAAATGGAAAAACTCACTTAATAAAAGATTCAGTAAACAATAAAAATGTTGAGCTCAATTGCGGTCATAAACCAAGGATAATCACTACGTATATATCTTAACAATAACTAACGTCCATGGATGATTCTCAGTCATTCAGATCCAGGTTGTCACAAAGCTGCTTTTTCAAGAGGAAACTGGACTTCCTTCTCTTTCTCTGAAGATGTTTCACTTCTCATCTAAGAAGCTTCTTCAGCTCTGAACTGGATGGTGGGGAATGGAAGGATTGATACCCCTTGCAGATGGCTGGTCATTTGCATCCTTTTAGAGAGTCGTTGAGGCCACCTGGAGGTTTATCTGTGTCCTCAGGGTCACCGCACCCATTTGCACTACTCAGATAACCTGTTGTGTCCTAGCGGCCACCAGAGCTGGCAGCAGAGTTGGACAGTGAGGAGGTTGGGGACGAGGATGGGCCAGTCCTGGAGGCTGGGCCAGTCCTGGAGGCTGGGGAAGGTTCGGACGAGGGCTCTGTGTCAGAGGCAGAGATGGGGCCTAGGGGGTCTGGCAGTGATCAGGTGCCTATGGAGCTACACCACAGTGAGGCAGAGGAACAGCTGGAGCCTGTTCCCAGTGTGCGCATGCACAGAGCTGCCAAAAGAAAAACAACTCAGAGATCAGGGGTGACTTGGGAGTAAAGTCACAGGTGGAAGGTGATTGGCCCCTCCCATAGGAAACAAAAGGGGAGCGAAAGGGGAGGGGGCTTTTGCAGGAAACAATTCATTCGTTTGGTTGTTAGATTCATTTCAGGAGTGTGAAGATCTGTCCTGAATCTCAGAGACTCTGTGCCGTCTTTCCTTGCACAGCACCTCAGTTGGAAAATATTTACATGGCAGCTTTCCAAGATAGATAAGATCTGTGATCATAAATACTCCTTTGAAAGACTGTTTGCCAGGCCTTGCTGAATGGGAATGAGAGGAATTCACATTTGTTTAATAAAGGGGTTTTGTCGGGAACCAGGACTCGGCCTCGTGTTTTTTGGGGAAGCCTAAGTCGGAACATAACCCTGAGGACATAGAGAAACCATTCCCCACCATCCAATCAGAGCCAGAGGTGAGCTGCTGTCGGTTCAGATTGGTTCGGGTGAACTGGTAGTTCTGACCCCCGGCTAACCCTAACCCTAACCCCAGCGCAATCCCATCCTATGTATCTCACACTCTTGCTCGCTCGCTGATTTCCGTGCCTCGCCCACTCTACACACCGCAGCTGCCCGAGAAAGTGTGCTAGAAGCCGCGGGGAGGAAATCGCCGTGTGTTTGAAGCCCTGCGCGCGCTCACCTTTTCGGTTCTGCACTAGGCGAACCGGTTGTTAAATTATGTGAAGCCCACCTCTGGTCAGAGCTGAAGAAGCTTCTTGGATGAGAAGCGAAACATTTTCAAAGGAAAACAAGAAAGTCCAGTTGCCACCTGAAAAAAGCACCTTTAGGACAACTGAACCTGGATTACTGAGAATCTCCACAGACATCTTAACCATAAGATGATGGTTTCCCTGTTTTCCATAACAGTCTTAAAGTATAGTGGTTTATTTAATTCCACCGTAGGCGCTAAAGATTCTTTGCATGGTTCTATGCTAATGTAAAATCTGATTATTAGTCTATGCACAACACTGACAGTTCAATCCAATTACTGAGGTTACCTCAGATACTGTAGCTATCAGAAGCACTAAACTGATCTCCCTTTCAAAGCTTTGGAAGCATTTTATTTTTAGGGGAAGGGGGAAAAACCCCACAGCTTTGATACAAAGAACTTTTCAAAGTTAAAACCAGACAAAACCGGAGAAGAAAACTGTCATATTCTTTCTTGACCTGTTTGCTAATTAGCCAGTATTCAAACCACTGTTTGAATATGGCTTGCAATGTTCAGATCTTTTTTTACCCCTCAGAAATTCACACTTCTTTTTACTTGGGAGGTTTATCAGTTATTTAAGTAATATTAGAATTGAATAGAAATAGAAACAGAAACAAGAATGGAATGGAATGGAATGGAATGGAATAGAATAGAACAGAATAGAAAATCTGGTATGGTATGGTATGTTATGGTGTGGTGTGGTGTGTGTGGTGTGTGTGGTGTGGTGTGGTATGGTATGGTATGGTATGGAGTAGAATAGAACAGAACAGCATTGAACAGAACAGAATAGAATAGAATAACAGAGTTGGAAGGGACCTTGGAGGTCTTCTAGTCCAACCCCCTGCTTAGGCTGGAAAGCCTATACCGTTTCAGACAAATGATTATCCAACCTCTTCTTAAAAACTTCCAGTCTTGAAGCATTCACAACTTCTGGAGGCAAATTGTTCCACTGATTAATTGTTCTAACTGTCAGGAAATTTCTCCTTGGTTCTAGGTTGCTTCCCTCCTTGATTAGTTTCCACTCATTGCTTCTTGTTCTGCCCACAGGAGCCTTGGAGAATAGCTTGACTCCCTCTTCTTCATGGCAACCCCTGAGATATTGGAAGACTGCTATCATGTCTCCCCTGGTCCTTCTTTCTATTAAACTAGACATACCCAGTTCCTGCAACCGTTCTTCATATGTTTCAGCCTCCAGTCCCCTAATCCTCTTTGTTGCTCTTCTCTGCACTCTTTCTAGAGTCTCCACATCTTTTCTACATCGTGGCGGCCAAAACTGAATGCGTATTTCAAGTGTGGCCTTACCAAGGCCTTATAAAGTGGTATCAACCCTTCACATGATCTTGATTCTATCCCTCTGTTTATGCATCCTTTAAACATTAAGGGGAAAGGGAAAGGACATCTTTCTGAAAAACCGCCCTCTACTTCTGTTTGCATTTCTCCATGGGAATGCTGTCAGAGCAGCAGGAATTAATTCTACGGGCACCGCAAATATGAAGCATTCTCTAAGCAACAGTCTTTTTCTGAGGCAGTCCTAGTGTGAGATCATTTACAAGCGGTACGACTTACACATTTCAATGTAAAAAGAGGCACCAGAAGACAAGGTCAATCTGACTGCCTGCCCCCTCCCCCCAGAAACAACATTATTATGATAATACACCCACCATCCTGATATCGAATTTCCAGATATTTAAGTCCCTTAAATGTTCTTTTCATTAGCATAAGCCATTTAATAAGTTTAAAAGAGCCAGCTTGTCTGTTTTCCCAAGACGCTGCAACTGGAACATTAAATTACCGCCAGGTCGGCTATTCTCCGAGCGGTTTCAAAACCGCTCCAACTCCAAAGAGAAGGCGAATGAACTTGAAAGATAACAGACGGAGGGCAGAGAATGTCAGAATTCGCTTTACTCCCCTCGCTCCTGCGGCCATCTTGCTTCTTCTTTTCTATGGTGTGCAAACACCTGATCCACGGGTGAGTTGCTGCCAGCGTTACCGCTGGTTCGCAACCCGCACGCAATGTGCGCGTACGTGCAAAGTTCAATGTAAATTGTTCTGCGCACGCGCAGTTACTAAAATCCAAAACGGCGGCCGCGGGGGAACCAGTTCAGGGACATGGCAGGCCTGGGTCGCTGCCGCTTCTGTGGCCCAGGACTGAATTCCACAACCAGTTCGGATGAACCGGGATGAACCGGCAGCAACACACATCTGACCTGATCGTATAATCATACGGGAAGGTTCCTCCCTCCCCCTGCCCCGCTAGAAGAATAAAATGTTTTGAGAAATGTTTTAAAAAGGCAGGATAAAATATTTCCCTAAAAGGGAAATGAAAGCCTGAAGGGAGACAAGAACTCAGAGCTTCAGCTCCATGCCGCACAGCAGATATTTGGTGCCCATTGAGAAGGACTGGGCCAGCCTAACTACAAGACAAAAGGTGATGGGATTAAGACATGGCCCTTCAGGATGTAATAGGATTAACAAAACATTTGCTAGACCTATTCTCGAATACAGCTCATCTGTCTGGAACCTGCACTGCATATTGGACATTAATACAATTGAGCGAGTCCAGAGATATTTCACGAAGAGTCCTCCACTCCTCTGCTTGCAACAGAATCCCTTACGCCACCAGGCTTGAAATTTTGGGCTTAGACAAGCCTTTGGTCTGACCTAAGCGGAATACATAAAATTATCTGCTGCAATGTCCTACCTGTCAATCATCTTTAAATTGAACTTAGCTCCTCCTTGCTCTAACTTCAAACAATTTATATCATTCCTGATCTTAATCATAGGCTATCTGGAATTTCTTAGTCCCATATTTATTTTGTATATAATCGATCCAAAGGGGCTTTTTCGAGAGGCAGCTGGACTTCCTGGTTTTTCTTTGGAGGCGTTTCGCTTCTCACCCAAGAGACGTCTTCAGCTCTTGGTTGAAGAAGAGCCGGAGAAGTTTCTTTGGATGAGAAGCGAAAGGTCTTCAAGGAAAAACCAGAAAGTCCAGCTGCCTCTCGAAAAAAGCACTTTTGGGACAACCATGGCCTGGATAGACTTCCCGGTTCCACCACAAAACTGCGTTCAACTAAAGCGTGCTCGACGAAACCGCGTAGCTGACGTCATCACAGCGCGATGAAAAAAGCACACTGTAAACGCTAAAGCTAAAATTAAGCCCTAAACCTAACCCCCTAAACCTAATCCTAACCCTAACCCTAAACCTAACCCTAAACCTAACCCTAACCCTAACCCTAACCATTAACCTAACCCTTAACCTAACCCTAACCCTAACCCTAACCCTAACCCTAAACCTAAACCTAACCCTTAACCTAACCCTAACCCTAACCCTAACCCTAACCCTAACCCTAACCCTAACCCTAACCCTAACCCTAACCCTAACCCTTAACCTAACCCTTAACCTAACCCTAAACCTAACCCTAACCCTAACCCTAACCCTAACCCTAACCCTAACCCTAACCCTAACCTAACCCTTAACCTAACCCTAACCCTTAACCTAACCCTAAAGCTAACCCTAAAGCTAACCCTAAAGCTAACCCTTACCTTAACTTGAATCGGCTTGCTTTCAAAGCGCTATTTAAAGCGCCCTTTTTTCTCCGCGGTCGCTGTTGTCGCTCTGCTGATGACGTCAGCAACGCGGTTTAATCGGGCGCTCTTTAGTGGCGCGCGGTTTTGTCGTGCCACGAGACTTCCCAACAGGGAGAACAACTATCCAGTGGAACAGCTTTGCCTTCAGAGATTCTGGATGCTCCATCGCCGGAAGGTTTTTAAAGAAGAGACTGGACGGACACCTGCCTGGGATCCCATAGGACAGTGATGGCTAACCTTTGTGTCCTCACAGGCCAAAATTGCATGCCCACACCCGTAATGCAATGCGCCTCGCACCCCTGTGCATACGTGCATGACCACCCATGAGCTCCCTTCACTCATGCACGTGCCCCGTTGGGCCATTGGGCTTAGCAGGCCACCCTGAAGACTCCTGGGACCAAAAACAGGCCATGGAGAGAGTGCACGGCACCCTCGTGCTTCCCGTGCCCCTCCACGCATGCATATGTGACCCTTCCCACCCATGGACGTGCGACCCCGCGCATGAGTATGCATCTCCCGCATGCGTGGCAGAGACCCGAAAATCAGCTGGCCGCCGGGAGACACGCATGCATGCATGGTAAAGCTGAGTTGGGTGATGGCTCTCATGCCCACATAGAGAGGGCTCCAGGTGCCACCTGTGGCACGCATGCCATCGTTTCACCATCACGGGCATAGGGTCTCCTGCTTGGCAGGGGGCTGGACTGGAGGATCTCCACATCCCCTTCCAGCTCTATTCTGATTGATTTGCGATAGAAAATTTTTTATTTTCCATTTTTCATAGCATATCACATGTATACTATTACATAGTCAATATCATGTTGTATTATTAAGTAATTACATCAATTCATCTTACTATCAACTACCAAAGAAAGGAAAAAAAAAACCAGTTATTGGCTCTTCCGCTCTCCGTACACCATATTTATACCTTATACAACACTTTCTTCCCCCTCTCTCCTTCCCCTTTCTACATCCTTTCCTCCCTCCATCATTTTCTACTCTACTTCCCCTTCCTTTCTCCTTTTCCTCTCTCCTCTTACCATTCCTCCTTATTTATTTATTTATTTATTTATTTATTTATTATTTTTATTTATTTATTTATTTATTTCTTGTATGCCGCCCACTCCGGAGGACTCCGGGCGGCTCACAAAAGACAAGGGAAAGGGGAGAAACGAGACAAAGACAACATATTAAAAACAAAACCAACATTCACAATTTCCGTGGAGGTAGATGCTTCTCAGCTCCCCCCAGCCTGCTGGAACAGCCAGGACTTGGTGGCTTTGCGGAAGGCCGGGAGGGTAGTAAGGGTCCGGATCTCAACAGGGAGCTCGTTCCAGAGGGCCGGAGCTGCAACAGAGAAGGCTCTCCCCCGGGGAGTCGCCAGCCGACATTGGCTGGCAGATGGAATCCGGAGGAGACCTAACCTGTGCGATCTAATTGGTCTGAGAGAGGTAATCGGCAGGAGGCGGTCTCTCAGGTACCCAGGTCCGATGCCATGTAGGGCTTTATAGGTAGCGACCAGCACCTTGAAGCGGATTCGGAGACTAATAGGTAGCCAGTGCAGCTCGCGGAGGATAGGTGTAACATGGGTGTACCTAGGTGCACCCACAATCGCTCGCGCGGCTGCATTCTGGACTAATTGGAGTCTTCGAACACTCTTCAAGGGCAGCCCCTTGTACACCTCATCTTCCCCCTCCCCCTCTCTCCTGTCCCTCTCTTCCTATCTTTCTTCTCTCATCTGCTTCCCACTCTTCCTCTAATTCACTTGGTGTTTTCAGCTTCTGAGCAAACTCCCTTTTGTGTTGATGGTATTTATAATTCAATTCCAAGATACATAAAAAAGAAAAAAATAGCAGTATACATGTACAGTCATAATACCTTAAAGTCCAACACCCCTCCTCCAACTTAGTAAACTCTATTCTGATTGATTGAGGGACTGAATTTCCATGAATCCCCACCTTTCCGAAGCTAAGAAACTCAGATCATAGAAAGACATCTGTTCCTCGTGTAATGATTTGGAGTTTTTTTTTTTTTAAGCATTCCAAATGCAATTCGGGCATTTACACATCACAAGGCATAAGGCGGCAGGTTATGGGAAGCCAACAGTGCGCTCGGCTCATTACCATTCCTGCTCATGCCCTTTCAGCCACCGGTGGAGCAATTATGAAAGAAACCGAGGCTGCCTTTGGGCCCGATTAGATATTCTGCTCTAGCGCCATACATTGACTTGCGAACATATGCGGTTGTGTACCAGAGCATTCCCCAATGGAGTGTGCTATCTGTAGCAACCATATGCTTCCAAACATTGCTGCAGTCACCTAAGAGGTGCATAATTAGTCTTCTTTAAATAGGTACGGCCCAGTGGTGGGATTCAGCCAGTTCGCACCTATTCGGGAGAACCGGTTGGTAACTTTCTAAGCAGTTGGGAGAACCGATTGTTGGAAGAAATCTCCTTTTGTTTTCTCTCACTTTACAGGGCTAATCCTGTAAGGAAGGCAGGAAGGAAACATTCTGGTGTTGTTTCTAGCCTCATCTTTTTAAAAAATTTTTTGTTACATAGACAACATAATCACATAACAATAGAAAAAAAGGCAGAGGGAAAAGAAAAGAAAAGGAAAAAAAACACACACAGACACAAAAAAAGAAAAAAAACCCATCATCCCATACAGTATGTCATTTGATTACAGGTGCTTAACCCTTATCATTCTTTTTTTTTTTTACAATTTTTTTTATTTATTTATTTTCTTAACACATATTGTATTTCCCCCCTCCCCCTCCCCCCAAATCCCCACCTCCCTTCCCTCCCCCCGACTTCCCAAAGACCATACGTGGTATAATTTTGAACAATCACAGTCTGAAATATCTCTACATTGAACTCAGCTTCTTACTGTTACCCAAATTTAAAACAATTTAAATTATTACTGATACTAAGCATAAGCTATCTGGAGTTTTTTAGTCCCATATTTACTTTTTATGTAATCAATCCACTTTTTCCAGTCTCTTTTGTATCTCTCGTTTGAATGTTCTTGAGATATGCTGAGATTTTGGCCATTTCGGCTAAGTTCATAACTTTCAAAGTCCATTCTTGAATTATAGGTAAATCTTTCTTCTTCCAATACTGCGCCACCAAGAGTCTTGCTGCCGTTATAAATACAGGATCAAATTAGTCTCTGCTACTGTAAAATCAATGCATATACCCAGTAAAAACAACTGGGGGGTAAATTTTATCCTTCTTTTGAAGATGTTTTGCAGGATCCACCATATTTTTATCCAAAATGCCTTAACATTACGACATGTCCACCATATATGAAAATATGTAGCATCACAAGAACCACATCTCCAACATTTAGATTGAACATTTGGATACATAGAGGCAAGCTTTTTAGGATCTAGGTGCCATCTATAAAACATCTTATAAAAATTTTCTCTCAAGTTTTGTGCTTGTGTAAATTTCACATTTCTTACCCAGATTCTTTCCCATGTTTCAAGCATTATTGGTTCCTCGACATTCTGAGCCCATTTTATCATACAATCCTTAATCAGTTCCGTTTCAGAATCCATCTGTACTAATACATTATTATCCTCTTTATATGCATTGAGCTTTGATCTCTTATTTGTTTAAACAAATTATCCTCAACTTTTACAAAGCCAATTTTTGATCTGTTTTCCACCTAGCTTGTAGTTGACCATACTGAAACCACGTTTGAACTACCTTCTCTTCTTTAAGTACCTCTAAAGATTTTAGTTCCATCACCCCTCTTTCTGAGATAAGAAGTTGTCTATAGGTGGTTCTATCGAGTTTTTGTTCTACATTCATATTTTCAATTGCATGTCTAGGAATTGCCCACATGGGCACTTTATCATTTAGTTTATGTTGATATTTTTTCCAAACCCGCAATAAAGCATTTCTTAAGATGTGATTTTTAAATTTCTTATCCGTTTTTTTGTTAAATAACAGGTAAGCATGCCAACCATATAACAAATCATATCCCTCGATATTCAAAATTCTGTCATTAGTTAGATGAATCCAATCACTAATTGCAGATAATGCCACTGCGTCATAGTATAATTTTAAGTTAGGTAATTTCAATCCTCCTCTTTCACGTGCATCTTGCATTATTTTCATCTTTACCCTCGGCTTCTTTCCTGCCCACACAAATTTGTTGATACCCTTCTGCCATTCTAGAAGATTCGCATCTCTTTTAAGTATTGGTAACATTTGAAAAAGAAATAAAAATTTTGGTAAAATGTTCATTTTACTGCCGCTATTCTACCCAGCAAGGACAAATGCAGTTTTTCCCACCTTTTCAACTCCAACTGTGTACTATGCCAAAGTGGTTCATAATTATACTTGTATAATTTCCCATTTGAGATTAAAATATTAACTCCAAGATATTTAACTTTTTAACTACCTCACATCTTAGCGTCGCCCCCAGTTCTTCCTTCTGTTTGATAGTCATATTTAGCTATTATTTTGGTTTTTCCTAGATTTATTTTAAATCCCGAGACTTGACCATATTGATTGATCGTATTCAATAATACCCTACTAGTTTCCTGCGGTTGCTCCAATATTATAACCAGATCATCCGCAAATGCACGAACTCTATATTCTTGCTGTCTAATTTTGATCCCTTTTAGACCGCCCAGGCCCCATCTTATTCAACAGTATTTCCAAAGTTATAATAAACAATAATGGGGACAGAGGACAGCCCTGTCTTGTACCTTTTTCAATTTGAAAGGAGTCTGTCAGACTTCCATTGACAATGATCTGGGCTGTTTGCTGCTGATATATTGCACCAATTGACCGTAAAAAGCCATCTCCTATCTGCATTTTTTGCAATGTCTTCAGCAGGAATTGCCAATTAACTCGATCAAAGGCTTTCTCCCATCCAAAAATATGAATGCGGCCG
Organism: Thamnophis elegans; assembly: GCF_009769535.1. Classification (NCBI taxonomy): domain Eukaryota; kingdom Metazoa; phylum Chordata; class Lepidosauria; order Squamata; family Natricidae; genus Thamnophis; species Thamnophis elegans. Next base: position 6,652,903 of record NC_045546.1, read on the forward strand.
GGATTTGATTGTTCTTTCCCAGGTATTCTAAAGCGTTGATAATTAATCTAACGTTATCCTTCATCTGTCTGCCCTGTATAAAACCAGTTTGATCGGTATGTATCAGTTGCTGAGTTACCCCATTAGCCTATTTGCTAATATTTTAGTAAAAATTTTATAATCTACATTGAGTAATGAAATATGTCTGTAATTTTTTGGTTGGGTAAGGTCTTGATCTTCTTTGGGTATCAACGATATGAACGCAGTCTTCCACGAGGGAGGCACTTTCCCTCCGATTTTTTATTGAATAGTTCTCTGAGGGGTTCTACCATTTCTAACTGTAGATATTTATAATAAACAGCTGTTAAACCATCTGTACCTGGTGCTTTCCCTAACTTTAATTGTTTAATTGCCTGCAAAATTTCCCCAGAGGTTATAGGTTGGTTCAGCTTATGCCTATGTTCTTCTCTGACTAGGGGGATTTTCTCTTTATCTAGGTATTTGTCTATATCTCCGTCCTTAATTTTATCCCCTTTATACAACTCTGTAAAAAATTCCCGAAATACCTTTTGAATCTCTTCCTGTTGAAACACTTCCTTCCCTCTGTAACACAATTTGGATACATTTCAGCTTTCCTTTTTTTCCTAATCTGATAAGCCAACCACCTACTGGGTTTATTTGCATTGCAGAAAGTATTATGTTTAGCATATAATAAACTAGTAGCTACCTGGTCAGAGATCAGCATATCAAACTGAGATTTTAATATAGCAATTGTTTCCCTAATCTTTGTATCTCCTGGATTCAATGTTAATTCTGACTCTTTCCCTTTAATTTCCTCTTCCAATTCTTTTCGTTTTTGCCCTTGTTTGTATCTATGTATTTTATTTATATTCATTAATACTCCTCTCATATACGCTTTGCTTGCATCCCATACATATTCCAAATGTACCCTTGTTCATATTAAAGACAAAATATTCCGATAGCAATTTTTTACAATCATTAACATACTTTTCATATCTAAATAAATTTTCATTCAACCTCCAGGACCTTCTTGCCTGGGCTACCCTTCCCAATTCCATCCAGACTGGATTATGGTCTGAAAGAACTCTCGCCATAATCTTTGTCTTCTTCACCCTACAAAGTAAATCATTTGTAATTAGTATAAATCAATCCTTGAAAGAGATTGATGTCTATTGGAAAAAAAGGTAAAGTCATATTCTTCTGCATGCCTCTCGCGCCAAGCGTCTCGCAATTCAAAGTCGTCCAGCATGTCAAAAAAGGGTTTGGGTAACTTAGCTCGAAATTTGGTGTTCGGTCGAGCTGTCTTCTTATCTCTTTTGGTGTCGATCACGCCATTCCAGTCACCCATTAATATACAAGACTCAAAATCCCACTGTACTAATTTAGCATGGAGGTTTCTATAAAATCCATCTTGTTGTTGATTTGGAGCATAAATTCCCAATAGTAACGTCTTTTTCCCTTCTAAGATTAAATCTAATGCAATATATCTTCCAAAGGGATCTGCTTCAATTAGCTCAGCTTTAATGTCTTTTCTTAAATTACTACTATGCCATTTTTCTTTTCCATGGCTGAGGTCGCAAAATGTTGGCCCAGTTTGGGGTTAAACAAATTTTTGATCGGTTGATTTATGAGTTTCTTGCAAGCAAATTATGTCATTCTTAAACTGCTTAAGATAATGAAATATTTTCTTTCTTTTCTGTGGAGAGTTCAGTCCGTTAACATTCCATGTCAAAATCTTAGTTGTCATTTTTGGTTGCCTGAAGCTTTTTTAGAGCCTCCCGCAAGGCCTGTCTCACCTTTGGTTTGGCTCCTCCCACAGCTTCTTAGCTTGTTGCAGTAGCACCTTGGTCAGTGGCCAATGATTGTTGAGATTGTTGCATAGTAGCTTGTTTATCCGTTTGTCTGGTGGTCTTACGATTGGATCTTTTTTCCTTGACTCCTTGCCCTTCCGGAAGAGGGAGATGATACATTTTATCTAATGGTTGTTGGTTTGCTGTTTATCTTGTTCGTCTCGTGGTTTTCACCATATCCCGAAGGTTCAGGGTATCCCATCTTCAGAATCTTATGATAGAAATCACGAGCTTTCCATACAGAGCTGAGACGATATCTTTGTTTGTCCATTGTAACTATAATACCGAATGGGGCATCCCATCTGTACTGTATCTGACGCCTTCTGAGCTCTTCCACCAGAAAAGCGTAATCTCTTCTGGCTCTTAGCATCTGAGGCGGTATCTCTTTCAAAACAATCAGGTCCTGTCCACCAATTTGAAGCTTAGTATTGTAGGACTCTTGTAGTATCATATTTCTAGATTCTCTTGTAACAAAGTATATTACCACGTCTCGGGGAAGTTGCCTTTGTTTTGCCGCCCATGAGTTAACACGAAAAATCCTGTCAATCTGCCAATCAGAATTGGATCCCGGTTTTCCCACCAGACGGTCAAAAGCTTCAGAAAACATTTGCTTTAGGTTCTCCTGCTTTTCTTCACGCAGCCCCCTCACTCTTAATGCAAGCTCCATCTGCTTATACTGTATCATATAATTTGTTTTTCAGCATTATCAATTTTTGTTCCACCACTTCAGTTTTGGATATCAAGTTAGTTTTAGCTTCATTGAGAGTTTCTAAATTATCTTCCATTCCAGAAATATATTCTGTTATCACATTTACAATTCCCATCATATTATCATTCATTTTAGGACCCTGGTATCGAATTTGTCATATAGAACTTCCATCTCATTCCTTATTTCATCTTTGAAATCTTTAATCATTTCTAGATTCTGTTCTCTGAATTCTTTAAACATTTCTAAGTTCTGTTCTCTGGATTTTTGGAACATTTCCAGAAAAAATTCTTTTGTTAGTACATCTCCACTAGGGGGCATAGATGGTGGGGGCTGCAACTTTGTGCCAGGTATGGGAGACGTTTTCGGAGGTAATTTAACAGAGGTTGATTTGGATGCCATTATATTTTGGTTTTTTATTTATTCTAAATTACTAATCCACTGTGCTATGTGGAGAAAAAAATTCCTCCCCCCCCCTTTTTTTCCTTCTTTTTTTCTTTTTTACAAGGGGTTTTACGGAGGATTTCAAAAGAGAAAGTCCGTTTGGAATGTTTGGAATGTCTCTGAATCAACAAAGAGTCTTGAAAGCTTTAAGGGAGTAGCTCTAATTAAATTATAAGAGATTATTTCTTTAGTTCTGTAGCAGGAAGCCGGAGATAACAAATGCAGAAGCTGTAAACGCCATTTTGAAGACAATTAAACAAAAGAGGTTTTTATAACATTGAAGCTGGTATTTCAGATAGAGAAAGGTTTTAAAGTTCACAAGTTGGTCTTTGCTCGTATTGATTTTTAATAGTCTCTTTTCTAAAGATTGTCCTGAGGGGGAGGGGATCCTGTCTTGTGCTGTGGATAACAGCTGCGAAGTTCAGGTCGGAGTTGAATGACTCAGCTATGGGTTGATCCTCCCCCTCCGTCCACAGCTCACAAAGAAACAAACTGTGAACTTCAAAGAAGATTCTTACCAGCTGAGATTCCTCACTGCTTTTTTCTTGTCTGAAAAAAGAGTTATCTTCTTGATATTGAGTAGATAACGGTCCTGAATTCTGGGGGCAGCTCTGTTAAGCTGCCGACCGGCGACAGGCCACTCCCAGGAAGTCCAACCCTTATCATTCTTATACGTTCATTGTTTCATTTAATAGATTTTGGTTTCATATCGTTTCTTACTCCCCTGCCTGTAGCAATCCATCCCTACTACATTTCCCCCATACACCCCCCCTCATATCTCTCTGTTATATATTTAGTAGACGCCACAATAACCTAGGGTTAAAACAAAAACAAAAACCATCATCACATGCAACATGTCGTTTGGTTGCAAGTGTTTTAACATCTGCATCTTCAAATAATATTTACCGTCTCAAATGTTTCATCTAATATAACTAAAGGCCTCATTTCCATTCTACAATATATTCAGTTAACATTAGCATTATTTTTCCCCCAGAAAGTATACTTATATTCATTGTTAACCTTGCATTTCATACCTTCAAACAGAGATCTTATTCCTTCATTTTTCAACAAAACATCGCTGCCTATATCATCTTTATTGCCCTGCTTACAGAAACTGCCTCTTCGGTTAACCCTTACTACATTGTAACAGCTTACTACATTGTAACAACCCTTACTAAATTGTAACAGCTTACTACATTGTAACAGGCAAAGCATCCATCGACAGTGACATTGAGTTGGTCACGCCCACCCAGTCATATGACCACCAAGCCCCACCTACCCAGCTGGTCATTAGGGCAAAGAACCAGTTGTTAAATTATTTGTGGAACGAGCTCCCCGCAGAGATCCGGACCCTCACCACTCTCCCCTTCCGTAAAGCGACCAAGACCTGGCTGTTCCGGCAGGCCTGGGGCTGTTGATTAACTTCCAGCCCCATTTGATGGAATGGATGTTGTTGATTTTAATTCTGTAATTTTAAATGTTTTAAATGCTTTACTTGTTGTGAGCCGCCCAGAGTCCCTAGGGAGTGGGCGGCATACAAATTCTATTAAAGTTTAAAGTTTAATTTGAATCACACCACTGGTACAGCCAACCAGTGTAAAATGAAACGCAACGAGGGCTGGTGTGGCCCAGCAAGGGGTAGAAAAAACACAAGTGTCTTACGTGTCTCGACTTACGACCACAACTTAGCCGAAAATTTCCATCATGTGACCCTGGGGATGAGTTCGTAAGTGTGGGAAATGATCATAAACCCCTTTTTTCAACAAATTCCCGGTGCCATTCACCGCTGCACCAAATTGGCTCTCTTCAAATTCAAATTCAAATGGAAAAGCCCTTGGGCAGAAAATAGCCGACCACCAGGAGTGGGAGTCTACCAGTTGGGATCCTCCAAACTTCAACCAAACCTAGCTCAGACAACTTACAGAGCCAGCTATGACCCCTACATAACCCCTACAACAGCCAATATAATATGTGTTCTTTGCACAGGAACAGGAAGCTCAAACACAGAACCCAGAGAGGGTATAAAAGCCACCTGAAAAGCCACCAGAAAATAGCCGACCACCAGGAGTGGGATTCTATCAGTTGGGCCTGGTCGTTCCGACGGTCAGCTGGGAGTGAACCGGTTCACTATGAATTTGGTCATACTTTGGCTCATTTGGACCACCTGCCCGCCTGCATTCCATCACTGTTTTTAAAGCAACCGGGGCCCATTGCACACACGCACAGTGTGCGCGCCTGCGCGATGCGACGAGCAGCTGGGTGTCGCAGGGGTGGTGGAGTGCGCATGCGTCACAGGATGCCCAGCCCCGTTAGTGGCGGGGAGAGGAACCCACAACTGTTCTGGACACTTGCTGAATTTATTCCAAGAAAGAAACAAATTTGATGGAGGATGGATGGAGGAAGGAAGGGAGGGGGGAAGGAAGGAAGGAAGGAAGGAAAAGCTAGCAAGCAAGCAAGCAAGCAATGAACCAGCATGCTGGTTGGAGAATTTCTGAAGTTAAAGCTTTAAGGTCTTAAGGTTTCTAAGGCTGAGAGACGTTGTCACAGACAAACCTGGGAATCTGAGGGCAAGGAATTCATACGTATTTTGATAGCAATCAGTTAGACTTATATACCGCTTCATAGGGCTTTCAGCCCTCTCTAAGCGGTTTACAGAGTCAGCATATTGCCCCCAACAATCCAGGTCCTCATTTTACCCACCTCGGAAGGATGAAAGGCTGAGTCAACCCTGAGCCGGTGAGATTTGAACAGCCGAACTGCAGAACTGCAGTCAGCTGAAGTAGCCTGCAGTGCTGCATTTAACCACTGCGCCACCTCGGCTCTTTTGATCTCAAGGAAGAACCAAGGACTACTCTCAGCTCTTCCGACAACCCTCAATTAATGAACAGTACGAGACAGAACACCGTTGCCATCTTCCCTTCAGCCGTGAGCAATGCTTCCTCCTGCTATTTTGACATAGTAGGAGAATAGTAAATCACCAAATTGCTGTTGCTAATTCAATAGTCCACCCAAACCTTAGCAAGACTTATTCATGCATTTTTTAGAAGCCGTTTCCCTGGGAACCATAATTTATTTTTGAAGCATGCCGAAACTTTCAGAAATCTTCCAAATTCCAGGCTGCATCAAAGACCATAAGCGATACAGGTAGTCCTCGACGTACGACCACAACGGAGCCCCAAAATTTATGTTGTTAAGTGAGAAACTTGGCAGGTGACTCCTGCCCCATTTTACGGATTTTTTTTATCGCATTCCTTATGTGAACCGCTGAAGTTGTTAAATGAACAACATGGTTGTTAAGTGAATCAGGTTCCCCGGTTGACTTTACTTGTCAGAAGTTCGCCAAAGGGGGATCCCGTAACCAGGGGACACTGCAACCGTCATAAGTGTGAGTCAGTTGTCAAGCATCTGAATATAAATAATATTGACCGTGGGGATGCTGCAATAGTTATAAGTGTGAAAAATGCTCGTAAGTCCCTTTTTTTGAATGGTCACTAAGCAGACTGTTGTAAGTCAAGGATTACCGGTATTCCAGAGTGTTTCAATTTAAAATACTGAGAACATCGACTAACGACTAACATCACATAACAGGCTGTGCTATCATTTGCTCAAACATGATTTACTAAATTAAACACACCTAACTACATTTACAACATATAGAAAGCTGTAAACAAGGCTTCGCCAATTACAAGCCCATACAATAGCAGCACTAGCAATAGCACTTACACTTATATACCACTTCACAGTGCTTTACAACCCTCTCTAAGAGGTTTAAAGAGTCAGCTTATTTCCTTAGAGCCAAGGTGGCGCAGTGGTTAAATGCAGCACTGCAGGCTACTGCTAGATCAGCAGGTCAGCGGTTCAAATCTCACCGGCTCAGGGTTGACTCAGCCTTCCATCCTTCCGAGGTGGGTAAATTGAGGACCCAGATTGTTGGGGGCAATATGCTGACTCTATGTGAACCGCTCAGAGAGGCCTGAAAGGCCTATGAAGCGGTATATATCTACTGCTATTGCTATTATTTCCCCCCAACAATCTGGGTCTTCATTTTACCAACCTCGGAAGGATGGAAGGCTGAGTCAACCTTGAGTCGATCAGGATCGGACTGCTGGCAGTTGGCAGATTCAGCCTGCAATTTTGCATTCTAATCACTGTACCACCACAGTGCCTTCCTTCCTCCCTCCCTCCCTCCCTCCCTCCCTTTCTTCCACACCTAGACTTATATTCTGCTCTACAGGGCCCTCTCTAAGCAGTTAACAAAGTCAGCACTTTGCCCCCATCAATCTGGGTCCTCATTTTACCCTCCCTCCCTCCCTCCTTCCTTTCTTTCTCCTTCCTTCCTTCCTTCCTTCCTTCTACACCTAGACATATTCTGCTCTACAGGGCCCTCTCTAAGCAGTTTACAGAGTCGGCATTTTGCCCCCATCAATCTGGGTCCCCATTTTACTGACCTCGGAAGGATGGAAGGCTGAGTTAAGCTGGAGCTGGTCAGGATCGAATATCTCCCTTCCTCTCCCTCCCTCTCTCCCTCCTTCCTTCTTCCTTTCTTCTACACCTAGACTTATATTCTGCACTACAGTGGCCTCTCTAAGCAGATTAAAGAGTCAGCATTTTGCCCCCCATCAATCTGGCTCCTTGGAAGGATGGCAGGCTGAGTCAACAAATGCTTCAGGTACTAGAATATGGCTTGATTTGGCCTTAATTTATTTAGTGTATAGTTTTGGCTTAATATTTTATACGAACCCATCTGAAAAGAATTTGACCGAGTCATAACAATTCTTTTTCATCTAAGCCAAATGGAAATGTAAGAGAAGATGTTCAGAGGGATTGATTTTACACCCCAATTCACTTAACATATTTTAAAGTATGGAAAGTAAATAAATATTCTAATACCCAAGTCAGTACCGCCAGTTCAGCTTAAAGAGAATTGGCTGCGATCAGCACCTGGAAGCCAAAGCCATACCTGGCATTACAGGACAGGGCAGAAGGTCCTCGATTTACGACCACAATTGAACCCACAATTTCCATTGCTGAGCTAGGCTGTTGCGAAGTGAGTTTTGCCCTGTTAGATCCGGTTTTTGTCACAGATAAGTGAATTGTCAGAATATTCATGAACTGGCAGAGACATGGTAACAAGGTCAGCCAATGAATAGGCATAGCAACTACCATATTTTTTGGAGTATAAGATGCACCTTATCCCTCAAAAAAGAGGCTGAAAATCTGGTGTGTCTTATACACTGAATACAGCATTTTTGCCTTCCAAAACCCCCCACCCCCTTCACCAAAATGGCTGTGCAGAGCCTTTGGGAGGCTTCTGGGGCTGGAGAGAGCAGAAATGAGCCAAAAACGGGCTGTTTTTTGCCCCTCCCAACCCCTAGGAGCACTCTATAAGCCTCCTAAAGGCTATGCATGCCTTTTGGGGGCAAAAAACAGGTCCGTTTTTGCGAAAAACTGGCCCTTTTCTGTTCATTTGGGGGGGGAACCCAACCCCCCAGAGCAAGCCTCCTAAGGCTCTTTTAGAGTTTAGAGTTTAGAGTTTTATTAGTATTGTAGGCCGCCCTTTTCCCCGAGGGGACTCAGGGCGGCTCACATAAACCGGGAAGGGGGAATACAGACATCAAGATAGAAACTATAATAAAATAGTAGGCAACATACATTCATCATTCGGAGGGGTAACTATCCTTATCCCCAGCCTGACGGGCGAGCCAGTTCTTCAAGGCTATGCAGCTTGTACGGTGGAGAGGGTACGAATCTCCACGGGGAGCTCGTTCCAAGGGTCGGGGCTACTGCTGAAAGGCCCTCCTCCTTGTAGTTGCCAGCCGACACTGGCTGGCCGATGGGATACGGAGAGGCCTAATCTATGGATCTTATTGGTCGCAGGGATGTAATTGGCAGAAGGCGGTCTCTCAGTATCCAGATCCACTGCCATGTAGGGCTTTATGGGTGATAATAGCCTTGAAGCGCATCCGAGATCGACAGCAGCCAGCGCAGCTCGCGGAGGAGGTGTTATGCGGGTGAATCGAGGTGCACCCGCAATCACTCGCGCGCGCGTTCTGCACTAGCTGAAGTCGCCGGATGCTCTTCAAGGGCAGCCCCATAGCACATTGCAGTATTCCAGCCTAGAGATCACAAGGGCCCGAGTGACTGTTGTGAGAGCCTCCCGATTCAGGTAGGGTCGCAACTGGCGCACCAGGCGAACCTGGCAAATGCCCCCTGGTCACAGCCGTTAGGTGTGGTCAATGACAGCTGTGGATCCAGAGGACTCCCAAGTTGCGAACCCTCTCTGAGGGGTGTAAAATTTGACCCCCCAGCCTGAGTGGTGGAATATTAGTCAAATCTTTGGGAGAAAACACAACAGCCACTCGGTCTTTTCTGGGTTGAGCACAAGCTTGTTAACCCTCATCCAGTCCATAACGGCCTCAAGGCCCGGCTCATCACGTCTACCGCTTCATTGAGTTGGCACGGGGCGGACAGATACAGTTGAGTATCGTCCGCATATTGATGGTATCTAATCCCGTGCCTGCGGATGATCTCTCCCAGCGGTTTCATGTAGATGTTGAATAGTAGGGGGGATAAGACCGAACCCTGAGGCACCCCATAATTTAGGGGCCTAGGGGACGATCTCTGCCCCCCACTAACACCGACTGCGACCTGTCCGAGAGGTAGGAGGAACCACCGTAGCACGGTGCCTCCCACTCCCACCTCCCGCAGTCGTCGCAGAAGGATACCATGGTCGATGGTATCGAAAGCCACTGAGAGGTCAAGGAGGACCAGGATGGAGGAATGTCCTTCATCTCTGGCTCTCCAGAGATCATCAATCAATGCGACCAAAGCGGTTTTCTGTGCTGTAACCGGGTCTGAAGCCTGACTGGAAGGGGTCTAGGTAGTTTGCTTCCTCCAAGGACCGTTGGAGCTGGAAGGCCCCACCTTCTCACAACCTTCCCCAAGAAGGGAAGGTTGGAGACTGGGCGATAGCTATTAAGAACAGCTGGATCCAAGGATGTTTCTTCAGGAGGGGTCTCACCACCGCCGCTTTCAGTGCCGGGGAAGTTCCCCTCCCGAAGGGAGGCGGTTACAACCGCCTGGATCCAGCCTCGTGTCCCTCACTGCAGTTCGTAACCAGCCATGAGGGACACGGATCCAGAACACAGGTGGAGGTACTTACAGCTCTCATGGCCTTGTCCACATCCCCGGGGTAACGTCCTGAAACTCAACCCAGAGCGTTCTACTTGGTCCCCCTGTGCCTCGGCTGGAACTGCGGGGGTGGAGTCCAAGTCCGACCGAAACCGAGCAATTTTGTCCGCTAAGAATTGGGCATACTCTTCAGCTCTGCCCTGCAAGGGTTCCCCCGCCTCCCTTTTGTTCAATAGGGAGCGGGTTATCCTAAACAGGGCGGCTGGACGGACTCAGCGGATGCAACCAGGGTGGCTATGTGGGATCTTTTTGCTGCCCTAAGTGCCCTGGTGTATTCCCTGGTGCAGGTGTTTACCATTGCTCGGTTCGATTCGGACTTATCGGACCTCCAACGGTGCTCTAGGCATCTCCTCCGGCGCTTCATCTCCCGGAGTTCCTCGGTAAACCAAGGGGGTCTCCGGGATCCGCTGCCTCGGAGGAGCCGCAGTGGCGCAATCCGGTCGAGGGCCTCCGACCTGCCGAGTGCCACGCAGCAGCCAGTCTCCACCGGACTGTGGGCGAGAGTGTCAGGAATAACCCCAAGCTCTGTCTGGAACCTTGACGGCTCCATAAGGCGCCTGGGGCGGAACCACCTGGTCGGTTCCTCCTCCCTACAGTGGGGTTTGGCCTCCGGAAGTCGAGCCTCAGTAGGCAGTGGTCTGACCACGACAGGGTATGATGTCGCTCCCCCTCAGACCAATCACAAATCCACTGCTCCGAGAGAAATACAAGGTCAAGCATGTGTCCCGCTGAATGGGTTGGGCCTCGAATTACTTGGGTCAAGCCCATGGCTGTCATGGAAGCCATGAACTCCTGCGCCCCATCAGAGTTTTCACCGAGCGACGGCAAATTAAAGTCCCCCAGGACCATCAACCTAGGGAACTCAATTGCCAGCTCGGCTACCGACTCGAGGAGCGAGGGGAGGGCTGCTGCAACGCTGTTGGGAGGCAGGTACGTTAGCAGCAGACCCACTTGACCCTTGAGGTCCAACTTTAACAGCAAAGACTCACACCCCAATCTCCGGAGCAGGGACCCTACGAGGAACTAACGACTCCCGGATGACAGCGGCCACACCCCCCCCTTCCCTGGGCTCTTCATGCCTTACAAGCCTGTTTTTTTTAAAAAAGGCATGAAGAGCCTTTAGGAGGCTTGTTCCTGGGGGGTTGCCCCCCCCCAAAAAAAATGAGCAGAAAAGGGCCCATTTTTCGCAAAAACGGGCCGTTTTTGGGAGGTCTGCAGAGTGCAAAAACTTTTTTTAAAAAAATTTGCCTCTTCAAAATCTTGGTGCGTCTTATGCTCCTATGCGTCTTATACTCCGAAAAATACGGTAAGTCAGCCAATGAGGGCTATTTGGAAACAGAAACTTAGGCAAGGAGTCTGGGCGTGGCTTAGCCCTCTGCTCAGCTCTAAAACGAAACTAGCCTGTCTATTGAACTGAAACCACGTACAATCTTTCCTCTCTACCACGTTGGAAGAACCGCCTGTTAGTATTGCTCATTTACTTATGTGTTATATTGTATGCAAAGAGCAGTTAATGAATCCCGCTGAATCAGTTAACTGTCTGTGCTTTCTGGATTTGATTTCTGCAACAAACTCTGACATGAATCACCGCAGCTGTTAAGCGAATGTAGCTGCCCACTGACTTTGCTTTTCCGAAGATGGCTTGGAAGGTTAGGTTGAAGAAATATCTATCTGATTCAGTTCCAATCTATCTGATTCAGTTCCAAGCCGGAGGAAAGGCCCTGGAGACAAAATGGAGGCGGGGGCTGATTGGAAGAGGGTCCATTTATTGATGAAGCAGAACCACCAAGCGCATGTGATTCTGGGTACCTGACCACATGGAGTTGAGAGTGAGGGGTTTTCATACCTTCTCTTGGGCTTTGAACTTGAGCTTCCTGTTCCTGTGCAAGAACATGCATTCTATTGGCTGTTGTCAGACTCCCATGGGGCCACGTAGGGGTCATGTTTGTCTGAGCTAAGTTTTATTGAAGTTTGGCTGATGCAATGAAGGGGCAATTCCTATTGTGGCTGAGAGCTAACCCTACCTTTGTTCAGACCTCGCTGCAGGGAATTTGCTTATGAATAGAGCCAGCTATCTCTTAAGTGCTGACATCTGCTGTGGGCTATTAGAAAGGTGGGGCTATTAAGAGTGAGGCTGCTTCCTGCCTCTTAAAAAAACCCATGTTTCTCCATTTCTTATCCAGAGAAATAAATATTCTGCCTTTTTAATATTTCCTAAATATATTTCATTCTTCTACAGTGCTAACTCTCTACAGTTACAAAAGATCATGCGACCCTGGGACAGTGCAACAGTCATAAGTACATGTCAGTTGCTAAGTACCTGAATTTTGATCACGTGACATCCATGGGGATGCTGCAAGAGTCATAAGTGTGAGAACTGGTCATCTCACTTTTTCAGAGCTGCTGTAACTTCAAACGGTCACTAAAAACAAATGTTTGTAAATCAGGGACTAATTATAATAAGATAGAGAAAATGTTAGCTGCATGCTAGGTCACCATGAAAATTAACAATGATCACTTTGGAACCAGTAACATTAAACTCTAAGGACCAAATTCCTTAGATAAGAGTGCAGCTACAGTAAAATAGCAATTTAGCCACAGATTCTTAGGTCCCTTCTTTAAATTAAAGTCCCATTGTGTGGGAGAAGTGTGATTTCATTTTATCCATCCCTTCTTATATATTTAATATCCATATGAATTAACCCAATCAGCACGCCTAATCTTATTAATCATGTTATCTGTAATATCCTATTGAACTGATGCTAATGAACCATAATGTAATGTAATCCATTAAATGGAAGCAAAAAATTTGCATAAGTCTATTCTTGTTTTCTCAAATAGGTTCCTTTTTAAAAAATAATAATAATAAAAGTGTAATAGATTTAGGTCTCATATTGTGCATTATTTTGACAGAGATTGAATTTAGATTGATCTGAATACCCTTAAATAAACCTATGGAAATCATTGGGAATTCTCAATTATGATTAACATTTCTTGCTGACATCAAATACAAGAAGTCTTGATTTGATACCATATATGTGAAAACAAAAAGGATAGGAACAATTACAACCAGGGTTATTAGGGGACTGGAGGCTAAAACATAGGAAGAACGGTTGCAGGAACTGGGCATGGCTAGTCTAGTGAAGAGAAAGACCAGGAGAGACATGATAGCAGTCTTCCAATATTTGAGGGGCTGCCCCAGAGAGGAGGGGGTTCAAGCTATTTTCCAAGGTACCCAAAGACAAGACAGGGAATAATGGACAGAAACTGAAGAAGGAGAGATTCCACCTGGAAACCGGGAGGAATTTTCTGACCGTGAGAACAATCAACCAAAGGAACAAAAGTTGCCTTCAGAAGTTGTGGGAGCTTCATCACTGGAGGCTTTCAAGAAGAGATTGGATTGCCATTTATCAGAAATGGTGTAGGGTCTCCTGCTTGGATGGGGAATTGGACTACAAAGTTCCTTTCAACCCTGTTAATCTCTAAATTTCCACACTGAAAGCAAAATAATGGTGCTTCTGAAGCTAACAGGGAAAATATGGAGGACATATGCTCCTCTATTTAGATGTCTGTTTCTTAGCCTCTAGTGCTAAATCTGTCAATAAATTCCTTTGGACTTCAATGTAATTGTGTCTTGGTCTCTGGCTTAAATTTATTATTAATGAGAAGAAGAAGAAAATGGATGAAGTTTTCCATTTTCTTGAGATGTATGACATTGTCACAGTAGGTCTCCACAGCAAAGCTCTGCTAATTCTTTACTTTTAAATTCCTGCACATCTCTATCTTCAACTCGAGTTCTTCACACATAAAGAGCTGGCTTTCATGCCTAAGGCGGGGCTAGAACTCAGCATCTCCTGGTGATTGGCCCAAAGTCACCCAGATGGCTTTCATGCCTAAGGCGGGACTAGAACTCACCATCTCCTGGGGATTGGCCCAAAGTCACCCAGATGGCTTTCATGCCTAAGGCGGGCTAGAACTCAGCATCTCCTGGTGATTGGCCCAAAGTCACCCAGATGGCTTTCATGCCTAAGGCGGGACTAGAACTCACCATCTCCTGGGGATTGGCCCAAAGTCACCCAGCCAGCTTTCATGCCTAAGGCAGGACTAGAACTCACCATCTCCTGGATGATTGGCCCAAAGTCTCACACAGCTGGCTTTCATGCCTAAGGCGGGACTAGAACTCACCGTCTCCTGGTGATTGGCTCAAAGTCACGCAGCCAGCTTTCATGCCTAAGGCGGGACTAGAACTCACAGTCTCCTGGTGATTGGCCCAAAGTCACCCAGTTGGTTTTCATGCCTAAGGCGGGACTTGAACTCACAGTCTCCTAGTTTCTAGCTTGGTCCCTTTACTGATAGACTTTTCATTTCCTTCCAGTTCCTTCTCCAGATAAATTTCTTTCAACAGATAGATGTAGCTAAGCAATATAACACTTATTGCTTTCATAGTTTACTACCCAACTGAAGATTATATTTCCAGCCTTGATTATAGCCCCTATTTTCTCTATACTTGTATGAAGAACGGTTGCAGGAACTGGGTATGTCTCGTTTAATGAAAAGAAGGACTAGGGGGTAACATATATTCCAGAATCTCAGGGGCTGCCACAAAGAAGAGGGAGTCAAGCTATTCTCCAAAGTACCTGAGGGTAGAACAAGAAGCAATGGGTGGAAACTAACCAAGGAGCGAAGCAACCTAGAACTAAGGAGAAATTTCCTGACAGTGAGAAGAATTAACCAGTGGAACAACTTGCCTCCAGAAGTTGTAAATACTCCAACACTGGACGTTTTGAAGAAGACATTGGATATCCATTTGTCTGAAGTGGTGTAGGGTTTCCTGCCTAAGCAGGGGGTTGGACTAGAAGACCTCCAAGGTCCCTTCCAACTCTGTTATTCTATTCTATTTTGTCCCTAAGACTGGAGCCAGTTTGATTCTGAGAATCAACAGGATTTTTCTTTCATTATTTCCAAATCCTGGAAAAATCAATTCAATGATTTCATCTCAATCACCCTTGGGAGAAGTCTAAGTAGAATTTAAAGCAGCCTCGCTACTTGACAGAGCTTTAATTTAAACATCTGCAGCCCACTCTCACCTTCTGTCTTAAGACCGCGGCTAATGTTAAATTTGAACATTAACCACACTCTGAGCCTCTCCTTCTCTTCCTGCTCATCTCGACTTTTGCTTTGGTTAACATTCTTGCAAGACCAAGAGTTGTAAAGAAACCGTGTTGAATCCTTGAATGGAGTGAATCAGAGTTAAGAGGCGAATATGGATTTTGGAATCTTAATCAAAAGTTCCTCTGACCTTGCTGCCAGATCAGTGGGTTATGCGTTAAAATCTGGCAATGTCTCCTGAATGCTTGAATATGCTGTTTGAATAAAACTCTTCATGACCGACAGCGCACAGACAACATGGCGAAACCAGTGTCAGGCCTGCAGCCATCTTTTCTTTGGATCTTTGGCCTGCCACACTTTCCATTGTTCTGCTATGCATTTTCTATGGTGGGAAAATAGGAGGGGGGATTGTACAGAGTTAGATGCTATGTAGCCATAACAACATTCTTTCTAGAAAACCAAGGTCATCCTTTGTCTTTGCACCTCTGCACCTGACCGGAACTGGATGGGTGGAAGCTGCCAGCATGGCAGTGGAAGATTGGACCTTGTGATGGACTTGTGGGTGTTGGGGCAGGATCTTGAACTTTCAACTAGGTGGGGAAAACCGGGAAGCTTTCAGATTCGGATTTTCCCAGACGTGTCAACATAGGTCTCTTCATAAATTGGAACTTTGAGCAATACTTTGCCTTGGACTCTGATTTAATTTTGGATGCTATTTGGAACCCTGACATTAATCCAAATCTGAAAGCTTCCTTGACAACCAGAAGTGGTATTCAACCGGTTTGGACTGGTTCAAGCGAACCGGTAGTGGAGATCATGGGTGGGCCTGTCCACCTGCCCCACTGTGCTGTTCTATTTAGCCACATTTTTGAGGCCGGGCGCAGGCACGGAAGGCTGGGCGCATGAGTGGAAATTATGTGCACGGGGGCAGTGAAACGGTGGTAAAATAAGTGAAACCCACTGCTGGGCCCTCTGTGGCCTGACCTTTCCAAAATGTGTTGTGAGCGTTACACAGTGTGGTTTCCTAGAAAGGAACAAGGAGGGTCAAATCTTTCCACCATGGACCCATTTCCATCTATGTGTTCTGATCAGTGGTGGGATTCAAATAATTTAACAACCGGTTCTCTGCCCTAATGACCATCTGGGTAGATGGGGCTCGGTGGTCATGTGACTGGGTGGGCATGGCCAACTCAAGGTCACTCAGATCGATGGACGCTTCACCTTAGCTGTTACAATGCAATAAGGGTTAACCAGAGAGGCAGCTTCTGTAAGCAGGGCAATAAAGATTAGGCTAGAAACAACACCAGAACGTTTCCTTCCTGCCTTCCTTACAGGATTAGCCCTGTAAAGTGGGAAAAAACAAAAGGAGATTTATTCCAACAACCGGTTCTCTGAACTGCTTAGAAAGTTACCAACCGGTTCTCCCGAATAGGTGCGAACCGGCTGAATCCCACCACTGGTTCTGATGCAGCCTTAGCAGAAGCAAGAAACAGGCTCCTTGCCACGGAACCTTTAGCAGCTTGTTCCCACGGGAAGGCAGTTAGCCTGGGAAGATTCTTGTGAGTAGGCAAGCAACAATAAAGAAATTACTGTGATCGGTTCAAAGCGTCATTCTGGTTCCTATGTTGCATTTTGTAACTGCTGGGTGGTTTCCAAAGGCAGCCTCCTGTTCAATGTATTGTGGTCGTTCAACTGAACGGTGAAACAAACCCTCACTGGGAGACGAAAGCAAAACTGGGGGAAATTAAGCCTTGATAAAGGAAGAAGTATGAGAAACCAAGAAAACTTGGCAATTTCTACAGATATTTCCAATCTGTCGACCAGCTATAAACATAATACCCTGTTAAAGAGAAGTTGGCATGCTGCCGGGAATCCGAAACACACAGAAAGAAGAATGATTAGCTGCCATTCCATCATTTTCAATTTTAAAAAAAACAACAAAATAACATTTCTCAAGGGCTAAACACGATGGTAGCAATAGCACTTAGGCTCACATACCGCTTCGTAGTGCATTAGAGCCCTCTCTAAGTGTTCTGACCCAGCCTTAGCAGAAACAAGAAACATACTCCTTGTCACGGAAAACCCCTCTTTATTTACCTCTGGTGAATTAATGGCATTCACCCACCAAAAAGTCCAAGAGTGCTGCAAGGAGTTAACTTGCAGCAACAGACCTTATTAGTCCTTGCGATAATTGCAAGTCCGTGAGCTCCCAGCCGAAAGGCTGCAAATTAAGTTCTGGTAAGGAGTTTTTGCGGTACGAAACACAATGAGCAAAATCTTCAGAAATACGAACTGTTGTCCCCTACGACAACCATTCCCCTTTCCTTCTATTTCAGCATCCAGGTGTGCCTTGCTTTCCTAGTTGACTCCTTGCCTCCATTGCTAACTTCTCCTAACAGCTCTGCGCATATGTGCATCTGGAACAGGCCCCAGATGTTCTTCCTCCTCACATCTCAGCCTCCAAAGGCCTCTCCGGTGGCTGGGAAATGTCAGGCGGCCCTGGCTCTATCTCTGCATACAACACTGAGCATTCATCAGAGCCTTCCACAGACTCTAAAACTGGTCCAAGTTCTTCCCCAGCCTCCTCATTGTCCGAGCTCTGCTGGCAGCCAGTGGGCCATGACACCAAGCTGTTTACAGAGTCAGCCTATTTCCCCCAACAATTTTGGTTCTCATTTTACCAATCTCAGAAGGATGGAGGGCGGAGTCCACTGGCTGGGAAATGTCGGACGGCCCTGATTCTATCTCTGTGTCTGACACAGAGCATCCATCAGCCTTTCCAAGACTCCAGAACTGGCCCAAGTTCTTCCCCAACCTCCTCATTATCTGAGTCTGCCACCAGCTCTGCTGGCGGGCCACAACACTATGTTTCTAAAATCGGTTTCAGAAACACATCTGTATTTAAAGTGATAGGACTAGCTGTGGACATCGTAAGGCCCGTAATGAGCTACTTTGCATCAATTGAGACGTGTTCAAGTAATTAATTGATTTCATAAGGAAATCAAAAGACCCAGCAGCCCCGGATGTAAAACAGAAGTCCCGTACAATGTACAGTGTGAAGACTGCAACAGCCATTATGTCGGACAAGCAGGGAGAAGACAAGCAGGAAGCAACCATAAATACCAAGTAGCAGTCAGAAGACACAATAAGAACTTTTTAATTGTACTACAAGGGGACAGAGTTAACCATAGTTTCAACCAGGAATCTATGAGCATCCTCAAGGAAGTCCAAAAATGCTAGAGAATTCCTGGAAGTCTGGCACTCAGGCAAAGGAGCCATCAACAGGCACATAGAGAGAAACATTTACATACCATTCAAAAGGAGCAACCATAAAAGCTGAAAAGAAAAGGAAGAGGCCAATCAACACCCAGATAAATAGAAATTAATACCTAGATTAATACTAGATCAACAACCAAGCAATAAGCAATACGCCTATCAAACCATCAAACAAACAGTAAACAATATCCCACTCAAGGATCCACCAAGAACACGCCCACCAACACTGACCAGGAAAGCCACTGTATTTAAACGGAGAATAAACCCAAACCCCTTATAATATTAATGATGTTACCTAGCTGGGTAATGAAACATCTGCAAGAAAACAACCAAGGACCCTACAATTCATTTCATGCCTATGCGAGCCAAAATCTACAATTCCCGGCACAGAGATGGCCATCATACCTTAGACACAGAGGTGGGTTCCTACCAGTTCGCATCTATTCGGCAAAACCGGTTCGTCAAATCTACCAAACCGGTTAGAAGAGATTCCACCAGTGGACCCGGAAAGCAGGCCACACCTACAGAAGAGGTTCCAGAATTTTTTGAAACCCACCACTGGTCCTTGGATGTGATTATTCTACACTATCATGCTCTTATTTATAAAACTCAGTGCCTCTGTGAAAGGTAAGGATGACTACTGCGTTTGTGGTGCAATCAGAACATGGCGTGTGTTGAAGTTGTTTTAACGCAAACCAAAGATGCCTTTTAAAAAACAAGTTTACATCCTATTCTTATGCATGCCAGTGCTGTGTGAGGTAATTTAAGGTGGTTCTGACAAGTGTCGTCGGCATCTTCATATCTGGTCACATGGGCGGCAAGCCACTCCCATCCAGTCACATGGGTGGCAAGCCACTCCCACAAAGTAGGCCACACCCACAGAGTAGGTTCAAACATTTTTGAAACCCACCACTGCTTAGACAGGGTAACCTTTATCTTTGCCTTTTACTGGCTGGGGGATTCTGGAAGTCCCCACATCTTAAACCTCCAAAGTTTGAAAAATCATTGTGTTAAGTCCTAACCTTATGTTTTGTAATGGAGGCTTTAGGTGTTGCCAAAACCATTCCAATGTTTAAAACTTTGTGTGTGTTTAAGATGCAAAAAGCCAACTGGCTGTATGAAATGACTCCTTTTTGATATTCCCACAAGGTATTTGACCCAATACTGATGTACTGCTCAAAAAAAACCCCATAAATGATTTAAATCAGTCACCGAGGACAAGCAGTGTGACATCTTTAGGCCAAACGGGTGAATGAGTCTCAAAAAATAGAAAGAAATTTCATTTCTTAGAAAATGAATTTTCAATGGTGAAAAGAGTAAGGTTCTACATTTAGGCAAGAAAAACAATACACAGGTACAGTATAGGTGGTACCTGGCTCAATAACAGTAACTGTGAGAGGGATCTTGGAGTCCTAGTGGACAGCCATTTAAATAGGAGCCAGCCATGTGCAGCAGCTGCCAAAAAAGCCAACACAGTTCTAGGCTGCATCAACAGAGGGTGGAATCAAGATCACGTGAAGTGTTAATACCACTTTATAAGGCCTTGGTAAGGCCACACTTGAAATACTGCATTCAGTTTTGGTCATCAAGATGTAAAAAAGATGTTGAGACTCTAGAAAGAGTGCAGAGAAGAGCAACAAAGAGGATTAGGGGACTGGAGACTAAAACATATGAGGAACGGTTGCAGGAACTGGGTATGTCTAGTTTAATGAAAAGAAGGACCAGGGAGACATGATAGCAGGATTCCAATATCTCAGGGGCTGCCAACAAGAAGAGGGAGTCAAGCTATCCTCCAAAGCACCTGAAGGCAGGACAAAAAGCAATGGGTGGAAACTAAACAAGAGAGCAACTTAGAACTGAGAAGAAATTTCCTGACAGAATAATTAATCAGTGGGACAACTTGCCTCCAGAAGTTGTAAATGCCCCAACACTGGAAGTCTTTAAGAAGATGTTGGATAGCCATTTGTCTGAAACGGTATAAGGTTTCCTGCCTAGGCAGGGGGTTGGACTAGAAGACCCCCAAGGTCCCTTCCAACTCTGTTTATTCTATTCTACATTGTCCATGTATTAATGCTGTTGTATTCTCTTTCTGTCTCTGTATTTGTGTGAAAGAATTAATGGAGGCTCTCTTTCTCTCACCCTCAACCCCCAATGCTTCTTTGCAAAAACAATGGAGCCATTTGACACCAAAGGTTAATTAAGAATTACTTCAGGGATTTACCAGAAGTGCTTCAATGGGATCTTATCAAATTAAGATCCCAGGGTTTTATTAGCAGACCTTCAAAGATGAAGTGTGTTTTCCTTTCAAAGCAGGTCCTAGTTCAAAGTAATTAATGAAGGTGTACATGTGCCAAATTTAATAATGCAACTAGAACCTGAATTACTTAACACAAGTCCCCGACTTACGTCCACAACGGGACCACAATTTCCACTGACAACCGAGGCAATTCTTAGAGAGCCACATCTGATTTGAATGAAGTCTATTTTTTTTGTCACAATGATTAAGCGGATCACTGAAGTTGTTAAGCGAAACACAAGGTCATTAAGTGAATCCGGCTCCCCCCTCCATTGATTTTGCTTGTGGGAAGGTCGGAAACGAGGATCACATGACCCTGGGATGCGTCAACAGTTGTACATACATGCCTGTTGCCAAGTGTCTGTGGCGGCCGTAAGTGTGAGGAACGGTCGTAAGTCACTATTTTCAGTGCCGCTGTGAACCATGGTTCGAACCATGGCTAAGTGTATGGCTGTAACTCAAGGGCTACCTGTGCATGGCAATCTTGGACTTTGGAAAGTTCATAGTGGCTAAGACGCTGAGTTTGTCGATCAGAAAGGTTGACAGTTCGGCAGTTCAAACCCCTAGCACCACGTAATGGAGTGAGCTCCCGTTACTTGTCCCAGCTTCTGCCAACTTTGCAGTTCGAAAGCGTGTAAAAATGCAAGTAGAAAAATAGGAACCACCTTTGGTGGGAAGGTAACAACGTTCTGTGCGCCTTTGGTGTTTATTCATGCCAGCCACATGACCACGGAGACGTCTTCAGACACGCTGGCTCTTCGGCTTTGAAACGGAGATGAGCACCGCCCCTAGAGTCAGGAATTACTAGCACATATGTGCGAGGGGAACCTTTACCTTTATAAATAATTTAAGCAGTGCTATTTTTCATGAAACAATTATCAAAACCACATATAAGGATTCCTATGAAAGAAAAAGTAGCTAAACAGCGATAGAAGGAACTCAGAACAATAGTGTTGGAAGCAGAGGTGGGTTCCTACCAGTTCGCACCAGTTCGGTAGAACCGGTTCGTCAAATCTACTGAACCGGTTAGAAGAGGTTCCACCGGAAAGCAGGCCACACCTACAGAAGAGGTTCCAAAAATTTTTGAAACCTACCACTGACACACACACACAAACACACACAGAGAGAAGAGACAGACAGACAGACAGACAGACTCACACAGAGAGAGAAAGAGAAAGAGAAAGAAAGGAAAAAGAAAGAAAAAAGAAAAAAGAAAGAAAAAGTGAGAGAGAGATGAAAGAAAAAAAAAAAGGGACAGAGAGACAAAGGAAGGAGAGAGAGAGAGAGAGAGAGGAGAGAGAGAGAGAGAGAGAGAGAGAGAGAGAGAGAACACATGGCCGGCAAGCCACTCCCACCAGGTCACATGGCTGGCAAGCCACTCCCACAAAGGAGGCCACACCCACAGAGTAGTTCAAAAAATTTTGAAACCCACCACTGGTTGGAAGGGACCTTGGAGGTCTTCTAGTCCAACCTTCCGCTTATGCAGAAGACCCTATACCATTTCAGATCAATGGTTGTCCAATCTCTTCTTGAAAACCTCCAGTGGTGGGAACACCACACAACACCTGGAGGCAGGCTGTTCCACTGGTTAATTGTTCTCACTATTAGGACATTTCTCCTTAGTTCTAGATTGCTTCTCTCCTTGTTTAGTTTCCATCCGTGGCTTCTTGTCCTGCTCTCAAGTTGCTTTGGAGAATAGTTTGACACCTTCTTCTTTGGGGCAGCCCCCCCAAATATTGCAACACTGCTAACTCCATAGTCCTTTTCATTAAATTAGACATATCCAATTCCTGCAAAAGTTCTTCATCTGTTTTATCTCCCTAATACTCTTTATTGTTCTTTTCTGCACTGTTTCCAGAGTCTCAACATCTTTTTTTATATATATTGGGGTGACCAAAACTGAATGCCCGTTTACCAAGGCATCATAAAGGAAGATCATAAAAAGAAGAGTAAAGAATTAACTCAGAAGAAATGGAGAAAGAATAACTTCATCTAATTCCCTAGGCTTGCCTCTCTCTCTCTGCTGTTCTCCTTGTCTATCATTCTTCTCCTCGCATATCAATATTGATGGACGGAGAAAAAAAGATTTCCTTCTTTTTTAGTGTTCTCTTTTTCTCAGTCTCTGGGTAGGCTCATAAAACAATGCCTCTAATGGACTAAGCACTGGATTCCAGACTTAAGCGTGGAAACTTTGAAAGTTTGCAGTTATACTCACAGCTCTTAAAGCCATCTTTTGCTTAGTGGGGATTTGCTGTGGCCCAGCAGGCCGTTGGAGCTGCCACCAGACTCCGACAGCGAGGGGCCTTATGAGTCGGCTCTGGATATATGTATATATGTTGTATTTGTGCTGATAAATAAATAAATTTTATTTATCAGCACAAATACAACACAAATGTAACAAAGGCAACAGTTAAAATATTGGGTTTCTGTCTGGATGGTCTCTTACGACGAGCCGATGGACAGAGAATGGAAGTAGTGAACTTCCTCCCATATTTGGGCATACCGGGGGTTGTGACTTTAAAATATATACCTTTCTCCCTGGCTCAGCTGATAACGGAGGAGAGCCTGTGGCTTAGTGGTTAACACATCTGCCTAAGATGTAATACAGCCCAGGTTCGAATCCCAGTAAGGGTATGGCTAGCTGATGAGAGCTAAATAGCTTGAAATAGATCTATACTAGTCTCCCTTTATTTATTTATCAGCACAAATACAACATATATATATATTATATATATATATATATATATGTGTGTGTGTGTGTGTGTGTGTGTGTGTGTGTGTGTGTGTAGATAGATAGATGATAGATAGATAGATAGATAGATAGATAGACAGACAGACAGACAGACAGACAGACAGACTGTAGACACACATACATTCATAACACACACACATATACACATAGATACATATGTACATACTATTTTTGGAAATATAAAATCAAACTCAATCTAAACAGGAGAGCCATGTCCTTCGATGGATTATTAAACATAAAATCCCACCCCCACCTTTGTTTCTGCTTCACTCTGACACCCACAACACGAAGAACATTCCAGAAGGTTAGGAGAAGCGCACAGTCTGGGATTGCTCACCCGCAGAATCAAGAAGGCAAGCTTCACAAATTCAAACAAACACAATCTTTTTGGCAACGGGTGCTTAGAGAAACAGGCTGGTTTGCATAAGGACAAACTGCTGTACATCTTTGCAAACAACAAATCAAAATATTTTCCTGCCAAAGAAGATTGGAGACAAAAGGCCAGATGTTCTTGGGGATTTATTTCTTTATTTATTTCCTTTAAACGAGAGAGGGAGGGAGGGAGAGAGAGAGAGAGAGAGAGAGGATGAGGGAAGAAAAAGAAACTTTGCACGTGGGAATATCAAAGGCACCAAAAGAGCAAGCTTCAAAGAGCATTAAATGCTGCTCTTATTTCCTGATCATTTTCAAAGGGACAGATTGCCAGTGTGTGCAGGGAAGATGGGAGTATAAACAGGTGGCCCATTACTATGGCTTGTCATGCAGGCATTTGTGCACTTCAGGGGAAAAAAGAAAGAAAGAAACAACAAACAAGTTCCTTCCAAATCCTGAATGCCCCAGAATCCTCAAAATTGGAGAGGTGTGGAAGTGCCACTCAACAACCACCCCCCAAAAAACAGCTGATCCTATGAAATTATTATCTTTTACAGTGTGTGTGTGTGAGAGAGAGAGGGAGGGGGAGGGAGGGAGGGAGGGAGAGAGAGAGAGAGAGAGAGAGAGGGAGAGAGAGAGAGAGAGAGAGAGAGAGAGAGAGGGATGGTATTCAGCCAGTTTTGACTGTTAGCGCAAATTTTGAGTAGTTCGGAGAACTGGCAAATGCCACCTCTGGCTGGCTGCGCCCCCACCTATTCTCTACCTCCTGAGTCCCAGCTGATCGGCTGGGTCTTCTCCTGTTGCCTTGCACAGGAGAATGGAACTGGAAAGCAGGTTAGTGGGGTGGAAAGGGAATTGAGATTTTACAATGGGGATTTTGCAGTATCCTTCCCCCAGGAGTGGGGAAGGAATGGGGATTTTACAGTATCCTTCCCCCAGGAGTGGGGAGGGAATGGAGATTTTGCAGTATACTTCCTGCAGGAGTGGGGGAATGGGGATTTTGCAGTATCCCTCCCCCAGGAGTGGGGAGGGAATGGAGATTTTGCAGTATCCTTGCCCTGAGGTGGAGTGGGAAGGGAGATTTTATAGTATCCTTTCCCTGGAGTGGGGAGGGAATGAGGATTTTACAGTGTTGCAGATGAAAAAACGACTCAATTCTGCACCACAGACAAAATTCACCCACCAATATTTCTGCCCCGTTTTTAACTGCTTCATGTAATCAAGAGAAGTTCAATTTTTTTTATTTAGTATTTTTCATTGTTTTTACATCACAAATTCCATTTCTAAATTGAGCAGTGTGTTTTTTAGGTAACAAAAGTATTATAATTTAAACATCCTCATAATCATTATGATCATAGCTAAAGGTAAAAGCTTCCCCTGGCACATATGTACTAATCGTTCCGGACTCTAGGGGGTAGTGCTCATCAACATTTCAAAGCCAAAGAGCCAGCGCTGTCCGAAGACATCTCCATGGTCATGTGACCGGCATGACTAAATGCCGAAGGCACACGGAACGCTGTTATGATTATGATCATATCAACATACAAACATATAGTAGATGCTATCAATCTTTGCTATGAACTATGCTATCTTCCATATTGACGTCAATCATATAAGCATCAAAATGTTTACTAATCAATTTTTCTTTCTCATATAATCCATATTTTCACGTAGATCCATCTATCTCAGTGTTTCTCAACCTTAGCGACTTTAAATCCTGTGGACTTCAACTCCCAGAATTCCCCAGAAGCTGGGGAATTCTGGGAGTTGAAGTCCACAGGACTTAAAGTCGCCAAGGTTGAGAAACACTGGTCTATCTCTGTATCTATCAACTAACCAATTGTAAAAAAAGTTCCCATGTCATAAAATATTCAGAATCTTCTTTTTCTTTAAATTTTAACATTAACCTATCCATTTCTGCACACTCGATAATTTTTTTATTAGCTCCATTTTTGTGGGCCTCTTTTTAGGAAAAGGTTTGACTGGGGAGAGTATTTAGCGCTAAGTAAGTCTGGGTTCCATTTTTCCAGGAAAGGGGTGGGTGCTAACTTCCTACATTAGCCACATCATCATTCCCGAATCTTCTGATTTTATCCTCTTTTTGTGGCTTTGCTGGAGAAATCTAACCTCCCCTTCTTTAGTTTCTTTGACCATAAGTAAGGTGGGAAAAGTTGAAGCTATTTGCACTCAATCAGCAGTGTTTGCAAGGAGATATCAACACCAGCAAAAAGTGAGTGTGGCATCACATTCTAAGCCACACCCCTTTAATATGTTTATCAGCATCACCTGTGAACAATGGTGGCAGGTTTATCAGCATCACCTGTGAACAATGATGGCAGGCTTGGTTCATAATGCCATATCTCCTCTCCCACTGTACAAAACTCTGATGGAACGCAAGTGATTGCCATAATCATAGAATGGGAATATTCAACACCTGGTTTTGTTTTGGAAATCATCAATTCTTGACAACTTTGCTAGTTTACAAACTACCATACGAAATGCCAATATAGCTTTTTCTCGTCAGAGAGTTAGTGCCATGCAAAAGCCCCATGAATCAAAAATTTAATTATGTGCTTCGTGAAAGTTAATATCCATGAAATTAATTTCAAAAGACAATTTGATATACATGAGATGCTTAAAGAGCTGTAGTAATTTTTAATGTTGTTACAGGAGAACTCAATCCACTCATCGTGTTACCTTAAAGTGTTTCCATTTGGGTGAGTGTTTCATGTGAACTTAACTATTATGTATTTTTATAATCATAGCCCATTGCATAAAATGTTGATGAATCTCATCGGTTGTGGCTAATTAAATAAATCATGATGAAATCAAAGTTGGAGCTACTGTTTTACTTAAATTTTAGACCCAATGCTAAGAACCTTTTTAAAAAAAATAGTGAATTGTATAAAGTAGCCATGGATGATTTGAGTTCAAAAAAAAAGTGTCCTTTATGATTTCTAAAACTTTAAATAATTATTGCAGTGCAATAGGGGTGTGAAAGTACATAGGTATGTGTTGTGGCCCGGCAGGAGCTGTTGGAGCTGCCACCAGACTATGACAGCGAGGGGCCTTATGAGTCGGCCCTGGAGGATGTGGAGGACCCTGGACAGGGTTCCGACTCTGAGCAGGGCGCAGAGAGACTGGTTGGTCACCAGGTGGCGCCTAAGCCTTGGATCAGTGGGGAGGAGACAAGAAAGAATGATCCAGAAACCACCTGTGAGTTGTTCCGGGATGGACGCCGTCGAAGGGCTACTCGGCGTCAAGAAGAACTACGTAATTACAGGAGTTTTCGCTCAACTGGTGCTCATTAAGATCCTCTCCTGATTATAAAAGAGACTGCTTGTGCCACGCCCTTCTTGCAGAAGTCAACGTTAGGGAGCTAACAGAAACAAACTTGGCAGGCTGGATTGCTGCCAGAGTTTGTTTGCATTGCTGCCAAGGTTTGTAGGACTTGCTGCCAAAGTGCTTATCTCTTTGTTTATTTGGCTTTCAGCCAACGAGAGTCTGGACTGATTAAAATAGCAATCAGTCGCCTTCAAAATAAAAGCAATCCATGTGGTCTGGATAGAGACAGCCAAAGGCCTGGATATGGCTCAAAGACCTTAAAATAGTCAGGTCTGACTTAGAACATTTGTGGGAACGTAATGATGCTACACTGATGATTTGTTTAACTCAACCCTCCTTGCTCTTCTCCTACATATTCTAGATTTTTCAAAACAAAACAATCCCTACATCAAATGAATACTCCTACTATAAACATTATTTCTCAGAAAGCAGTCCCAATGATTGTAAGGTGAGAAAATTAATTTTCAATACAGATGCATAGGATTGTAATCTGATCTTAATTTTCAAATTTCCATCCAGTATTAATTAGTAGATGAAAAGTGTCTATCCTATGTAACAGAGGCAGGTAGTATCTACTTCAGGGGTGGGTTCCTGCCAGTTCTAACCTCTTCTATAGAGGAGGTTCCACAAATCTACAGTGCCATTTAGAACCGGTTCCAGCTCCCTCCCCCCACCCGTCTCACATCATCAAGATGAAGAACGAGAGGAGGAATTCTGGGAGCTGAAGTCCACAAGTCTTAAAGCTGTCAAATTTGAACACCCCTGGGTTTTTTTTCCTAAAGGGTTAAGGGTGCAAGGGTCTTGTAACTTGACAGCTTTAAGACGTGCGTGCTTCAATGCCAGAGTTCCTGAGCCAACATTTTGGTTGCTAAGCAAGAGCATTGTTAACTGAGTTTCACCACATTTTACAAGTTGGCCATGCCCACCCAGTCACATGGTCAGCAAGCCACTCCCACCCAGTCACATGGCTGGCAAGCCACTCCCACCTGGTCACATGGCCAGCAAGCCACTCCCACAGAAGAGGTTCTAAAAATTTTTGAAACCCACCACTGATCTACTTATTGGGGCAGGGGGATTTATAGCAGACCCTCACTCTCTCTAAGGATAAAACTGGCCTTGATACCAATAAACCATTAATCTGCTAAACTGAAAGAACCAAATGAATTTAGTGAATGTATCCTTTGCATAAGAGAAACAAGTCAAATCATTGGTTTCAGAAGGTTAGGAGGGAAGATGACTTATTTTTTAAATAATCAATCAATCAATTAATTAATTAAATCCATTCTTTAATTCTCCTCCCCACTTTATACTGATTGCAGAAATATTTTTAAACACACTTACATTACCAGACAATAAAAAAAAACTAAGAAGGAAACAAAAAGACCAGAAATAACATCCAGATAAGCAGGGATTAACACCAGACAAACAAGCAGAAATCTATACCGTTCAAGGAAATAGCAAAGAGAAAACCACACTGCCCCCACCAGGGGTAAGTTATTTATATAAACAGAGCAAGCCCCACTTTGACTAGTGCTGATGATGTTACCTAGTTGGATAATGAAACGTCGGCAAGCAAGTGTGCACCAAGAAATATCCTGTTAATTTTTTATTATTGATTCAGTTTCTTACACTAGAACATTAGATGTGGGTGTAATCTCATAATCTCTCGGTATCTTTTTAATCATTCCAAATCTCCTTCTGCTTTCTTGCCGTATACAAGACTGACTGATGGCGCAGACACGGAGGAACGGTTTAGAGCTGCCTGCTCAGCATCCTCTAAATGGAGTGATGTATCGCACGGTGCAGAACTAATTCCACTTCAATCTTGATGTCTTTTTAAAGGAAGATTATTTACAGCGTGAACAGCAAAAGGGCTAAGTAAAAAAAAAAAAAAGCATAGGAAGAATCCAGTGTTTCAGAATCTGCTATTTATATTTTTTATTTTTTTGAAGGAAAGGCATGTTATTACCTTGGTTGTTCTCAAAACATTAACTGAAGTTGGACCTGCTTAGTGGACGCATGGGACATCACCAGGAAGTCCACAATGTGGCCAGGGGTGGGTTTCAACCGGTTCGCGCCAGTCCTCGCGAACCGGTTGGTCGGAACCCGGAAGTAAGTAACTTCCGGAACGGTGAAAGGCCCACCCGCCTGCCTGCGTTCCTTACCCGGTTTTGACGAGTTCTGCGCTTCCACGCATGTGCAGGATGCATACAGTGCCTTCGCGATCCTCCAGGAGCAGCTGGAGCATCGCACAGACGCTAGTACGCATGCGTGCGCTGCGCGCGTGCACGAGGACGCCGCTGGCCCCGTTCCAACCGAACCAGTTGGAACGGGGCGAGAAACCCACCCCTGGCTGTGGCCTACAAGGGGAGATTACAGAGAAGAGCAACAAAGAGGATTAGGGGATTGGGAGGCTGAAACATATGAAGAACGGTTGCAGGAATTGGGTATGTCTAGTCTAGTGAAAGAAGGAACTGAGAGGTGGCGCAGTGGTTAGAGTGCAGTACTGCAGGCCACTTCAGCTGACTGCTAACTGCAGTTTGGCGGTTCAAATCTCACCGGCTCAGGGTTGACTCAGCCTTCCATCCTTCCGAGGTGGGTGAAATGAGGACCTGGATTGTTGGGGGCAATATGCTAACTCTGTAAACTGCTTAGAGAGGGCTGAAAGCCCTATGAAGCGGTATATAAGTCTAACTGCTATTGCTAAATAATAGCAAAGTTCCAATATTTGAGGCGTTGCCATAAAAGAAGGGGCAGAGGTGGTTGCCAATTTTTTTACTACCAGTTCGGGCATGCTCCCACTCGATGCTTCTATGCATGCGCAGAAGCGTCCAGGCAGGTGGGTGGAGCCTCCCGCCACTGCTACTATTGGTTCACACGATCCAGGCCAAACCGTGAGCAATCCACCGCTGGGGGGGGTGTCCAACCTATTCTCCAAAGCCCCTGAAGCAGGGCAAGAAACAATGGGTGGAAACTAATCAAGGAGAAAAGCAACCTAGAACTAAGGACATTTCCTAACAGAGACAATTAACCAGTGGAACAGATGGACTTCAGATGTTGTGGGTGCTCTGGAGGCTTTCAAGAAGAGTGGACAGCCACTTGTCTGGAATGCTATAGGGGCTCCTGACTGAGCAGGGGGTTGGACTAGGAATCCTCCAAGGTCCCTTCCAACTTCTGTTCTGTTTTATTTTACATTCTATTCCATTCTATTCCATTTTCTACTCTATTCTATTCTATTCTTCACCACTCCACTCCACTCCACTCAATTCTATTTCCATTCCATATTTTCTATTCTATTCTGTTTGTTCCGTTTCATTCCATTCCATTCTATGCTGTTCTGTTCTATTCCATTCCACTCCACTCCATATATTCTATTCT
This sequence comes from Thamnophis elegans, assembly GCF_009769535.1. Lineage (NCBI taxonomy): Eukaryota > Metazoa > Chordata > Lepidosauria > Squamata > Natricidae > Thamnophis > Thamnophis elegans. The sequence continues at coordinate 6,683,622 of NC_045546.1, forward strand.
ATTCTATTCTATCTATTCTATTTTCTACTCTACTACTCTACGCTATTTCTATTCTATTCTATTCTATTCTATTCTATTATTCTATTCTATTCTACTACACCACACCACTCCGCTCCACTCAATTCTATTCCATTCCATATTTTCTACTCTATTCTATTCTGTTCCGTTCCATTCCATTCCATTTCATTCTATGCTTTTCTGTTCTATTCTATTGCATTCCACTCCACTCCATATATTCTATTCTATTCTCTATTCTATTTTCTATTCTACTCTACTCTACGCTATTTTCTTCTATTCTATTCTATTCTACTACACCACACCACACCACTCCGGTCCACTCAATTCTATTCCATTCCATATTTTCTACTCTATTCTATTCTGTTCCGTTCCATTCTATTTCATCCTATGCTTTTCTGTTCTATTCTATTCCATTCCATTCCATTCCATATATTCTGTTCTATTCTATTCTATTCTATTCTATTCTATTTCTATTCTACTCTACTCTATTTTCTATTCTATTCTATTCTATTCTATTCTACACCACACCACACCACTCCGCTCCACTCAATTCTATTCCATTCCATATTTTCTACTCTATTCTATTCTGTTCTGTTCCGTTCCATTCTATTTCATTCTATGCTTTTCTGTTCTATTCTATTCCATTCCACTCCACTCCATATATTTTGTTCTATTCTATTCTATTCTATTCTATTCTATTCTATTTAATATTCTACTCTACTTTACTCTATTTTCTATTCTATTCTATTCTATTCTATCTACTCTCTACTCTACTCTCTCTAGCTATGCTATTCTTATTCCTATTCTGTCTAATAATGTCAACTCCATGGATTGTCCCTTTCCCTACCGTCTCCTCCCCTTGAGCTAGTTGGTTAACACTCACTTCTGAATTTGTGTTGACGGAGGAAGCCTTGATGGTTGCTATAACTTAATGACAGCACGTGGAATAGAACACAAGCCTGTTCCTTCAAAAATAATACAGAATAAAGGTGGTATTGCAGCTCCCTCCACCAATGTCATCACACGTCAACTGGCTGAGTTTGCTGCAGTTCGGTGAATGTTTTAGAGATGAAAGTGAAGGATCTTTTTTTTTTTAAAAAAATGCTTTCTTTCTATTTCTGCTAATAGGAAGAAACAAGCACCACATCAGCTCTAAGAATGGAGATATTTCACCTCCCACATGCACGCATCCTAGTAGTTCTAGAAGGATATTCTAAATAAAAGAAGTCGCCAGTTTCCATAGTAACGCAGAGACAGAGCCCTCTTACGATCCAAATTTAACTGAATTAGTGAGGCTGGTTGGTTCAACGTCTTTTCTCCATTTAAGTGTACAGTGAAGCCCCTTAATTATTCTACTTGCGATAGCAGGTTGGGGATTAACAGATTAACAGAGTTGGAAGGGGCCTGGTAGGTCATCTAGTCCAGTCCAACCCCCACCCAAGCAACCATTTCTGACAGATGGCAGTCCAGTCTCTTCTTGAAAGCCTCCAGGGATGAAGCTCCCACAACTTCTGAAGGCAACTTCTGTTCCATGGGTTGATTGTTCTCACTGTCAGAAATTTTCTCCTTTTTCCAGGTCGAAATCTCCTTGGTCAGTTTCCATCCATTGTTCCTTGTCCGGCCTTCGGGTGCTTTGGAAAATAGCTTGACCCCTTCCTCTCTGTGGCAGCCCCTCAGATATTGGAAGACTTCTATCCTGTCTTCCCTGGTCCTTCTCTTCACTAGACTAGCCATGCCCAGTTCCTGCATTGTTCTGAGACCACACTAGCATGCAGAAAAATAACAAAATGATTACAGCAATTACTCTTGGAAAATTAAAAACACATAGAGGTAATTCTCCACTTACAACAGTTCTTTTGTGATCGTTCAAAGTTGCAATGGCCCTGAAGAAAACTTGTTGATGACCACTGTTCTCACTAGTGACCATCACAGCATCGCATGGTCACTCGATCAGCATTCAGACACTTGAAACTGGCTCATAATTGTGACAGTTGCAATGTCCTGTTTGGTATCCAACTGGGTACCAGTTGAAATGGTATCCATTTGTCTGAAATGGTATAGGGGCCTGCCTAAGTGGGGGGCTGGGCTAGAAGACCTCCAACGTCCCTTCCAACTCAGTTATTCTATTCTATTCTGTTCTATTCTACTCTGTTCTGTTCGTTCCATTCCATTCCATTCTTTCCTGTTGCCCTGTCTTCTCCTCTCCTCCTCTCCTCTTCCATCCACTCCATTCTTTTATATTGTTCCATGTTCTATTCCATTCCATTCCATTACTTCCTGTTGTCCTCTTCTCTTCTCTTTCTTCCACTCCACTCCACTCTTTTGTGTTGTTCCATATTCTATTCTATTCTATTCTATTTTATTCCATTCATTCTTCTGTTGTCCTGTCTTCCTCTCCTCTTCCAATCCACTCCATTATTTCATATTTTTCCATGTTCTATTTATTCCATTCCATTCCATTGTTCCTGTTGTCCTCTTCTCTTCTCCTCTCCTTCTCCTCTTCCACTCCACTCCACTCTTTTGTGTTGTTCCTATTCTATTCTATTTATTCCATTCCATTCTTTCCTGTTGTCCTGTCTTCTCCTCTCCTCCTCTCCTCTTCCAATCCACTCCATTCTTTCATATTGTTCCATGTTCTATTCTATTCTATTCTATTCCATTCCATTCCATTCCATTGTTTCCTGTTGTCTCTCTTCTTCCCTCTCTTTCCTCTCTATTCCACTCCATTCCACTCTTTCATGTTGTTCCATCTATTCTATTCTATTCTATCTATTCTAGTCTAGTCTAGTTTAGTCTAATCTACATATATTATTTAATTGTGTTTTGCCCTGGAATCATTTGATCAATCACCTTTTTGTGACCTTCTGACAAGCAAATGGCAATAGCAATAGCAGTTAGACTTATATACGCCATAGGGCTTTCAGCCCTCTCTAAGCGGTTTACAGAGTCAGCATATCGCCCCCACAACAATCCGGGTCCTCATTTCACACACCTCGGAAGGATGGAAGGCTGAGTCAACCTTGAGTGGTGAGAATTGAACCGCTGAACTGCAGAAACAGTCAGCTGAAGTGGCCTGCAGTACTGCACCCTAACCACTGAGCAAAGTCAACGAGGAAGCCCAATTCACTTAACAATCCATGTTGCTAACTTAACAACTGCACTGTTGGGTGCAGTGATTCACCCAACAACTGTGGCAAGAAAATGGGGCAAAACTCACTTAAGGACGTCTCAATCGGCAAGAGAAACTTTGGGCTCAATTGCAGTCGTTAAGTGAAGGACTACCTGTAAAACCCCACTCTAAGAATTCTTGGGAAAATAAAGAAGGCTCAGTTTAACAAATTGTCGGAAACCCCTACGAACAATTGATATATTGTTTATCTCCTCCGACTTATCCACCAATGCCTTGGAACTACAGATCACACACCAGGATGGAGAAAATGGAGTCGCAGTTTCAAAGGTGTTTAATGTTTGCACTCAAACAACCTTTCCCCTCGGGGCTGGCTTTAAAACCACCAGAATAAATTAAACCAACACTATATTGATTGATCCTCCATAGAGGTCCCAGATGGGCATTCCAATAAAAAAAAATAACTTTTCCAGCAGTTTTATAGCTTTGGCTTCATTTTATTGTTAGTTTAATATCTCAGTTTAGATGACAGAAAACAGCATCGCTTTGCTTTCCAGAGCTTGCTTGACTCCAGTCATTGGAACAAGGTGCTCTGAGGTTGGCATCTTGTGTTAAAAGAGAGAAAATGAGACAAAGAGGAAGAGGGAGACAGAGAGAGACAGAGACAGGGACAGAGGGAGACAGAGAAAGAGGCAGAGAGAGAAGAGGAGAGAGAGAGAGAGAGAGAGAGAGAGAAGAAGAGAGAGAGGAGAGAGGAGAGAGGAGAGGGGAGAGGAGATGAGAGAGCGAGAGAGAGGGCCAGACAGAGACAGACAGGAAAGCAAAGGAAAGACACACACACAGAGACAAAGAACAGAGAAGGCAGACAGGCAGACAGAGGGAGACAGGAAAGAGGCAGAGAGAGAGAAGGCAGACAGAGACAGTCAGAGAGCAAGAGAAAGACAGAGAGAGAGAGAGAGAGACAGACAGAGGGAGACAGGGAAAGAGGCAGAGATAGACAGAGAAGAGAAAGAGAGACAGGCAGACAGAGGGAGACAGGAAAGAGGCAGAGAGAGAGACAGGCAGACAGAGACAGACAGAGGCAAGAGAAAGACAGAGAGAGAGAGAGAGAGACAGACAGACAGAGGAGACAGAAAGACAGAGGAGAGAAGGGAAAGAAAGAGCAGAGGAGAAAGAGACAGAGAGAGACAGACAGAAAGCAAAGAGAAGAGAGACAGAGGGAGACAGACAGACAGACAGACAGAGAGGAAGACAGGGAAAGAGGCAGAGAGAAAGCGAAAGAGACAGACAGACAGAGCAAGAGAAAGAAAGAAAGACAGAGGCAGAGAGAGAGAGAGAGACAGGCAGACAGAGGGAGACAGAGAAAGAGAGAGACAGAAAGAAAGACTGAGACAGACAGAGAAAGAGAAAGAGAGAGAGTCAGACAGACAGAGGGAGACAGACAGAGCAAGAAAAAGGGAGAGAAAGAGAGAGAAGCAGAGAGAGAAAGAGAGAGAGTCAGACAGAGGGAGACAGAGAAAGAGAGAGACAGAAAGAGAGACCAAGACAGACAGAGCAAGAGAGAGACAGACAGACAGACAGAGGGAGACAGACAGAGAGCAAGAAAAAAAGAGGGAGAGAAAGACAGAGAAAGACAGAGGGGCAGAGAGAGAGAGAGAGAGAGACAGGCAGACAGAGGGAGACAGAGAAAGAGAGAGAGAGGATAGATAGATAGTTCTTCAGCCTAGACACCTCCAAACAAAATGTCAAGATAATTTTGTCCTTCTGCTGACAACTTTGCACAATTGATATTGTGTATATACAGGTAGTTCTCGACTTGCAACACTTCACTTAGTGACTGTTCAAAGTTACGACGACACTGAAAAAAGTGACTTGACCATTTTTCACACGTATGTCTGTTGCAGCATCCCCATGGTCACATGATTCCCATTTAGAATGCTGGGCAACTGATTCCGTTTATGATGGTTGCAGTGTCCCAGAGTCCTGTGATCCCCCTTTGCGCCCTTCTGACAAAGTTAATGAGCAAACCAGATTCACTTAATGACCATGTTACTCATTGAACAATGGTGGCGATTCACTTAGCAAATGTGGCAAGAAAAGTTGTAAAATGGGGCAAAACTCACCTAACAAATGTTTCATTTAACAACATCAATTTTGGGCACAACTGGGGTCATAAGTTGAGGACTATGAGCCAGCAGTGCGCAGAGGCAGCCAAAAAAGCCAATGCAATCCTAAATTGCATTAACAGAGGGGTACAATCAAGATCAAGTGAGGTACTAATACCCTGATAAAGCCTTAGTAAGGCCACACTAGAATACTGCATCCAGCTTTGGTCACCACACTATAAAAAGATGTTGAGACTCTAGAAAGAGTGCAGAGAAGAGCAACCAGGATGATTAGGGGACTGGTGGCTAAAACATACAATGAACTGGGCATGGCTAGTCTAGTGAAGAGAAGGACCCGGGGAGACAGGATATCAGTCTTCCAATATTTGAGGGGCTGCCACAGAGAGGAGGGAATCAAGCTATTTCCCAAAGCACCTGAAGGTCAGACAAGGATTAATGGATGGAAACTGGACAAGGAGAGATTCAAGCTGGAAATAAGGAGAAATTTTCTGACAGTGAGAATAATCAACCCATGGAACAGAAGTTGCCTTCAGAAGTTGTGGGAGCTTCATCACTGGAGGCTTTCAAGAACAGACTAAATTGCCATCTATCAGAAATGGTGTAGGGTCTCCTGCTTGGATGGGGGGTTGGACTAGTTGACCTTCAAGGTCCCTTTTAAATCTGTTAATCTGTAATCCAAAACCACTTCTGACTACCTGTCTCCCTTTTCTTTCCTTTTACATAGTTTTCCTTCCTCGCTTGCCCTTTTTCCTCTAAACTTTTCCCTTATTCCTTTTTGGTATTTTTCTTCGCTTGTATCCCTTTGTATATTTTTTAAACCTCCATCATAAATTATTATTTTGTTGTTTTTTTTAAATGAACGTTCTCACCAAAGGAGTAGCTTTAACAACTGCTCCGTTGAATTCTGGCAAGCTGTGGTAATGAAGACGCACGCCGAGAAACATCCATCATGCCGGTGGATTTAATATGTTCAGGGTACCAGCAGAAAAGAGGCATCCTTGGTTTGACAATCGCTTGCTCAGGCACGAGTCTGGGCAGCATCTCAAAATCCAGCATGGCCCCAAATCGTTAGCGAGCAATATACCCTTCATGTTTCCTGCGGTGGAAGGCTGTGTATTTTGTACAATGACACAGATTTTAGTAGAGGGCGTATATCATTGAGAGACAAGCTGAAAACTTTCATTCTCCTATATGTGTGTCTGGGGTGCAATTTCTCTAAATCTGTGACAGCTCTATTCTCAAGCAAAATTTTAAAAAAGACCAGTTTATTGTGTATTCGCATCTAAATAATATGAATCCCAACCACTGATTTAGGAGACTGAAATGTTTGTTTATTTTCTTTATTTATTTGTCACGCATGTGTAAGATAACAGATGTAAGTATAAACATGATTATGAATACATGAATGAATACAATAAATGGGACATTAGGACAGAGAAGGTAGGCACATTGGTGCGTTTATGCACGCCCCTTACAGACCTCTTAGGAATAGGGTGAGATCAACAGTAGACAGTCTAAGGTTAAAGTTTTGGGGGGTTTGGAGAAGAAAACAGAATCAAGTAGTGCATTCGAAGCGTTGACCACTCTGTTGCTGAAGTCGTATTTTCTTGAGTTTGTATCTATTTTTATTTATTTATTTATTTGTCAACGAGTACAAGGAAACAAGTATCAGAATAGACGTAGACATGGACATATGAAAAAATGGCACAAATAAATGGGATATAAATAAGAAAAAACATAGCCCCCTTCTTCAGCTCTGACAGGATGGTGGGGAGTGGAAGGGTTTATATTCCTTGCAGACAGCAGGTCATTTGCAGAGCCAAGGCTCCCCAACACAGCCCTGACGACCAGAGATGGTATTCAGCCAGTTGGAGCGGTTTGGACTAACCAATATCCCAACAATCAGCTGGCCCCGCCCACACAACCCACCTTATCCTGTCCTTTATTTCCTGCTTTCTAGCTCATCTCAATCATGCGGCTCAATCCCCCCCCCCCCACTTCACTGTTTTACTTACAGTTGCTGACTTGGAAGGTAATCAGCTGAGCTTCTAAATGCTCCATTTTCAGCACCGTGCATAAGCGCTCACCGAACCAGTTGTTAAACCGGCAGCGTCCCATCACTGCTGAGGACACAGACAAACCTCCAAGTGCCTCAACGACTCTCAAAAAAAGGATGCAAATGACCAGTGTCTGCAAGGAATATCAATCCTTTCGTTCGCCACCATCCAGCCAGAGCTGAAGAAGCTTCTTGGATGAGAAGCGAAACATCTTTAAGAGAAAAACGAAGGAAGTCCAGTTGCCTCTTTGGGATCTAGGGATCTGGTGTCTGATCAGGGATTTGAAGGTTATCGAAGGGGCTGACTTGGCTTGTGAGAAAGTCCCAAGATGACATGACCCTAGAATATTGCAACCGTCGTCAATACAGTCTCCAAACAAATAGGTTGTAAGTGGAGAACTACATGTAGAACGAACAAAGTAAATAAAGAGGACAAAATAATTAGTTGCCTTACACCATGCATTCATATCTCTAGTTAAGTGCCAAAAATTCCTTAAAAATAGGAATTTAGGTTCCAATCCTCTTGAGAACAAACCAGGATAAGTAGCTTTAGGATCAAACCTTCCTCCAGTCCTCGCAAATGACTCTTATTTTAAAATGCAGGTGAAACCACAATGCAAAGCAGAATATAAGCAGAATATTTTTTTTTTGCAAGCTGCAAGATATTAAGGATTATTCTCTTAACGAAGGAACGTTCCCTCATTTGCCATTCAGAAAACACGGCCCCGAGTATTTATTTTTTTAAAGCCACAAGATCATCAAATCAACCATGGAGGAAAATGCATGATACAAATTTAAGTTCGCAAATCAATGGCTTGCTTTAAAAGGAAGATAACTGCAATGCAAAACAGGCTTGCTAATAAGCAGAGTGTCTTTATAAGCTACAAAGTATTAAGGGTATAAAGTTTAATGAAGGAATGTAGACTCATTTGCAAGACACAGCCCCGAGTTCCTTTTTTTTTTTTCATCCCCCCTGAAAATAATCAATCAACCATGGAGAAAAAAACAAACACGAGAGTATTTCTGGCGTTTGATTTGTATACATAAGTTTGCATGTCTGATGCAAACTTATGCGTACAAATTAAACGCCAGAAATACCCCTGGGTTTTCTACGGAAGCAAGGCTGAAATTAATTTATGCCGCCATGTTAAATATTATATCCATTCCAATAATGTTATTTAGGCCAGGGATTCTTAATCTGTTCAAGATCATTTCAAGAACGTCTGTGAGAATATGTTAAAACAAGGAGAAGAAATCAAAAGAAGGTGGAAAATAAAGTTTGGGTTTCGTAATATTTCTTTTCCCTTACATGTAAGTAAATATATGTGTGGTGTGTGTGTGTGTACCCACACATGTGTGTATGTATGTATATGTATGTATGTATGTATGTATGTATGTATGTATGTATCTATAATCTATATCTATATCTATCTATATATCTGTCTGTCTGTCTGTCTGTCTGGTCTCTTGTGACGAGCCGATAGACAGAGAGAAGAGAGAGCAGTAGACTTCCTCCCATATTTGGGCATACCAGGGGTTGTGACTCTAAATACTACCTATTTCCCTGGCTCAGCTGATAAGGAGGAGGACCTTGTGGCTTAGTGGTTAACACATCTGCCTAAAATGTAATACAGCACAGGTTCTAATCCCAGTAAGGGTATGGCTAGCTGATGAGAGCTAAATAGCTTGAAATAGATCTATACTAGTCCCCTTTATTTATTTATCAGCACAAATACAACACAAATGTAGCAAAGGCAACAGTAAAAAAATTGGGTTTCTGTCTGGATGGTCTCTTGTGACGAGCCGATAGACAGAGAATGGAAGCAGTAGACTCCCATATTGGCCATACCAGGGGTTGTGACTCTAAATACATACATACATACTACTACATAAACATACATACATACACACACACACACACACACACACACACCCACCACACACACACACAAAATGCATGAGCTTGCATACAACTGCATTACAGGTAGTCATTCTTGATTGCAGGCATTCATTTAGTTACCGTTCAAAGTTACAAGGGCATTGCAAAGAAGTGACTTATGACCGTTTTGTACACTTAATGAAATGAAATGAAACTCTGGGCCTGCTCTCAAGAGAATGTAATCTACGCAAACACATATAGAAGAACGGTTGCAGGAACTGGGCATGTCTAGTTTAATAGAAAGAAGGACTAGGGGACATGATAGCAGCCTTCCAATATCTCGGGTTGCGTTGCACAAAGAAGAGGGAGTCAGGCTATTCTCCAAGGCACCTGAGGGAAGAACAAGAAGCAATGGGTGGAAACTGATCAAGGAGAGAAACAACTTAGAACCAGGAGAAATTTCCTGACAGTTACAACAACTAATCAGTGGAACAGAAGTTGCCTCCAGAAGTTGTGAATGCCCCAACACTGGAAGTCTTTAAGAAGATGTTGGATAGCCATTTGTCTGGAGCAGTATGAGGTTTCCTGCCTAGGCAGCGGGTTGGACTAGAACAGGGGTTGGCAATCTTAAACATTCAAAGAGCCATTTGGACCTGTTTCCCACAGAAAAGAAAACACAGGGAACCACAAAACCCTTCCCATGCCTGACTATTTTCCCAAGCAGCCACAAAACTAGCATATGTCGTTGAATAAAGGTTCTGTTTTTTTCAGAAACTTTTCTTTTCTTGGATTTATCCATGGTTGGCCTTCCGGAGTCAAGAGCTCAATGAATCATGTTCTGGCGAGTGTCGCACATTTGCATTTGTGACACATATTTTGAACGACAGGGAGCCACAGAAGAGGGATGAAAGAGCCACATGCGGCTCCAGAGCCGCAGGTTGCTCAGCCCTGGACTAGAAGACTTCCAAGGTCCCTTCAACTCTGCTATTGTATTGTTATTGTATACACACACATATACATATGGTTAACCTTTTCGTGCACATGCTAAAGCGCCAGAACCAGGAAGAGAGCAGCTGGCTGGTGTGCATGCGGTGACAGAACCTGGAAAGGTAGCTGGCGACGGCACGCGTGCCCACAGAGAGGGTTGTGCCAAAGATTCGCCATCATGGTGCTCTACACACAGACAGGCAGACAGATAATCACTATCCAATTTGAACACAAAGTGAAAAGCGAAAACTGGAGAGTTCACAAGGTTGATGCTATCAGAAACAAAACTGTGACTGAATCTGGATTTTCTGCTTCAGATACCGCAAAGCCCATTCCCAGAAGATAACAAGAAAAATAGGAAGTGAAGAGGATGTGTAGTGTCTCAGACAATCCTGCAGACCCTGCTCATCACTTATATGCCATGTCCTGGATAGACAGAAGAGAACCGCCAATAATTTTTCTGCTGTCCTCACCACTCTCTGCACTGCCTTCCTGCCTGAAGCAATAACGCTTCCAAACAAGAGACAATGCCTTTTGGGAAAAGCAGTCATCTGAACGGGGACAAAGAGTAGCAAAGTTCTCCAAAGCTTTAAGTTTCAAACGCTGAAAACTTCATGTGACATCTTAAGGCAGCTTTAAGAGCCCAAGCTAGGAATATGATAGGGGCAGAGACCATAAATATAGGATTTCACGGTAGGGAAGCCGCAGTCTGCTTTCATGTTTTTAAATCTGGCACCTTGGTGTTCAGGCCTTTAAATTTTTATATATCCCACTCCTTCTTCCATGCATTTAAGATAAAGAGGGTCCGTCCCTTCTTATCACCAATCTCTTCCTCCTCTTTCAACCTCCAGCAGTTTTGCAGCCATATTGCACGCCCCAAAAAATAAAGCTGTTATCTTTTTCTCTGCGGCTGAATAAATTAATCATGCACTGTTTCCTCTGCATTTTTGTTTTTCAAAAATAAGTTCAGTCTGTATGTTGCATCTTGCCCGTAATATAACTAAAACATTCATTTACAGATGGTTCAGCTTCAGAGGGATGCGGTGGCTCAGTGGCTAAGACACTGAGCTTGTTGATCAGAAAGGCCGGCGGTTCGGCGGTTCAAATCCCTAGCGCTGCATAAAGGAGTGAGCTGCTGTTACTTGTTCTAGCTTTCTGCCAACCTAGCAGTTCGAAAGCGCATAAAAAATGCGAGTAGAAAAATAGGAACCCCCTTTGGTGGGAAGATAACAGCATTCCATGCGCCTTTGGCATTTAGTTATGCTGGCCACATTACCATGGAGACATCTTCGGACAGCGCTGGCTCTTCGGCTTTGAAAAGAAGATGAGCACTGCCCCCTAGAGTCGGGAACAACTAGCACATATATGTAAGGGGGGAACCTTTACCAACCTGTTCAGCTTCCTACATAATTATAGGTAGTCCTCAACCTACAACAATTCATTTAGTGATGGTTTGAAGTTAAAATGGCTTTGCGAAAAATGACTTATGACCGTTTTTTCACACTTACGACCATTGTAGTATCACAAGGTCACATGATCCTGTCTCATGATCAAAATTCGGATGCTTGATGACCAGTTCATATTTATGACAGTTGCAATGGCCCTGGGTCATGGAATCACTTTTTGCGACCGACTCACAAGCAAAGGCAACAGGGAAGTCAGGTTCACTTAACAACCGTGTTACTAACATAACAACTAAAGCGATTCACTTAACAACTGTGGCAAGAGAGGTTGTAAAAATGGGGCAAAAAATTCTTCGCTCAGATGCGGTCATAAGTCGAGGACTACCGTGTTACTAATTTTATAACTGCAGGGATTCACTTAGCAACGATGGGAAGAAAGTTCATAAAATGGGGCAAATCTCAATGTCTCGTTTAGCAGCGGGACTTTTGGGCTCATTTTTGGTTGTAAGTTGAGGACGATCTGTATTTTGCAACAACTGTTGCTGTAATGTGTTTGTTGTGTCTTCCCAGTTGTCAGCATTAAACATCAGCCATGACATTATTCAGTACCCAAAGCAAAATTCCATTTATGCTAAAGATAATGCTTTGCTTTCAATACATATAGATATATCTATATAACCCACACATATCAATTTCGGTTTTAAAACTCTTACCGGTAGCCAGCTAATTAGGAAGCTCGTGAACTGTAAAAGTCATTATTGTAATGCTTAGATTTTCCCTTAAAATCTACATATGTGTTTAGCAAGTTGGGGTTAAAAAAAAAACCCACATCAAAGAACTGGTTATCATATAATCTCAAGATAAATTGATGTAGGCAGACAGAGGATTCAGAATGACAAGAGAGAATGCCCCCAAAGGTTTTGTTTTAAGGATGTGTGAAATGCCTTGTGAAATCCAGCTGGTTTTATAGCTGTGATTTGGCTTCCCTTGAAAAACCCACAATTTTTTTTCTGAAAAGTCACCGAAGCTCTCTTGTGTCAAGACAATAACGCAGAATTTTGAGTACCCAGTGGAAAAAGAGTCTCCAAAGGTTTAGCCGGGAAGTTTCCAGTTTTGGCTCTGTGACAGCTGGCTGCATTTCTTATATTCCAGAACTAGCTGAATACCCCTCCTCTTGCTACGAAACTATGTGACCGGGCTTGATAAATCGACACTTACAGCTTGAAAATTAATGAGCAGTTATGATTGGCCTCTCCTCTCCCACAAACTTGCCCCACAGAAGCCTTCCCTATCCTACCCTGTTCTCCCCTCAGACTCCTGTCCTAGCCCCTTCTCTCCCTCAGGTTTTCCCCCAGAGGCCTCTGCTGTCCTAGCCCCTTCTCTCCCTCAGGTTTCCCCCCAGAGGCCTCTGCTGTCCTAGCCCCTTCTCTCCCTCAGGCTTGCCCCACAGAAGCCTCCCTTATCCTATCCCGTTCTCTCCCTCAGGCTTGCCCCTCAGAGGCCTCTTGTCCTAGCCCCTTCTCTCCCTCAGGTTTCCCCCCAGAGGCCTCTCCCATCCTAGCCCCTTCTCTCCCTCAGGCTTGCCCCACAGAAGCCTCCCCTATCCTATCCCGTTCTCTCCCTCAGACTCCTGCCCTAGCCCCTTCTCTCCCTCAGGTTTCCCCCCAGAGGCCTCTCCCATCCTAGCCCCTTCTCTCCCTCAGGCTTGCCCCACAGAAGCCTCCCCTATCCTATCCCATTTCTCCCTCAGGCTTCCCCCTCAGAGGCCTCTCGTCCTAGCCCCTCCTCTCCCTCAGGGTTGCCTCCCAGAGGCTTCTCCTGTCCTAGCACCTTCTTTATCGCTAAATAAATAAAAAGGGCATGGTAGCTCAATGGCTAAGACCCTGAGGTTGTCGATCAGTAAGGTCAGCAGTTCAAATCCCTAGTGCCATGTAATGGAGTGAGCTCCCGTTACTTGTCCCAGCTTCTGCCAACCTAGCAGTTCGAAAGCATGTAAAAAATACAAGTAGAAAAATAGGGACCACCTTTGGTGGGAAGGTAACAGCGTTCCATGCGCCTATGGCGTTTAGTCATGCCAGTCACATAACCACGGAGACGTCTTCGGACAGCACTGGCTCTTTAGCTTTGAAACGGAGATGAGCACCGCCCCCTAGAGTCAGGAACGACTAGCACATACAGTATCTGCAAGTGGAACCTTTACCTTTACCTAAATAAATACATAAATTGATTTAGCCATGGGATCTAGAAAGCCAGTGCTAATCTAGAGCTTTCTACCAATTCTCACTGTCCTAAAAATGCCAACAGTTCAAAGTTCCCCAATTTAGAGAATGTCTTCCTCTGACGATGACTCCATGCAATGAGGATGACCTCCCTTGCACCTTATAGTTATTTCAAATAACAAAAAACTCACAAGCGCTAGGACGTAAGAACCCCCCATCGCTTATCTGTTACACACAGTTTCCACTGGACCTTAAAACGGGAAATATGTATTTTATGTTTCCCAAAGGCAATTTCATGCTCTATTAAGAATTAATTCAGAAATAATTTATCACAAATAGTAATCCCAGTACTGCCTATACACTGCCTTTAAGAACATTGAGAGTGTATTTACTAATCTAGAAAAAGTCAAAACTGTTTCTCATGTTGAGCTATATGTGAGATGGATACTGTAGTGGCCTGGCAGTGGCCAGCGGTGCTGGTAGCAGATTCAGACAGTGAGGAGGTTGGGGAGGAACATGGGCCAGTCCTGGAGTCTGGGGAAGGCTCTGATGAGGGCTCTGTGTTGGAGGCAGAGAGGGGGCCAGGGCCGTATGCCAGTTATCAGCTGCCTTCAGAGTCAGACATCAGTGAGGCAGACGAACAGCTGGAGCCTGTTCCCAGTGTGCGCATGGCAGAGTTGCCAGATGAAGGGAACAGCTAAACAACAGGGATTGACTTGGGAATAAGGCCACAAGTGGATAATGAATGGCCCCTCCCAGAGAAAATAAAAGAGGAGCAAAAGGGGAGTGGAGCTTGCAGGAGACAATTAGTTCGTTTCATTGGTTCATGATACTCTGAAACTTCTTGCCAAGTTTTGCAGATATCAGCCTGGCAGCTCTCCAAGCCGGATAAGGTCTGTGACTGTAAATCTTCCATTGAAAAACTTTTCCGGATGTGAATGAGCAGAATTCACAGTAAATTAATAAAAGGTTTTTTTTGTCAGGACAAGGAGTTGCTTCATGCTCTCGGGAAGCCTAGGTCAGAACATATACAATAACAAAGGGAAACAGGTAGACTTTGACTTATGATCAGTTGTCTGAATTTGTGTTGATATACAAGGTAGTTTTGCACTTCATTTTACAGCCTTAACAGAATAATAGAGTTGGATGGGACCTTGGAGGCCTTCTAGTCTAACCCCTTGCTTAAGCAGCAAACCCTATATCAATTCAGACCAATGGTTGTCCAATCTCTTCTTAAGAACCTCCAGTGATGGAGCATTCACAACTTCTGAAGGCAAGCTGTTCCACTGATAAATTGTCCTCACTAATGGGAAAGTCCTCCTCGGTTCTTGGTTGATTCTCTCCTTGATTAGTTTCCACCCACTGCTTCTTTTCCTGCCTTCTGGTGCTTTTGCTACAGTTGTTAAGTGAATCACTGCAGTTGTTGAGTGAATCTGACTTATCCTATTAACTTTGCTTGTTGGAAGCTAGCTGGGAAGTGATCCTGGGACATAGCAACCGTCATAAATAGAAACACCCAATTTGTGATTGTGGGAATGCCATGACAGTTATAACTGTGAGGATTGGCTGTAGGTCATTTTTTCAACATTATAACTTTCAATGGCCACTAAATGAGTGGTTGAAAGTCAAGGATTATGTCTATAGATTAATGATGGAAAAGTGGCTAAGGTGGAAGACCCCTGCTTTAGGGAGATACAGCTATCAATACTCTGTTTCCCCCAAAATAAGAGTCAACCGCGAAATAAACCCGACCATGATTTTTAGGATGCTCATAATATAAGCCCTACCCCAGAAATAAGCCCCAGTTAAGATTGTCAACCAGATGGATGCATTTAGTACTGTATTTCCCTGAAAATAAGACCTAACCAGAAAATAAGACCTATTGCATCTTTTGGAGCAAAAAATAATATTGTCAGAGTTCCAAATAGCATCCAAAATTAAATCAGAGTTCAAGGCAAAGTATTGCTCAAAGTTCCAATTTATGAAAACAGCCATGATGGCACATCTGGAAAAACCTGAATCTGAAAGCTTCCCAGTTTTCCCCAACCAATTAAAAATTCAAGATCTTGCCCCCACACCCACAAGCCCATCACATGGTCCAATCTCCTACTGCCATGCTGGCAGTTCCACCCATCCGGTTCTGGTCAGGTGCAGAGGTGCAAAGACAAAGGATGACCTTGGCTTTCTAGAAAGAATGTTGTTATGGCTACATGGCATCTATCTCCATACAATCCCCCCTCCCATTTTCCCACAATAGAAAATGCATAGTAAAATAATAGAAAGTGTGGCAGGCCAAAGATCCAAAAGAAAAGATGGCTGCAGGCCTGAAAAATATAAGACCTGGTCTTATTTTCGGGGAAACACGCTAGTTACAGGTCAAATGATCTCCAAAATCTGAGTTGTAAACCTCTTAAAAGCAGGTCTGTGCTACTCATTGCTGATTCTAACAACTGATCCTTGGATCACAGATCTTGAAATGTCTCTATGTTCTTAATAGGCTTTACATCAGGCTGCCTTTGAAATGCAACTCAGAGGCTGGGTGGTGCGCGGGGATCTGAACAGATCTCTCTTGACTGTCTCATTTCCACCCGCCGTTTATTAAATTTCGGCTCTGAATCAAATCGCTTGAAAGGAGGAACTGAAGAAGAAACGTGTTCAATTAGCACTTGAAAGCACTCGACTTGATTTTGCACTTCTAGCCAACACCGCAGATGAATGGCAAGTTTCCTTTTCGGATTTTTGGCTTCGCAATTCTCCAATGTAAATAGTGGGGGAACAATACATATACATCAAGGGCAAACAAAACAATGGCAGTGAATTGAATGCGTCCTTGTCCTGGACTGACATCATTCTATTCGTTTACCAATGTTCAAAGTTAGAAACTGCACCTTATAACTCATCTTCGCTCTTACAACTGCAGTATTCCCACGGCCACATAATCACAATGCCAGCACTTAGTAAATTGGCATGAAATTGGAAGCCAGCTGGAAAGGTTGCAGATGATGATTCCCATGTTGTTGGGTTGCAGCAAACATTGTAAATAACCTGTTTCCCCGAATATAAGCCCTCCCCAGATAATAAGCCCAATCGGGCTTTTGAGCGCATGCGCTAAAATAAACCCTCCCACCTAAACTAAGCCCTCCCCTAAAATATTGCAACATAGCAGCAGCCATGAAGTGACCACATTCGCTGCCTCCTGCACCTCAAAAATAATAAGACCTCCCCAAAAATAAGGCCAAGCGCTTATTGCGGGGGTCAAAAGAAAATAAGACCCTGTCTTATTTTCAGGGAAACATGGTATGTTGACTGGAGAGCATGTTGCCATGTCCCAAATATGCTTTTTATTTTAAAAGCAACTGGACTTTATAACTTTTTTCTTGATGATATGTTGCTTTTTATCCAAGAAGCCTCTTCTTCAAGAACTGGGCCCTATCTAACAAAATGAAATTCAATGTAGAGAGAAGTTAAGTCTTACGCTTAGGCAAGAAGAGCCAAAAGTACACATATAGACTAGGTGAAACCAGGCTTAATAGCAGTAACTAAGAAGGATCTTGGAGTCTTAGTGGATAACCAATTAAATATGAGCCAACAGTGTAAGGTGGCAGCCAAAAAAGCCAACACAATCCTAAGCTGCATTAACAGGCAGATACAATCAAGATCAAGTGAGGTACTAATACTTCTCTATGAAGCCTTAGTAAGACCATACCTGCATCCAGTTTTGGTCACCGCACTATTAAAAAGATGTTGAGACTCTAGAAAGAGTGCAGAGAAGAGCAACCAAGATGATTAGGGGACTGGAGGCTAAAACATGATGAACGGTTGCAGGAACTGGGTATGTCTAGTTTAATGAAAAGAAGGACCAGGGAGACATGTTAGCAGTGTTCATATATTTGAGGGGCTGCCACAGAAAGGAGGGGGTCAAGCTATTCTCCAAGGCACATGAAGGCCAGACAAGGAATAATGGATGGAAACCAACCAAGGAGAGATTCAACCTGAAAATAAGGAGGCATTTTCTGACAGTGAGAACAATCAACCAATGGAACAGAAGTTACCTCTAGAAGTTGTGGGAGCTTCATCATTGGAAGCTTTCAAGAAGAGACTGGACTGCCATCTGTTAGAAATGATATAGGCCTCTCTCCTACTTGGGCAGGAGGTTGACCTAGATCAGGGGTCAACAACCTTAAACACTCAAAGAGCCATTTGGATCCGTTTCCCACGGAAAAGAAAACACTGGGAGCCACAAAACCTACTGGGGGTCGAAAAGTTCAATATATCACGTGCCTGCAGGTGTCGCACTTTGGCGATTTTGACACATATTTTGAGCAACAGGGAGCCACAGCAGGGGGATGAAAGAGCCACATGCGGCTCCAGAGCTGCAAGTTGCTGATCCCTGAACTAGATGATTTACAACAGAGGTGTCAAACTCGCGGCCCGCCGGCCAGATGCATCACACACTGGCCACACCCAGGGCTGGTTTAGCAAAGGGGGAAAAAGTTGCAATATATTCACGTGACAATGCTGTGAAAACGCTTATATTTATCCCTCAAAGAACTCAAAGTCCCGACTCTTCCTCACAATCCCTCTCAGGCAGCATCCCTACAAAATGGGGAAAATGCAATTTAAAATGCTTTGTCTTTGTCATCTTCTCATTGGCCATTCAGTTGAGCTTGCTGTCAGAACTGGAACCAAGTTATAGGAAACCTAATGGAAATTCCCAACCCAGGGTTAAACGGGGCAAACGGCAGATTGCAAAAATGAAATGAGAGAAATCAAATTTGATAGATTTATCAGACTTAAATAATTGTTCCATTTAAAATCAGGGGACTATCAAACTCAAGGCCCAGGGGCCAGATCCGGCCCGTGAGATGCTTAGATCTGGCCCGTAGGGCCGCCTTGAAACAGCAAAGGACTGGTCCATGATGCCTCTGCCAGTGAAAACAGAGCCCAGGTTAAATAATCATCTTATCTTTGGTTATCAGTAGTGCTTTTGTCAAAGTTTATCTCCTTGAATCCATCAATTCTTCTCTTTTTTCTTCTGCTATACCTTGAAATCTGGGGTAGAGCTCCTTTCCATCTATCTTCCCTTTCCATGTTCCACTCTTTCCATATTCAACCACACTCAGTTCACTGTTAGTATCCACAATTATCTTGCCTCTTTGTTCATTTTTCCCTTGGGTTTTTAGGACTCTAACCTCCATTTTTTCCATTTGCTGGATATCTTCAATTTTTCCATCGAATTTTATTGCATTACAATAAGATTTTCCAATCTCTTCTCAATTTTCTCTGTTGTTTCTAATAATTTTAGAATTTCAAACATAATCTGTTGTAATGTTATGGTTTCTTTTTGGTGTTGTGCCATTCTTCCAACTAGTAAACACTGTCACTCTAGTTTCAAAACAAGGTTTTGTTTTCACTTCTCTCCAACCGCCAAAGAAGCATCCAAAGAGCACCGGTATAAACAACTCTTCTCCTTATCTCTTCAGTATCATTGTAACTTTGAATAGTCACTAAATGAACTGTTGTAAGTCGAGGACTACCTGTATCTATTCCTAATTATTAATGGCCATAATTGTGAAAAATTGCCCTGTTACTTTTTCAAAGCCGTTGTAACTTTGAACGGTCACTAAATCATCAACATCTCCTTTTCAGAGAGCACCTGTGTAAACAACCCATGCTCTTCTCTATAAACAAGCTGAAGCCTTTGAAGTGCAGAGTTAAAATGATCAAAGAGAAAAAAGAGAAAACAATATTTCCAGGACTCAACCTCCAACCTCCAAGTGGCAGTGTAACTTCTTTTCCCTCTGATGTTACTACCCTCTTTATATTTCTTTTATATCTTCTTTATATTCCAGGCTTAAAAGAAACAAAATTCTTAAATGGAGCAAAATAAAGAACCCATCCAAACCAATATTATAAAAATAAAGAAAAAGATTTAATCCATAGGTAAAAAAAAAGAAATAGAAGAAGAACCAATACTTTCACTTTAAAAAGTAGGAAATATTTGCAAAACTTCCATCCATAAAAGAAAATGAAAAAAAAGGATAACACACTGTCCAATATAGCTTAATTTCGCCACTTATTTTCTTTTTTTTGCAAGTTTAATTTAGCTTTGATTGGGGGGGGGGGCAGTCTCTTTTATAACAATAAAATTTCCTCACCGGATGGACACACTTTCTCTTTCCGCTTTCCCCACGTTGCGGAGCTGTCCCAACTTCAGCAGCTTTGGCTACGCTTCTGTTGCCGGCAAGAAGAGATTCTCTTGGATCAATCAGGGACTTTAAGATGTCCTTGAGATCAGCAAGACGTACTCTTCCCTGTCACCGTCTCTTCGAGACAGTTTAGATCCAAAAGGATTGTCCAGTGGCAAAAGCATCGACGTCGTACCATTGCGACGTCAGCTCCTGTCCCCAAGAAGCCAAAACTTTTATTTTGACCAGAGCTGGAAGCTGCGGTGCTATTTTATTTCAGCACCACTAATTTTTTTCCCCAAAGTTGTCTAATGACATTCCTTGTGCTTATTTCGGTATTCCTTCATACCGCTTTAGAACGCATTTGGTCTAGAAAAGAAGGAACAAAAAGAAAATTCATTAAAATAAATAGACTTTTTGAGAACAATGGCCTATGGATATTTTTTTTAGCCTCCATTTCTGTTCCTTCCAGCCTCCTGAGTGAGTCATTTAAATTAATTGGCAGTATTTTTTTTAAAAAAATAACCAGACTAAAGCTATTCTCATTTCTTCACCAACAGAACTAGTCAGTAATACCTTTGCGTTAGGTACTGAATGCAGGATTAAATTTAGGTTCAAATGCCAGCACATCTATTCGAATAGAAAGTACTACTGCAACATGCTCTACATGGGGCAGCCCTTGAAGAGCATTCGGAGACTTCAGCTTGTCCAGAATGCAGCCGCGCGAGCGATCGTGGGTGCACCTCGGTTCACCCACGTAACACCTATCCTCCGCGAGCTGCACTGGCTGCCTATTGGTCTCCGGATACGCTTCAAGGCGCTAGTCGTCACTTATAAAGCCCTTCATGGTATTGGACCTGGGTACTTGAGAGACCGCCTGCTGCCAATTACCTCCAATAGACCGATTAGATCCCACAGATTAGGCCTCCTCCGAATTCCATCCGCCGGCCAATGCCGACTGGCGACCACCCGGAGGAGAGCCTTCTCTGTGGCTGCTCCGACCCTCTGGAACGAGCTCCCCGTGGGGATTCGAACCCTCACTACCCTCCAAGCCTTCCGCAAAGCCCTTAAAACCTGGCTGTTCCGACAGGCCTGGGGCTAAAGAGCTTTTGCCCCCCTCCTCGAATGGTATGACTGTTGTGTGCTTTTAAATTGTGTATTGTTATGTTCGTCTTTTTTATTCCCTGTCTGTACCCCCTTCCCTGACTTGAATTGTGAGCCGCCCTGAATCCCCTTCGGGGAAAAGGGCGGCATATAATGTAATAAATCCAATCCAATCCAACCTTGAGCAAGAGGTTATTCTCAGAGTCACTTCCCGCATGTATTAACTGTAGGAACAAAATTGTGAAAAAGACGAAGGAGGCTATGCAGTTGGAACACACTCCAGTGGTGGGTTGCAGGCGGTACGTCCCAGTACGGGCGTACTGGAACCTGCCTGGAGCACTGGATACTGTTACGGTACGGTGCTCCAAAGGGCCGGCCGCCCGCCCGAGCTCCTTACCGTGTTTTAAAGCTTTTGGCGCTTCCGCACACGTGCATGGTCCGTACAGCGCCTGCGCAATGCTCCGCCAAGCAGCTGGAGCATCAGAAACTTGCGGAAGCATGGTTTGCAGCTACAACGCATGCGCGAACCCACCACTGACACATTCGCAATACTATAAGGTCAAAAAATAATAACAATTCCAGCCATAAATGTAATTGATAATTCATAGCACTATTTCCATAATTAAGTGGATCTATAGGGCGATAATGGAGAACCTACAGCACACATGCAACAAGTGGCATGCAGAGCCCTCTCTGCGGCCATGTGAGTTGTCGCCCAATTCAGCTCCACCACGCATTCACGCACGCATGCCTCCTGGCGGCCAGCTGATTTTCGGGTATCTGCTGCACAGGTGGGAAACACACACGCATGAGCGGGGGCAGGGGGTCACACATGCGTGCATGGGAGTACGCGCACATATACAGGGTTGCACACACATGCGCAGGGTTATGCACACATGCGCACACAGGATGGGGGGCCAGAGAGAGGAAGGAAGAAAGGAGAGAGAAAGGGAAAAAAGAAATAGAGAAAGAAAAAAAGAAAGAAAGGCAAGAGAGACAGAGAGAGGAAGGAAGGAAGGAAGGAGAGAGAAAGGAAAAGAAAGAAAAAAGAAAGAAAGAAGGAAGGAAGGAAGGAAGGAAGGAAGGAAGGAAGAAGGAAGGAAGGAAGGGAGGGCTCAATTGTGGTCATACTGGAGGACTACCTTTTATTTGAATTGGATAAGAGCCACGGTGGCGCAGTGGTTAAAATGCAGTACTGCAGGCTACTTCTGCTGACTGCCAGCTGACTGCAATTTGGCAGTTCGAATCTCACCAGGCTCAAGGTGGACTCAGCCTTCCATCCTTCCAAGGTCAGTAAAACGAGGACCCAGACTGTTCGGGGGTGATAAGCTGTCTCTGGCAAACGGCTTAGAGACGGCTGAAAAGCACTGTGAAGCAGTATATAAGTCTAAGTGCTATTGCTATAATGTGATTCAATAGAACCCTTGAAAACAGATGATATTATATTAAAATAGATGGCGACTTCTAATTGATTTTGACTAGTCTAGAATACGAAACACAGTCTAATATAGTGTTGGTCACAAACCAACTTGAAAGACTAATGCTGAATAGACTAAACTAGTCTGGGAAGTTAAAAAAAATATTCTGGAAAGCAATGGGCGACTCCAGTTGTGGATTTCACATTTTGTTACCACTGGTTCTACCCCCGCGCACACCCACTCGCTTCACAGGTGCCCGCGCCCCTTCCACGCATGCACCCGGCCTCAAAAACATGCCTAAATAGGATGGCATAGAGCTGGGGAGGATGCCCCCCCCTCTCACTATTTCCACTACCAGTTAGGGCAAGCCAGTCTGAACCGGCTGAATCCAACTCTAGGCCAGTAATTCTACCACAGTGAGAAAACTATGTGGATATGTCCATATAAGTCACCACTGACTTAAGAACAAATTATTTTAATGTCTCACTAGGTTAATTTTTTTGCAGGAAGTGGGCCAACTAGTCAATTACATTTGCTAAGGAACCGTAAGCTTTCTCAAACCCTGCTACTGCTTACATGGCATATGCTAATAACTTTCTTGGCCTTTGCCCTAACCATCTGCAGGTGCAGATGTCTTCTTCTAATAAGCTCCTCAAACGAAAAGATGCACATCTGTTATCTATAAGAAATCCACTTTCATTCTGAAAATTCAGTGTATTTTTTTTCCCATCTCTCTTCAATACATGATGACTTGATTAATGTCTTTTGGGGATAGGTTTGATGCCAGATGGAAGAATTTCTCCAGAACGTCCCATGGCTGCTAGGAATGATAGTCAATGTTTGAGGTTCTCCATCTCTAGGAACTTTTTCGCTTATAATTTGAGACACATACCAGGTAGGCTTGAAAAGATGGATGGATGGATGGATGGATGGATGGATGGATGGATGGATGGATGGAAAGAATGGATGGGTGGGATGGGATGGGTAGGATGGATGGATGGATGGAATGGATGGATGGATGGAAAGAATGGATGGATGGATGGGATGGGATGGGATGGGATGGGTAGGATGGATGGATGGATTGATGGGATGCATGGATGGATGGAATGGAATGGATGGAAAGAATGGATGGATGGATGGATGGATGGATGGGATGGGATGGGTGGGATGGAAGGAATGGATGGGATGGGATGGATGGATGGATGGATGGGATGGATGGATGGATGGAAGGAAGGAATGGATGGATGGATGGGATGTGATGGGTAGGATGGATGGATGGATTGATGTGATGGATGGATGGATGGATGGATGGATGGAATGGATGGAAAGAATGGAAAGAATGGATGGATGGATGGATGGATGGGATGGGATGGGTAGGATGGAAGGAATGGATGGGATGGGATGGATGGATGGATGGATGGGATGGATGGATGGATGGATGGAAAGAAGGCTTAGCTAAAGAATAATGGATGGAACCTGAACAAGGAGAGATTCAACATGGAAATAAGGAGAAATTTTCTGACAGTGAGAATAATAAATCCATGGAACAGAAGTTGCCTTCAGAAGTTGTGGGAGCTTCATCACTGGCTTTCAAAAAGATACTGGATAGCCATCTGTCAGAAATGGTGTAGGATGTCCTGCTTGGGCAGGGGGTTGGACTAGATGACCTACAAGGTCCCTTCCAACTCTGTTAATCTGTTTAAAAAAACTTCCTTTCCCTTCTTCTCTTTCATCAGTTGTCACAAAAATGGCAGCCCTATTTTTTTCCAGAACAGAATTATTTACCATTCTGTGTTTCAATTTCATTTGACAAGCTTTATAATCTGCTCCAACTGAAGCAGTGGAGTGTTCGAAGACTTCAGTTAGTCCAGAATGCAGCCGTGCGAGCGATTGTGGGTGCACCTAGGTACACCCACGTCACACCTATCCTCCCCGAGCTGCACTGGCTACCCATTAGTCTCTGGATCCGCTTCAAGGCGCTGGTCGTAACCTATAAAGCCCTACATGGCATCGGACCTGGGTACCTGAGAGACCGCCTCCTGCCGATTACCTCCCTCAGACCAATTAGATCTCACAGGTTAGGTCTCCTCCGGATTCCATCTGCCAGCCAATGTCGGCTGGCGACTCCCCGGGGGAGAGCCTTCTCTGTTGCAGCTCCGGCCCTTTGGAACGACCTCCCCGTGGAGATCCGGACCCTTACTACCCTCCTGGCCTTCCGCAAAGCCACCAAGTCCTGGCTGCTCCAGCAGGCCGGGGGGCTTGTGAAACATCCAGCCCCACGGAAATTGTGAATGTTGTGTTTTTAAAGTGTTGTCTTTGTCTTTGTCTATTTATCCCCTTTCCCTTGTCTATTGTGAGCCGCCCGGAGTCCTTCGGGAGTGGGCGGCATACAAGACAAATAAATACAATACAATACAAATAATAAGCCATCTCTCAGCAGCGTACTTTGAAAGGAAGCCTTGAAAGGCTTCCTTCAGTATAGAAATGCAGAGATCTTTTGATGGCCAAAGTCAATATCTTGAAAAAAGGCTTACTGCATGCCCTGAGCAGCAACAGGTGGCCACAATTTATTCACTTCAACTGCAAATGTAATATAGACTATATTGCCAAAAGTATTCACTCACCCATCCACATAATCAGAAGCAGTTGTGAGCGAATACTTTTGGCAATATAGTGTATATTTCTAGAGAAACCGAACGATCAATATCTTCTTTAATACATTTTTTTTTAATATGCAGGATGAAACATGGATCTCACCAGCATAGCGGATCTTCCAGTTCAGAGAGCAGTTTCTAATGCTGATCTTTGTGGATTCAAAAACGGGGCACAAAAATTGAACAATGTCCACAAAAGAAGGTGTGTGTGTGTGGGGGGGGGGGGTTTGCAATAAAGGAGAACATTTGTAGCTCAGGGTTGATATGAGGGGACCTTGGTGCTCTCTGAGTGTGCTTGTTTTCTTGCAGATGTTTCATTACCCAACTAGGTAACATCATCAGTGCTAAAAAAAAAGTCTCCTTATATCTCCTACTGATTGAAAAGCAAAGGGTGACAATTCATGCTTCTTGCTGATTTTCCGCATCCTTTCCTTCTTAAACCTTTTCAAATAGCAACTCAATATTATCCTCCTGCAGATAGTCCTCGGTTTACGATCACAATTGAGCCCGAAAATTGAGCCCGGCTCCTGTGGCTTGGAGCCTTTAAATGCCAATGAATGGCGCTCTGCACAGCTGGAGAGGGGGGTTGTGCAAGTGGCTGTTCCGCTCTTGCTCTTGCTCCTCCCAGCCTCATGATGCCCTGGCCCAGCTCTCCTCGCAGAGTCAGGGCACCTCCGCCGCCGCTGCCGCTGCCACCATCCAGGCATGGCTTTTTTGGCAGCTTCCAAACTGAGTCTTCCAGCAGTGGCCGCTCTGGGCGTACGCTCTATGGTTGTAACCCTAACCCCTTCAGCTGGGCACAGCGCTGCTCACCAACCTAGCGGTATCCCGAAAGCACCAAGCGACACAATCACCTTTGCCTCCCCCCCAGTTCCCGCGGCTTGGCAACTTCGGCATACCGTTAGGTTGGTGAGCGGCGCTCTGCCTGGCCGGTGGTGGGGGGTTCTTCAGGGGGCTTATCTGCGGGGGAGGGCTTATATTTTTGCCCACCAGAAAATGTGGCATGGCCTTATTATCAGGACATGTCGTATTTTCAGGGAAACACGGTATCACTCTGCTTAAGAACAAATTCCCACTGTCAAATAATTTACTAAGACTGTATTACTATTATTCTTCTCTTCCTTACTAGTATCTATCTCTTCCAACTTATTACTATAATCATGTTGCTTGTATCTTTCAATGTATATTGTTTTTATTTGTTTCCTAGTACGATTTGATAGCTTATTAGTAACCTTGACTATCTCTAAGTGTTGTATCTTTTTATTCTTGATGAATTCTATTTGATTCTCCTTATGTACACTGAGAGCATCTGCACCAAAGACAAATTCCTTGTGTGTCCAATCACACTTGGCCAATAAAGAATTCCTATTCTATTCTATTCTATTCTATTCTATTCTATTCTATTCTATTCCACTCCACTCCACTCCATTCTATTCTCCTTTGAACTGGTCACCCAAGAGATTAATTTACTGCTTGTAAAATCCCTACAATATAGGAAGGTATAAATTCTTTATTTCCTGTTTAACCTCACTTTTTCTGTGGTTTCAGCATGAAAACATCTTTTTAATCGCAGTGATTCTAGGCATGTCTGAAAACCACTGAGTAATCTTGGGGGAAAAAACAACATTGAGTCCATTTATTTTCTTCCACAACATATTGGAGTTTGCTTTTCACGAACGGTAATTACAAAATGGGACACGGCCACCCAAACCAATAAAAACACTCCAAAAATTAAAGCAATAAAACAACACAGAGAGGACAAAGGCAATAAGATAATAGGCAGGGATTCTCCTCTTGGAGCCAAAGATGTTTCCAGACAAGCCCTCCAGAGCTTACTAAAGTTGTTATAAATTTATAATTTTTCATGCCAAAGAAGGGGGGAAAAATGACTTAAAAACAAAGGCGTGAATCATTACCTACAGATAATGAGTTTAATGGCAGAATGGAATTAATTGGCAGAAAGCGAAGTGGAACTAAAGAGCCTCTTGATGCGGGTGAAGAAGGACAGTGCGAAAGTTGGCTTGAAAGTTGATACTCAACGTTAAGAAAACTAAGATCGTGGCATCCGACTCTCTCAATTCCTGGCAAATAGATGGGGAAGTGTTCTGAAGTCTCCATCCAGTAACGAAAGCTGAGACAAGCTTAACTGGAATGTAGTTTAATACAAAGAAACCAAAACCTCGGTGGCTGAAAGCCAAGCATAACAAACAGATAAAGGACCTTGGCAGCAACTCAGACAAACCTTGGCAGCAATCCAGCCTGCCAAGTTAGTTACAAAAGTTCTCTTTAGTCAATGCGTTGACTTCTGCAAGAGGTGTGTGTGCACAAGCAGTCTTTTTTATAGTCTGGAGAGGAGCTTAATGACCACCAGCTGAGCGCAATTACCTCCTGTACTTGCGTAACTGTTCCTGACCCCTATTAGCTCTTCGATTCCGGGCATCCTGGAACAACTCACTGCTGGCTTCTGGATCACTCTCCCTTGTCTCCTTCCTACTGGTCCAAGGCTCAGGTGCCACCTGGTGGCCAACCAGCCTCTCTGCGCCCTGCTCGGAGTCGGAACCCTGTCCATGGTCCTCCACATCCTCCAGAGCCGACTCATAGGGCCCCTCGCTCTCGGAGTCTGGTGGCAGCTCCAACGGCTCCTGCTGGGCCACAACACATATACATTGCCAAGCCAAGACTAGGGTTACATCCCTAACACATACTAAAAAGCAGAGACATCACCCTGCCAACAAAAGTGCGTATAGTCAAGGCTATGGTTTTCCCATGGATGGCTGTGAAAGTTGGACCATAAGGAAGGCTGAGAGCCAAACAATGGAGGCCTTTGAACTCTGGTGCTGGAGAAGACTCCTGCATTGAGTCCCTTGGACGGAAAGGCGATCAAGGGTCTGAATTTTGCCATTGGCCTGAATTTTGATTGAGTGACCAGGTGACCATTCAATGGGGGTAAAACCAATTTCGTTGTATTTATTTTGTACAATGACAATAAAGACTATACTGTACTATGGGGATGCCACAATGGTTAGGAGTGTGAAACATGATCAGAAGTCACATTTTTTTTCAGTGCCTTTGTAACTTTGAGTGGCCACTAAGTGAACAGTTGTAACTGGAGGATTACTTGCACAACACTTTTTTGGAAAATAAAGGAATTCTGTTTTCTCCAAATGGTGACATTAACCCATTTAGTGTGATTTCGTTTTTCTTCCAAAAGAGAATTTCGACTAGGTGAATGGTTTATTGGAATCAGCTGTGTGATGGGAACAGGGCCACAGAATGTGAAAGCAGCATGGTAAATAATAATAAAAAAACCCCAATTATAGTCAGGGAAAGCTTGTTTCTTATTGCCATTTCTGTAATTCTGGCAGCTAGTAAAACAATGAAAAGACAGCAGTGTACAGTAGATATTCCCCTCTGGCAAATATTGATTATGAATTTCCTGCACGGCAATGCATAAGGAACCTGAATCTTGCCATGCCTGTGTTTATTTAGAGGTGTAATGCGTTTTAAGAAAAAATAACTGCATTTCTATAGTGTTGAACACTGTCACCTCAAATCCAGAAGGAATCTCCTTCCACCTAAATCTTTTAAAAATATTAAACTCCAACTCTTGTCATATCCTTCAGAAACTGCGGGATTTGAAGCAAGTCTTCCTACACACAAAAATTTCAGACCAAGAAGTGGCCGACCTCAGCAAATTTAAGATTTATGGACTTCAACTCTCAGAATCAAGGAGAGAAGCAACTTAGAACTAAGGAGAAATTTCCTGACAGTTAGAACAATTAATCAACGGGACGTTGCCTCCAGAAGTTGTGAATGCGCCAACACTGGAAGTTTTTAAGACGATGTTGGCTATCCATTTGTCTGAAGTGGTGTAGGGTTTCCTGCCTAAGCAGGGGGTTGGACTAGAAGACCTCCAAGATCCCTTCCAACTCTGTTATTCTAATACTGGCTCCCTGGGGAATTCTGGGAATTAAAGTTTTCAATCAATCAATCAATCAATCAATCAATCAATCAGAATAGAGGTGGAAGTGACCTTGGAGGTCTTCTAGTCTCTCAAGCTCAAGTCAAGGCTGGACGTCTCTGCTTTTAATCAAAGCCTAAAATTATCATTTTTGTATATATCACTAGCTGATAACCCGGTGCTGCCCGGGTATTTATTTATTCCAACCCTCCTTCCATGAACTTTCTAATGTTGGATGTCTTACCAGAGGGAGCCTCCTTGTGGAGTACTGTGAAGCCATTACCATGGCAACTCCACAGTGCTGTACAGTAGAATCCATTTTACGGCAGTACAGTAGAAGCCATTTTAAGGCACAACAGGTTGTATCTTAACAGAACACCCACCCCGAGGGGTATTAGGGGTGTCTTACCCCAGAGGTGGGTTCCTACCAGTTCGCACCTATTCGGTAGAACCGGTTCGTCAAATCTACCGAACCGGTTAGAAGAGGTTCCACCAGTGGACCCAGAAAGCAGGTCACACCTACAGAAGAGGTTCCAAATTTTTTTGAAACCCACCACTGTCTTACCCCCAGAATTATTTGTTTCCAGAGAGTAAGTCATCTGCGTACCAAGTTTGGTTGAAATTGCTCGAGGCGTTCCAGAGTTATACTGGAACACACACACACACACACACACACAAAGACACAGCCATTTTTATATAGAGAGAAAATATGGGGCTAGGATGAAACCTTGTTTTAAGGCCACTATCTCTGTTCCTACAAAACAATTTGTAATGTAAATTCAAAATCAACACCACCCACAATTATAAAGCAGTAGTTTTCAAACCTTCTCTCTTTTAAAGACCGGCTTGTCCAGAAGATATTTGGTTTTTTTTTTTTTCCTGTTTTTTGTTATAGTTCTTGCACGTACCAGAAAATTGTAAAGTGAACATTTGGGAGGATATGATCAGTTTAAACTGACTGTCAAGAGATCCTCTTGAGCCTAGCTGTCTTCCAATATAAGATTTATACCTGATGCCGCACTCAAAACCCTGCGGCTTCCAGGATTTCAAAATAAAGCCATCATTGCATCTTGAACACACCACTGCCATTAGCGTGTTTATTTCCAGCTTCGATTTCAGAACATAATAGACCAGGGATGGCTAACCTTTTTGTCGTCGCACGCTGAAAGTATGCGTGTGCGCCCGCACCTATAATGCAATGTACATGCATGCCACCGCGCCCCATTTTGGGCCTGGAAGACCTCCTGCACCAACCTGGAAGCCAAAATGGGGCACGGGGCAGGGGAGGGGCACACAAGGCTCCAAAATGCAATGTGAGCACCTCTCTCCCATGTATGCACCCCACCCCACCCCCGTGCATGTACCCTGCACATGCATGCATAGTATAGACCCGAATACCAGCTGGCTGGTGGGAGGTATATGCGCGGCGGTAAAGCTGGAGTGGAGCGAAGGCTCTGGGTGCCACCTGTGGAAGGCATTCTGTAGGTTCGCCACCACGATAATAGACGGTGTAAGCCCGTGCTTTCAGTTTTTGATAGGGCTAATAGCTTAGTACAGGTAATCCTCGACTTACGGCCACAATTGAGCCCAAAATTTCTATTGCTAAGTGAGACACTTGTTAATCTTCCAAACCCTTGAAGTGATGCTATGAGAACAGGTAAAATATGCAACACCTTTAGAGCAGGTTCTTCAAGAAGGAAGTTTATAATTATAGTACAAAGCCCAGAGAGGCTCCATCTAGCACTACAACAATAGTAGTATAATAGTAGTATAATAGTAGAGGCATGCATAAGCGCACCAGCGTGCCTAATATCCCTGTCCTACTGTTCCCATTTATTTGTACCCATTTCCCGGGTTCTTATTCATGTTTATTCTTATTCCTGTTATCTTGCACATGAGTGACAAACTCCATAAATAAAATTAATATATAAGAGGCTGAAAACAGCAACTCTTTAATGCCAAAACACGTTTGATGTGTGACTATTCTTGCTGTTTGTTTTCCGCTTGACTCTATGATGTATTTCAAGAAAATTGCCTCGCACTCAAATGGCATTTTTAAATGCTCAATGGAGATAAATGGAAACTTTCAACAGTTCATTATTCATTAAATCATTGAGAAATTAATCTAAAGCGCCTTACATGGCAATATTTTAGATCTCCAAATTAAGCAAAGGCCATTGGCTCTCTGGACTGGATGGAATCAAACCAATGCAGGTAGTCCCGGATGTATGACTGTGACCAAGCCCGAAATCCCTGCTGCTGAGTAAGACGGTTGTTAAGTGAGCTTTGCTCTGCTTTGCGATCGTTCTTGTTAATCACTGCAGTTGTTAAGTCGGTAAGACGGTTGTTAAGTGAAGCTGGCTTCTCCATTGTCACAAAAGGGGATCATGTGACCCCAGGAGACTGCAACCATGATAAATATGCCAAGCATCCGAATTTTTATGTGACCGTGGGGATGCTGCAATGGTCATAAGTGTGAAAAATTGGTCGTAAGTTGCTTTCTTCAGTGCCATTCAAACGGTCACTAAGCAAAGTGTTGTAAGTCGAGGACTATGTCTACATGGAGGGAAGTAAGCAGTGGGGTACCTGTTCTGACCCCCCACGTCCCACACCAACACACTCCGAGCCAAAGATAAGTTATGGCATTTAATTAACAGACAGACAGGTCCTTGGCAGCAAACCGGCACAGACAAGCTTGGGAAGCAATCCAGCACAGATAAGCCGTGGCAGCAATCCAGCCTGCCAAACTCACAATAATGTTCTCCGACATTAATTCCTGCGTTGACTTCTGCAAGAGGGGCATGTGCACAAGTAGTCCTTTTATAGTCTGGAGAGGAGGCTAATGACCACCAGCTGAGTGCAATCACCTCCTGTAACTGCACAACTGTTCCTATTAGCTCTTTGGTGCTAGGCATCCAGGAACAACTCACTGCTGGCATCCGGATCACTCTCCCTTGTCTCCTCCCCACTGGTCCAAGGCTGGTGGCCAATCAGCCTCTCTGTGCCCTGCTCGGAGTCGGAACCCTGTCCAAGGTCCTCCACATCCTCCAGAGCTGACTCATAGGGCCCCTCGCTGTCGGAGTCTGGTGGCAGCTCCAACAACTCCTCCTGGGCCACAACAGGTACCACAAGGTTCTGTCTTAGGCCCAGGACTCTTCAATATCTTCATAAATGATTTAGATGAGGGAATAGAAGGGAACTAATATCATTTGCAAATGATATTAAGCTGGAAGGAATAGCCAATACCCCTAGATGATAGGCTCAAGATCCAGATGGAGCTAGACAGACTTGAACACTGGGCCCTATCTAAAAAAATAAAATTCAATGTAGAGAAAAATAAAGTCTTACACTTAGGCAAGAAAAACCAAAAGTAAGCATATAGACTGGGAGAAACCAGGCTTAAGAGCAGTAACTGTGAGAGGGATCTTGGAGTCTTAGTGGACAAATATGAGCCAACAGTGTGCAGCGGCAGTCAAAAAAGGCCAATGCAACCTAAACTGCATTAACAGAGGGATTCAATCAAGATCAAGGGAGGTACTAATACCACTCCGTAAAGTCTTAGTAAGACCACACCTAGAATCCTACATCCAGTTTTGGTCAGCACACTATAACAAAGATGTTGAGACTCTAGAAAAAGTGCAGAGAAGAGCAACCAGGATGATTAGGGGATTGGAGGGTAAAACATAGGAAGAACGATTACAGGAACTGGGCATGGCTAGTCTAGTGAAGAGAAAGACCAGGGGAGACATGATATTAGTGTTCCAATATTTGTGGGGCTGCCACAGAGGGGAAGGGGGTCAAGCTATTTTCCAAAGCACCTGAAGGGCAGACAAGGAATAATGGATGGAAACTGATCAAGGAGAGATTCAACTTAGAAATAAGGAGAAATCTTCTGACAGTGAGAATAATCAACCCATGGAACAGAAGTTGCCTTCAGAAGTTGTGGGAGCTTCATCACTGGAGGCTTTCAAGAAGAGACTGGACAGCTATCTATCGGAAATGGTGTATTGTCTCCTGCTTGGGTAGGGAGTTGGACTAGTTGACCTACAAGGTCTCTTCCAACTCTGCTAATCTGCTAATCTGAAGAAGCCTCTTAGATGTGAAGCGAAACACCTTTAAGAAAAATCAGAAATCCTAGTTGCCTTTAAAATAAAAACAATTTTGGGGCAACCATGACCTGGATGAATGAGAATCTCCATAGACATCTGGATGCTGTAATGTTCTTTAATTTGAGGCCTGGTCCTAAGTCTAATTTTTCAACTGTGTTGTAACTTTTAGTAGTCTCTAAATGAACGGTAGTAAGTCAAGAACTAGGGATCTAGCACCCCAGGATCACTTCCCAGCTAGCTTCCAAGAAGCAGAGTCAATGGGATAAGCCAGATTCACTTAACAACTGTAGCAAAAGCACCTGAAGACAGGAAAAGAAGCAATGGGTGGAAACTAATCAAGGAGAGAGTCAACCTAGAACCAAGGATAACTTTCCCATCAGTGAGAACAATTTATCAGTGGAATAACTTGCCTTCAGAAGTTGTGGATGCTCACTGGCGGTTCTTAAGAAGAGATTAGACGACCATTGGTCTTAAGTGGTGTAGGGTCTCCTGCTTGGGCTGGGGGGGGTTGGACTAGATGACCTACAGGGTCCCTTCCAACTCTGTTACTCCATCAAAAAGTAGAGAAGCTCTATAATTAATCAGCTCGGTGTCCTCCGGATAGATGGAAGACAAAGAGCCATCCTTCCTAAACAGCCATTGTGCGAATATAGCAATCAGGGACAAGCACACATTACTGGGCTGTGGAAGATATGATTGTTTCTCTCCTTAATGTCTCTCAATTCATCCCCAGTACAACATTCCTTTGGCTGGGAATTGTGTAGGGCACTGAATAATGACTGTCAACATTGCATTAAGGTATGCCTCTGGAGCAGCATAACTAGAGAAGTTCCATATACAAGTGCTTGGCTAACTTCTCTTGGAAAACCAAACAAATTCTGACACACACACACACACACACACACACACACACACACACACACACCACTGCCCCACCCCGCAAGAAATTACATGCCGATGTAAAACAAGCTCAGCCATTGTATACTAAGTCGGTCTTTTTCTCAAGAAAGCTACATTACAAGAATCAGTAGATGCTAAAGCTCCTAACCGATGCATCTCCTCCCTGCGCTCGAAATGTTTATTTGCTTTTAAAGGCCCCACATTGCAATTTAATGCCCCGTTGTTTATTCCTAACTGTTGAATGTCAACCCCAACACCAAAAGAAACAAAGAAAGCCAAAATATAGGGGGGGGGCAACAGGTTGTCAGAATCACTGTGCCAGCTGAATGAATAAACAGCGCCAGTCCCTGGGTATATTGTATTTTGGGAGGTATCGTGATAAGATTTTTTTTTTCCTTGCAAAATTTCTATTTAATAAGCATTTTCCCATGGCAGAAGAATAAAACAGGAGTTACTGAAAATGACAGCCGCAACCAATGCTACTTTCAAACACTTCAGTCATTATACGAAAATTACCGGGAAATGGCTGGTCAATTTTATTTCAACGGAAAGGATATCTGTCACTATATTTTCTCCAGACAAAACGCTTATGACAAATAGAAAAGTTTCCATTGTTACCTTTCAACAGAACAGAATAGCAGAGTCAGAAGGGACCTTGGAGGTCTTCTAGCCCAGCCCCCTGCTCAGGCAGGAAACCCTACACCACTTCAGACAAATGGATATCAAACATCTTCTTAAAAACATCCAGTGTTGGAGCATTCACAACTTCTGGAGGCAAGTTGTTGCGCTGATCAATTGTTCTAAACGTCAGGAAATTTCTCCTTTGGAATGGAATGGAATAGAATAGTAGAGTTGGAAGGGACCTTGGAGGTCTTCTAGCCCAGCCCCCTGCTCAGGCAGGAAACTCTACACCACTTCAGACAAATGGATATCAAATGTCTTCTTAAAAACATCCAGTGTTGGAGCATTCACAACTTCTGGAGGCAAATTGTTCCACTGATTAATAGTTCTCATTGTTAGGAAATTCATCCATAGTTCATTTCCACCCATTGCTTCTTGTCCTGCCCTCAGGTGGTTTGGAGAATAGCTTGCCCCCCTCTTCTTTGTGGCAGCCCCTCGAATACTGGAAGACTGCTATCATGTCACCCCTAGTCCTTCTTTTCATTAAACTAGACATCCCTTAACAGAGTGAAACACCACTCATTTCACTAGGAGACGAAGACAGGGCATTACAATTTATTGACCATTAAACTATGATTTTCTTTTCCAGGTAATCCTCAATTTACAAGCACAACTGAGCCCAAAATGTCCATGGCTATACAAGGCAGTTCTCTCCCACACGTATGGCAAGAGTTCTACAGGTGTTTATTCAACCCACCCACCTTCAAACAGATCAGTGGTGGGTTTCAAAAATTGTTCAAACCTACTCTGTGGGTGTGGCCTCCTTTGTGGGAGTGGCTTGCTGCCCATGTAACCGGATGGGAGTGGCTTGCCACCCATGTGACCGGATATGAAGATGCCGACGACACTTGTCAGAACCACCTTAAATTACCTCACACACAGCACTGGCATGCATAAGAATAGGATCTAAACTTGTTTTTTTTTAAAGGCATCTTTGGTTTGCATTAAAACAACTTCAACACACGCAATGTTCTGATTGCACCACAAACGCAGTAGTCATCCTTACCTTTCACAGAGGCACTGAGTTTTATAAATATGAGCATGATAGTGTAGAATAATCATATCCAAGGACCAGTGGTGGGTTTCAAAAAATTTTGGAAGCTCTTCTGTAGGTTTGGCCTGCTTTCCGGGTCCACTGGTGGAACCTCTTCTAACCGGTTCGGTAGATTTGACGAACCGGTTCTACCGAATAGGTGCGAACTGGTAAGCACCCACCTCTGAAACAGATGCTAAGAAAACACCCCCCATTACACAGTTCCAGATAAAGAGCCGAGGTGGCTCAGTGGTTAGGGTGCAGTACTGCAGCCACTTCAGCTGACTGTTATCTGCAGTTCAGCGGTTCTAATCTCACCGGCTCAAGGTTGACTCAGCCTTCCATCCTTCCGAGGTGGGTGAAATGAGGACCCAGACTGTGGGGGCGATATGCTGACTCTGTAAACCGCTTAGAGAGGGCTGAAAGCCCTATGAAGCGGTATATAAGTCTA
Organism: Thamnophis elegans; assembly: GCF_009769535.1. NCBI lineage: Eukaryota > Metazoa > Chordata > Lepidosauria > Squamata > Natricidae > Thamnophis > Thamnophis elegans. Next base: position 6,719,936 of record NC_045546.1, read on the forward strand.
ACTGCTATTGCTATTGCTATAGATTCCGAGCTCAGCATGGCAAGAGTCACTGCATAATTGAGCTCAATAGGCACACACAGAGTCCAGGAAAGCAATCCAGGAATCAAACCACACGAGCACACAAGGCCCAGAACTGGGCACAACAACAAAAATTATTCTGCGTATGCGCAGAAGCAAAAAAACAAGATGACGGCGCCTACAGCACCGCCTGCAGAAGTGTTTCAGGGGCGTGGCAGGCCTGGGTCGCTGCCGCTTCCAGTGACCCAGGCTGCCAAACCACCGAACCCATCACTGCATTGGATCCTGCAATTCAGCATTAAAATTATCAGGATATCTGAGGTCTGTGCTACGTTTCCTGGTTAGAATATGATTTCAGTTGCCCTAAGAATTTAGGTAAAGGCGAAGGTTCCCCTCGCACATATGTGCTAGTTGTTCCTGACTCTAGGAGGCAGTGCTCATTTCCGTTTCAGAGCCGAAGAGCCAACGCTGTCCGAAGACGTCTCCGTGGTCATGTGGCCAGCATGACTCAACACCGAAGGCGTACAGAACGCTGTTCCCTTCCCACCAAAGGTGGTTCCCATTTTTCTACAAGCATTTTTACATGCTTTCAAACTACTAGGTTGGCAGGAGCTGGGACAAGTAACGGGAGCTCACTCCATTATGCTGCACTCGGGATTCGAACCGCCGGACTGCAAACCTTTCTGATCAACAAGCTCAGCGTCTTAGCCATTGAGCCACCGCATCCCCACATTTTATTCATTCAGCAAATGTCCTAGCACTTAAACATTACAGTCTATCTTTGATGAAATCTGTGAAAATTTAAAGGAATAGGCCATCACCCAGGGACATTAACCATAACATCCCCCCAATCAACATAGCAACAATTGTTTAGTTGATGTGATTGAAAATGTTTTAGCAACAATGGATTGCCATTAAAACTTCATCCAAGCCTTTTATCTCAATAAAAAAAAATCCAAATGCTATTTGCTTGACAAACAAACCTTTATATTCAGGCAATATAAGTTATTGAAAAGTAATAAGGGTCTCTTTTTGAAATCAAACTTTCTTGCTCCCAATAAATGGAGCTGGGAATGCAACATTAAAACATGAATGTAGAACAGTGCATGTTTTTCCAAGCGTACAATTCGTCTTTCTTTTCCTATTAAAACTTACAGAAATAGTAATGCAATTACTATTTCGTGCAATTTCATAAATTAAGACTAACCAAACACCGTTTCTTAAAGAGAAAATATACACTAGGGAAAATTAACATGCCATATGATACGCCATTTGTCAACAGAAATGGAAGTTCCTCTATTAGAAACGTCTACTGGTAGTCCTCGATTTACAACAGTTCATTTAGTGACCGTTCAAATGAGTGATGTGGTGGCCTAGAGCTGGAGCTCTCACCTCACAATCAGGAGGCTGTGAGTTTGATCCTAGCTACAGGCAGATATTTCTCTCTCTGGGCACCTTGAGAATGTATCTGCTGAATAAAACTCTGTACTGGTGACAGGAAAGGGATCCAGTCAGTAAACACTCAGCTCTGTTCAGTCCACCCGTCAATGGATTATGGGGTCCTTAAAAGAAGATGTTGATGGTGAAAGGGGCTGACGTTGTGACGGTACGACATGCGATCTTGGAGCTCCGAGATCGCAGTCGACATTTTTGCTGCTGGACGGTCCATTTGGACCTAAACCGTCCCGAAGAAACAGTGACAGGGAAGAGTACGTCTTGCTGATCTCAGGGACACCGCAAAGTCCCTGATTGATCCAAGAGAATCCAAGGGAGACTAGTATAGATCTATTTCAAGCTATTTAGCTCTCATCAGCTAGCCATACCCTTACTGGGATTCGAACCTGGGCTGTATTGCATCTTAGGCAAACGTCTTAGCCATTATGCCACAGGTCTCCTCCTTATCAGCTGAAGCCAGGGAAGAAGGTATATATTTAGTATCACAACCCCTGGTAAGCCCAATTATGGGAGGAAGCTAACTGCTTCCATCATCTGTCAATTTATACAAATATAACAAAGGCAACAGTAAAAATATTGGGTTTCTGTCGTGATGGACTCTTGTGACGAGCCGATTGACAGATGATGGAAGCAGTTAGCTTCCTCCCATAATTGGGGCTTTTATTTTATATATTTATATATATATATAAAATAAGGAGTAGGAGAGATTGATTGTGTATATTCACAATCCATATTCATCAGTAAGAGCATAAAATTTAAAAGATGCTTATTTTTTTTTCCTGGCAATACTTTGACATTCTAACCAGTCACTATTAACCAAGTTTCTGGCATTTGCATAAATGCATAAGAAACCTGCTTTCGAGCTCTTAAGTTACTGAAGCCTTAGTCATATATATTATGTAACCTCAGTTAGCTGTGTACCGATTGTACATATTAATAGTGATGTTTTCGTAGAAGAATGGGCAAACAAACAATTTAGATGGTTTAAAATAAAGGCTGTACACGAACAATGATGTAGAATAGCCAAAAATTACCATGCGTGAGTCACTATGCTCTTGTTAAGGACTCAGTCAGGGTACAGAATTCTCCTAGGTTATTCATAATGTATAAAATATCAATGGAAGTGACTTTAGGCATTAAAAAAAAGCCTTTTCATGTGTCTGGCTCGGAAGAGATATATATTGCAGGTGATATGCAAGTTCCCTCTGGCTGCTTCACAACTTTATTAGAAATTCCTTGGCAAGTCCAACCCACACCGACTGCTTGTCTTCACATAAGCGTACAGGAGACTTCTAACTTTCCCCGGATTCACTTCTAAGTTTTCAGTTGTGCAGAGAATTTAGAATAGAATAACAGAGTTGGAGGGGACCTCGGAGGTCTTCTAGTCCAACCCCCTGCCTAAGCAAGAAACCCTACACCACTTCAGACAAATGGTTATCCAATCCAACTAAAGTTGTGAATTCTCCAACACTTGAAGTTTTTAAGAAGAGATTGGAGAACCATTTGTCTGAAGTGGTGTAAGGTTTCCTGCCTAAACAGGGGGTTGGACTAGAAGACCTCTGAGATCCCTTCCAACTATTCCTATTCTATTCTATTCTATTCTATTCTATTCTATTCTATTCTGTCTCTTCTTAAAAACTTCCAGTACTTAACCCAACTATACAACATTACATAAAAACATTCCCATTTAACACATTTTGAATAGTCAGAGTTGACATCCTTCATCAAAACAGTTGCTAATGAAACATCCCCTTCTATTATAACCTTGATTAGTTTTATCAATCCATCTGTCTTAGTTCTGCTTCTGCATCTAATGTAAAGGTAGACCTTTGAAATTCCTCACAAAAATTAAAACCAACCACTTTAGTCTGCAAAAAGAAACAAAAAAGAAAGAAAGTTGGGTAGCTTTTTTCTCATTTTCCATCCCTCGCAGTTTGAGTGCTGCTACCTAATCTATACACTAACTACACATATATATGTACAGACACCTACAGGCATGTACGTGTATGCCATATATGTATGTGCAGACACACAGAGAGAAATACAGGGGCTTTTCCCACCCCACCCCACTATCAGAGACATAGGGAGAACACTGATATTTCCTCCTCAGGGTTGACAGACAAATGCAAACTCTTTAAATTTTGCAATTCCATTCTGGGGAGGTTGTGAGTTTGATCACAGTGCCCTGATCTTTTCCACTTGGCTGGTTCTCGGCTAACGAGGAAAAGGATCAATCCAGAAACTTTTATGGTGGAAGTTGGGGGGGGGGAGAGATTCCTTAAGCCAAAATAGCCCCAGAGATAGATGCTGAAAGCCCGTTAACGGAAGAAAACAGGTTAGACGTAACCTAAATATTTTTTTCCCTGTGCCACAATGATTTAAGATTTGATCTTCAATTCGATTCACAGCCTGGGACTGGTAAAAGCAGTTGAAGTCCTAATCCAGGGCCCTAAGAGCTATTAAGGTAATGCCTTATATAGGATGTATGTATGTGTGTATGTATGTATGTATGTATGTATGTATGTATGTATGATGTATGTATGCATGTATGTATTGTTATTTGCAAAAGGAGATGCCTTAAAGTCAATGCAGGTTTCTATGCATAACTGTGACAAGTTGGGAAAGATCCTTACTGAAGTCCAGCTCTAGCAGACAGCTCTGCTTTCTAGACAGCTCATTAGCAGCAAAACAACCCGTCCCCATCAACCCCCTTCCCAAAAAATCATCCAATGATGCAAAAGAATCCCAACTATACAGAACCTCAATTTCTGCCTCCAAATCGAAGGAGACCACTCCAGAATCACCTCTCAGGTCTATAATGAGACCTTTTTTGAAACACCCCCTGGCCCAAGGAAGAGAGAAAAGCCCATTGCCGAGGCCCAGCCTCTGCACCCCCCCCCCGTGCAGAGTTGCACCCCAAAGTGGCATTATGGGTGGCATACGAAAGCCAGGGTGTGCGAGGAAAGCGAGCACCAGGGATAACGACACAGATCCTCTCCAACCACCTGTAATGAAACGCCTGCTCCAGGCAGCATTTTTCAAAGTAGCAAGGTAGACATTTTCTACAGCAGGCTTGGGTTTTAAAGAAGGGGGTGGGGAGGAAGAAAGAAAGAAAGAAAGAAAGAAAGAAGGAAGGAAAGAAGGAAGGAAGGAAGGAAGGGGAGAGGAGAAGGGAAGGAGGGACAGGACAGTAGAAAGAAGGAAGGGAGAGGTGGAAGGAAGGAAGGAAGGAAGGGGAAGGAGAGAGGAAGGCAGGCAGGCAGAAAGGAAGGAAGGAAGGAAGGAAGGAAGGAAGGAAGGGAACAGGATACGACAAAGAAGGAAGGGAAAGGAGAGGAGAGAGGAAGGAAGGAAGGAAGGAAGGAAGGAAGGGGACAGGAAGGAGAGGAGGAAAGTAGGCAGGCAGGCAGGCAGGCAGGCAGGCAGGCAGGAAGGCAGGCAGGCAGGCAGGCAGGCAGGAAGGAAGGAAGGAAGGAAGGAAGGAAGGAAGGAAGGTGACAGGGCAGGATAGGAGAAAGAAGGAAAGGAAAGGAGAGAGGGATGAAGGAAGAGAACAGGAGAGGGGGAAGACAGGTAGGCAGGCAGGCAGGCAGGCAGGAAGGAAGGAAGGAAGGAAGGGGACAGGACAGGACAGGAGAAAGAAGGAAGGAGAGAGAGGAAAGGAGAGAAGGAAGGGAACAGGAGAGGAGGAAGGCAGGTAGGGAGGGAGGAAGGAAGGGGACAGGACAGGACAGGAAAAAGAAGGAAGAGAAAGGAGAGGAGAGGAAAGAGGGAGGGAGGAAAGGAAGGCAGGCAGGCAGGAAGGGGATAGGACAGGAGGAAGAAGGAGAGGAGAGGAGGGAGGGAAGGAAGGAAGGAGAGAGGAGAGGAGAGAGGCAGGAGAAGGACCAGAAACAGCCTTCCCAAGCGACCGCCTCGTCTGCTCTTACCTTCACGTTAGTCCGGAGCGCACAGTAACAGGCAAAAAACATTGCAGTAAACGGGGCGCATAGGGGCCAAGGCGCAGCTTCCCTCCTCTGCACAAGCCCTGCACACACGCAGACCCTCGGCGCCCAGCATGCGCCTCATCAACAGCCTCCCTTCTCCCCGGCCACTTGCAAAGGCATCGACGATCCCGGGGAATCGCTCGGCTCCCTCGCCAGCAACCAGAGCCCGCTGGAAGGCACTACATGGAGGAAGCTACGCGTCTCGCCTTGCCCGCCCGTGCCGAGCATGGTAGGTAGCCAGCCGCGGCGGATTAGGAGAGATCTCGGCGGCGGCAACTTGAAAGACCTTCGCTGGCTTTGCATCCCAGCATTATTGCTCTTCTTCTTCTTATTTTATTTTTTTAAAAATCGGGAGCAAGAAAGAAAGGGGGGAAAAAAGGAAGGAAGGAGGAAAGAAAGAAAGAGGAAGCCGGGGATAGGAGAGGTTGAAAGCGGAAGAGTTGGGAGGGGTGGGAGAAGAGGAGGAGGAGAGGAGGAGGAGGAGGAGGAGGACCGTGGAGAGCCAAAGAGAAGAAAGAGAGGAAGAAAGATGATGGTGATCCAGAAAGGTGAGGATTTAAAACTGTCATTTCACTGAATTCTTGGTTGGAGAGGCTATTACAGCCAAGGGGTTGGTTTTGTTTATGTGGCTTTTTTATCTATCTGTCTGTCTGTCTGTCTGTCTATCCATCCATCCGTCTGTCTATACATCTATATCTATCTATCTATCTATCTATCTGTCTGTCTGTCCGTCCGTCCGTCCGTCCATCCATCCATCCATCCATCCATCCATCCGTCTGTCTATCTATACATCTATATCTGTCTGTCTGTCTGTCTGTCTGTCTGTCTGTCTGTCTGTCTATCTATCTATCTATCTATCTATCTATCTATCTATCTATCTATCTATCTATACATCCATCTATCTGTCTATCTATACATCTATATTTATTTATCTATCTATCTATCTATCCATCTATACATCCATCTATCTGTCTATCTATACATCTATCTATCTATCTATCTATCTATCTATCTATCTATCTATCTATCTATACATCCATCTATCGGTCTGTCTATCTATACATCTATATCTGTCTGTCTGTCTGTCTATCTATCTCTATCTATCTATCTATCTATCTATCTATCTATCTATCTATCTATCCATCTATACATCCATCCGTCTGTCTATCTATACATCTATATCTATCTATCTATCTATCTATCTATCTATCTATCTATCTATCTATCTATCTATCTATCCATCCATCCATCTATCTGTCTATCTATCTATCTGTCTATCTATACATCTATATCTCTGTCTGTCTGTCTATCTGTCTATCTATCTATCTATACATCCATCTATCTGTCTATCTATACATATCTATCTATCTATCTATCTATACATCCATCTGTCTGTCTGTCTGTATCTATCTATCTATCTGTCTGTACATCTGTCTGTCTGTCTGTCTGTCCGTCCATCCATCCATCCATCCGTCTATCTATTATTTGACAAGCAGAAGGAGAATGACACCTGTGTGTGCAAGGAGAAGGGAAGAGAGATCTTCCCGGTTTGGAAATTCAGAGGGCCAGCCTGCAACGTTTTTCCGTCTCCCCTTGCTCAAGACACCGGCCATCCCTCTTCACGCAGACAATGCCAACACCCACAACAGATGGAGCCTCTTCAATAAGATCCCATGACTGACCAGAGTGTGGCTGTCATGCAGGATGCTTGTGTTATGGATCCACATTCACCAATCTTAACAGCATGATGGGCCCTTGGGCAAAGCAGTGCACTGCCCCCCCCCCCCCGACGACAATGACTCGCAGGAATAAAAATGTAAATGGTCAATAAAATGAATCATATATTTGTATGTTGGGACCGCGGTGGCTCAGTGGATAAGACGCTGAGCTTGTCGATCAGAAAGACCGGCCGATCGGCGGTTCGAATCCCTAGCGCTGCGTAATGGAGTGAGCTCCCGTGACTTGTCCCAGCTTCTGCCAACCTAGCAGTTCGAAAACATGTAAAACAATGCAAGTAGAAAAATAGGAACCACCTTTGGTGGGAAGCTAACAGTTTTCCGTGTGCCTTCGGTATTGAGTCATGCCGGCCACATGACCACAGAGACGTCTTCGGACAGCACCGGCTCTTCGGCTTAGAAACGGAGATGAGCACCGCCCCCTAGAGTCGGGAATGACTAGCACATATGTGCGAGGGGAGCCCTTACTTTTACCTTATATTTGTATTTGTATTTGTATTTATTTGTCTTGTATGCCGCCCACTCCCGAAGGACTCCGGGCGGCTCACAATACACAAGGGAAGGGGGAAGACTAGACAAAGACAACACTTTAAAAACAAAACCGCAACATTCACAATTTCCGCGGGGCTGGATGTTTCACAGCCCCCCCCCCCCCCGGCCTGCTGGAGCAATAGCAATAGCAATAGCAGTAGACTTATATACCGCTTCATAGGCCTTTCAGGCCTCTCTAAGCGGTTTACAGAGAGTCAGCATATTGCCCCCAACAATCTGGGTCCTCATTTTACCCACCTCGGAAGGATGGAAGGCTGAGTCAACCCTGAGCCGGTGAGATTTGAACCGCTGACCTGCTGATCTAGCAGTAGCCTGCAGAGCTGCATTTAACCACTGCGCCACCTTGGCTCTTCAGCCAGGACTTGGTGCCTTTGCGGAAAGCCAGGAGGGTCGTAAGGGTCCGGATCTCAACAGGGAGATCATTCCAGAGGGCTGGAGCTGCAACAGAGAAGGCTCTCCCCCGGGGGGCCGCCAGCCGACATTGGCTGGCGAATGGAATCCGGAGGAGACCTAACCTGTGTGATCTGATCAGTCTATGGGAGGTAATCGGCAGGAGGCGGTCTCTTTGCATGTTAGTATCAATTTTAAAATGCAGTAAAATGTAATAAATATGTTGCTGCGTTTATAGAATGCAAGGTGCATTGAAGAGTTAACATACACAGATTAGTATGGGGCACCAATGCTCGTGCGACCCATGGGCAAGTGCCCATCAGGCCCATGTGGTAAGACAGTCCTGACATTCACCGCCCCCCTTTTTGTTTTAGAAATAATTTCCTAGTCTTCTTTCACTCTGCATCTTCAAATCCGGGAAGCCAGCTGTTTATAAAACACTGATGGGTGAAAGAATAGAAGCTACTGTAAATCTTTGGAGTTGATCCATATAGATGTAAACCCCTTTTTTTCCTCTTCATTTTTAAAAGGTTAAAATTATCTAAATCATTGGGACGTTAATAGCAATAGCACGTAGATTTATATACTGCTTCACAGGGCTTTTACAGCCCTCTCTAAGCGGTTTACAGAGACAGCCTATTGCCCCCAAACAATCTGGGTCCTCATTTTACCCACCTCGGAAAGATGGAAGGCTGAGTCAAACCTGGTGAGATTCGAACTGCCAAATTGTAGGCAGCTGGCAGTCAGCAGAAGTAGCCTGCAGTACTACGCTCTAACCACTGCGCCACCGTGGCTCTTATGGCTTGAGAGCCGAGGTGGCGCAGTGGTTAAATGCAGCACTGCAGGCCACTTCAGCTGACTGCTATCTGCAGTTCAGCGGTTCAAATCTCACCGGCTCAGAGTTGACTCAGCCTTCCATCCTTCCGAGGTGGGTAAATTGAGGACCCGGATTGTTGTTGGGGGCAATATGCTGACTCTGTAAACCGCTTAGAGAGGGCTGAAAGCCCTATGAAGCGGTATATAAGTCTAACTGCTACTGCTATTGCTATTGCCATTATCCAATTCAAATAAAAGATAGTCCTCCACTTTGAGCACAATTGAGCCCTTCCCTCCTTCCTTCCTTTCTTTCTTGAGCTGGTGAGATTTGAACTACCGAACTGCAGCTAGCAGTCAGCTGAAGTAACCTGCAGTACTGCACTCTAACCACTGCGCCACCTCGACTCTAATCAACTCCGGTCAATATTGTATAAACGTCACTGGATTCGCCAAGTACTAACAGATTAACAGAGTTGGAAGGAACCCTGCACAACTGCACATGTCTCTTGCATGCGCCCCGCAAGTGCGTGGCAGACACCCGAAAATCACCCAGCTGGCGGGAAGTGCACGCGTATGAATGGTACAGCTGAGCTGGAGTGAAGATTAGTCTATTATCTCCACTCCCAGCTGTGGATTGAGATGTTCTTTCATTTTTCAGCAAAAATAAAATAAAATAAAATAGGCCAGGAAGCAGAGTCAAAAGCTCTTGTGTCAATGGAATATATCAATAATAGATCAAGCTTCTTTCCATCATCAGGAACATTAAGTTGTTCTTGTGGATTTCTGAAGCTTCATTGAAGCCCCCCAAAGAAAGAAAATACGCATCTGCACACCCTCAAGCTGTCCACTGTAAGATTTCTTTTTCCCAGCCACGCTTCCTATCAGCTAACAACAAATTAGGTAGAACAGCGTATCTCCGATGGCTTTTTGAATTAGCTTTTTTTTTTGGGGTCACAGATGAAAAGTGTCTTTCCTTCTGGAGGGAATAGCAGAGACGGTCAGGAGAACGGAGAAACGGGATTTTGTCAAAACCTGGTCAGCCCTAAAGAGGTTATTTTTAGTCTGCCATTGATTGTGCTGGGTTAAATGGGACGAGAAAACAAATCGTGTTTAATAACAGCTAGTTGCCTTCATTCTATCACAGCTATTTAATATCAGAGCAGCTGCTGAATTTTATTGGAAAGAGTTTAGGGACATAGTCATCAAAAGCTCTTTGACTGCCCGCAACAGTTTTTTCTGATCCGAGAATCGAAATAGCTCAGTTTTCAGAACATTTCTCAAATCAGACTGGCTTGTCAATGTAATCTTTTTAAAATAATAAAACATGGGCTTTCTGGAGGCAACTCACTAAACTCAGCAAGAAGTTAGGTGTTTGGCAAGTTAGAGTCTTTGTAATTGCTGTTCCCTGACATCAAATCACGTTGTCAGCTGTTACTGTTTAGAATTTTAGAATAACAGAGTTGGAAGGGAGCTTGGAGGTCTTCTAGTCCAACCCCCTGCTTAGGCAGGAAACCCCTACACCACTTCAAACAAATGGTTATTCAACCTCTTCTTAAAAACATCCAGTGTTGGAGCATTCACAAATTCCGGAGGCAAGTTGTTCCACTGATTAATTGTTCTCACTGTCAGGAAATTTCTCCTTAGTTCTAGGTTGCTTCTCTCCTTGATTAGTTTCCACCCATTGCTTCTTGTGCTTCTTCAAAGTACCCTCAGGTACTTTGGAGAATAGCTTCACTCCCTCTTGTTTCTGGCAGCCCCTGAGATATGGGAAGACTGCTATCATGTCTCCCCTAGTCCTTCTTTTCATTAAACTAGACATACCCAGTTCCTGCAACCGTTCTTCATATGTTTTAGCCTCCAGTCTCCTAATCATCTTTATTGCTCTTCTCTGCACTCTTTCTAGAGTCTCCACATCTTTTTACAGTGTGGTGACCAAAACTGAATGCAGCATTCCAAGTGTGGCCTTACCAAGGCCTTATAAAGTGGCATTAACACTTCACTTGATTTTATCCCTCTGTTTATGCAGCCTAGAACTGTGTTGGCTTTTTTGGCAGCTGCTGCACACAGCTGGCTGATATTTAAATGGTTGTCCACTAGGAGTCCCTTATTCTTTTAAGTGTACATGAAACTGCAGATTCCAATCTGGATTGATCACTAGGAGCAGAAGTTTGGTCTTCTGAGCTTTCGGACTCATGGTGGAGCCCATTCTCAGGAAACCTGTCACATTCGGGTAGAGACATTCTGGTAGAGAGCAATTCCCTTAGTTTGGGAGCTGGGGTGGGTTTCAACCAGTACAGACCGGTACAGCCGTACTGGATGGTGAAATTTAGCGTGCCTTCCCGTACCTATTGGTCAGGAGGCCCCATACCGGAACGCTACCTCCCCTCATTCGCTCTTTTACTCGCCCTGCCCATCCTCACCATGCTGCCGAAAAGTCCTCAGAAGAAGAACCAGAAGAAGAAAGAACTAGTGAGTGGCTGGGGTGGGGGTGGGGGTGGGAGGATGTTGGGGAAGAGGCAGAGGGGCTGGAAGAGTGTGTGCTGTGCACAGGCTGTGAGTTTTAAAAACTTCTGAGTGAATCGGTGACATCGACTTGGCCACTCCCACTCAGTCACATGACTGCCAAGCTACTCCCACCCGGTCACATGACCACCAAGCCACTCCCACAAAACAGGCCACACCTACAGAATAGGTTCTAAAAAAATTTGAAACCCACCACTGGTTGGGAGCCAACACAAGTCCAAAAGCTCAGAAAATTAAACCTGTGGTCCAACTGCATCCTGCAACATTGTCCCAGGACATGTATATTTGCCTTCATTTTGCACATGAAACTCGTCAATAAAAATCCACTAAACATTTGGATTTTAATATCATCCATAGTAAGCTCAAGTGTAGTTCAGAAGTCCCCAACTATAATCTTATGTTATCTTTTCATTGCTACTGGACAGTTTTTCTCAACCTCATCAACTTTCGGTTGTGTGGACTTCAACTCCCAGCATTCCCTTAATCAGAATGTTGGTTAAGGAATCCTGGGAGTTGAAGTCCACACAGCTAAAAGTTGTTGAGATTGAGAATAGCCTCTGGTCCAGCGTCCTGATCTAGGAAGTTTGCCAAAGACAAATCGGCTGGGCTTCATTGTTATTTCTTGTGCATTTATTGAAGGCAGGACAACATCGCAACAGTTTTACAAGAGGAAAAAAAAAATCTGCAAAGTGGAACCCTTTCATTCATGCTCCAATTCTTTTCAGTTTTGTTTTTTAGTCTATCTTAGATTTTTATTTCCTGTTGTAAAACTGTTTGTGATGTTGTCCTGCCTAAATAAATGCACCACAAATAATATTAGATTACACTAAATATTAAACAATATTAAATTTTGTTGCCGATATTTTTCCTCCTAAGCTTTTCTAATCCAACGTTTCTTTTATTTTCAACTACAAGTTCACTCAGTTACTGAGTAAACTTTAGGCAAGCTGGGCACAAGAATTTTTGTGTGGATATTAACTATTTATTAACTATTATTATTATTATTAACTAGTAACCCGAAGTGCTAAAAATGTTGGCTTTGAGTATTACTGTATTTCTAGCTTGGCAATACATTGGTTTGGGTTTTGGGTTCCTTGAAACTTTCTTATTCTATATAAGTTTTTACTCATTTTCTAAGAATTCTGATGCTTTCTTATGTCTAGTTTAAGGAAAAGAAAGACTAATGATAACAATGTGTGTGTGTGTGTGTGTGTGTGTGTGTGTATGTATATGTATATGTATATGTATATGTCTATAAAAGCCAACTACCACTCACTCATCACAAAATCTCCAGAACTGTAAAGCATGTATGTTCCTCTTGGCTTCTAGGTGCTCGCTGAAAAAGGACTTTTCAAAATGACCATCAGATCATTAGTAATTCTTATACAGTAATTAATATGCTCTGATACTAAGGAGTTCTACTCCCCCTCCCCATCTGAAAAGAACTCTGTTCCAACTGCCAGTTGCCTCACATTCCGTTAGCTCAATTCAAACTGGCAGATGTTCCACTCCTTCACTAAGGAACGGTCTGCGGCTCCTTACAGTACTGAACGTTGGTACCTCACAGAAATGTTTACGCCTTCCACCTATGGAACTGCTTCAAGGTGGCGGGAGCGATATTCCCTTATGTGTTTCAATCACCAACCACCACTGAGTCAATGGATTGTGAACCTAATTTCTCCTGCATAGGCCGATCACATAGTTTCGCCGTGAAGCACGGGTATCCAGCTAGTCTTCCAATATTTGAGGATCTACCTCAAAGAAGAGGGGGTCAACCTATTCTCCAAAGCACCTGAAGCCAGGACCAGAAGCAATGGATGGAAACTAATCAAGGAGAGAACCAACCAAGAACTAAAGAGAAATTTCCTGACAGAAGAATTAATCAGTGGAACGGCTTGCCTCCAGAAGTTGTGGGCGCTCCAACACTGGAGGTTTTTAAGATGATTTTCTGAAATAGTGTAGGAATTCCTGCTTAAACAGGAGGTTGGACTAGAAGACCTCCAAGATCCCTTCCAACTCTGTTATTCTGAACTAGCACCGGGCAACAGGATTGGGATGATCAACTACACAGAGATTTACTACAAAGCAAAAGCATTTTAAAAAAGCTTGGTAAGACTTTACTAGCCTTGTAGTAGTATGTCCTCTCTATGGTAGGTTCTATCTTCACCCCAACATAAGATCCTGCAGGTCTTTAGAAAAACCTTTGGGTCAGGATGAACAGAGTTCTGAGTGGTGCGGTGGCCTGGAGGTGGAGCTCTCACCTTACAATCAGGAGTTTGATCCTAGGTAGGGGCTGATAGTTCTCTCTCTGGGCACAATGAGAATATATCTGCTGAATATAACTCCGCCCTGGGGACAGGAAAGGCATCTGGCCAGTAAACACTCAGCTCCAATCTGTTGCCCAGACTCTACCCGCAAGGGATTATGGGGGTCATTAAATGATGATGATGATAGTTCTCAATTTACTTATATATGTATTTACTTACAGGACTAAAATGGCCATTATGGTATTATGGGTTCCCATGTTCATTACTCAACAGTCCTGGAAATCCAGCCAAGAAACATTTCTGTAAGTTCTCCGTGATCTTTCGGGATATGAAGAAAAAGGAAGCTCTCAGTGAATGCGATGGGAAAAAAATCAGGCATTCCTCTCTATGTTGAGCTGTCACTTTCCTTGGGCATCTCTCTTTCTCCTCCCTTCCAAATGGAGTGCCATTTTTTTTTCCAAAAGGAAAAAGGACACTCTGGTTGGCTGATTATTTGTGGTTCATTATTCTGACCGCCTCTGGCAGGTTAAGGTCCAATTGTAAGAAGCGGATCTGTCAAGAGTTTCTGGAAATAGCAAAGCAGCAGACCCCCTGGGCTCCTTCTGCTCTAGGACTTAAGCTCGGGCAGAGCTGTTCTGCAGGAAGAATATCAGAGTTTCCAAGGGGGGGGGGGAATAATTAGCTGCAAAAGCTTAAGAGGAAGCTGAATATTTAAACCCCCCAGCAGAAACACACTTCCCAGTTAAAATGGGCCATGCAAAAAATGATGAAGCAATCGGAGCTAAATTTAGAAATAAAAGTTTAGAGCGGCACAGCAGGTTTGTTGGCAATTATTTTTTAGCGCAAAACCTTGGCGGCAAGACCAGGGGTGGGTTCCGGCAGATACTACTGCCGGTTCGCTCAGGGGCGCTTCAAAAATGCACGCATTGTGCACACGCGCAGTACAACTAAAATTGCTTTGTGCATGTGCAGAAGCAAAAAAAAATAAGATGGCAGCGCTGGGAGAACAAGTTCGGGGGCGTGGCAGGCCTGGGTTGCTGCCGGTTCCAGCAACCCAGGCCGCCAAGCTGCTACCTGTTCGGCTGAATCGGTAGGAACCCACCACTGGGCAAGACCCCCATCCCCCTTCCCTCTAATTCATGCTGAGTGGCTAAGACGCTGAGTTTGTCAATCACAAAAGTCGGCCGTTTGGCGGTTCGAATCCCTAGCACTGCATAACAGAGTGAGCTCCCGTCACTTGTCCCGGCTTCTGCCAACCTAGCAGTTCGAAAGCACGTAAAAAATGCAAGTAGAAAAATAGGGACCACCTTTGGTGGGAAGGTAACAGTGTTCCGTGCCCCTTCGGCGTTTAGTGATGCCGGCCACATGACCATGGAGACATCTTTGGACAGCGTGAGCTCTTCGGCTTTGAAACGGAGATGAGCACCGCTCCCTAGAGTTGGGAATGGCTAGCACATATGTGCGAGGAGAACCTTTACTTTAATTCATGCTCCATCACATTGCCAATAAATTTCTTTCTGGATATGACACAAGATCAGGTGACAGATCTGGGAACATGATGCTTTCGTTAGCTAAGCAAGCTAAGACACCCTCAGTGGTCTACCTGACAGCTTGTGAAGAAGCACATTGCCGTCAACTTAAAGCAGGGGTGTCAAACTAAGCATGCGGTGTGCTTAGATCTGGCACATGGAGCCTCCCTGGAAACAGTGAGGGATCGTCCTGTGGTGCCTCTGCCAGAGAAGATGGGAGGGTCGCATGCAAATCTCCCGAGATCCGTTTTCACTGGCAGAGGGTTGCAGGAGGCCATCGCAGCTGAAAACGGAGCTCGGAAGACAGTTTTCGCTGGCAGAGCGCTTGGGCCTCCATACGAGTGACATCAAGCTGGCCACACCCACCCTGGCCAAGCACATACCAGCCCCCCCAGAGGTCAAACACAACCCTGATGCAGCCCTCAATGAAATCGA
This sequence comes from Thamnophis elegans, assembly GCF_009769535.1. Classification (NCBI taxonomy): domain Eukaryota; kingdom Metazoa; phylum Chordata; class Lepidosauria; order Squamata; family Natricidae; genus Thamnophis; species Thamnophis elegans. The sequence continues at coordinate 6,735,643 of NC_045546.1, forward strand.
GTTTGACAACCCTGGTTTATCGTGACTCAGATGGGCCACTGGTTTCTGAATTAATAATCCTTTTCAGATCTTCCGAATTGCTTGGGACTAAACTATCATACTAAGGAACCATGACATAGATTTGGCCACAGAACCAGCTTGTTCTAAACAGCCCATCTTGAATTTTATGTCCAATCAGTTGATTGTGAGATCTAGGCCTATGTCAAGCATCAACTTTGGGCCAATCGCCAGGAGATGGCGAGTTCTAGTCTTGGCTTAGACATAAAAATCAGCTGGTTGACTTTGGGCCAGTCACTTGCTCTCGGTCCACTCCACCTCACAGTGTTGCTGTCACAGAAAAATAGGAAAAAGGAGTATTGTGTATATTCACCATTAAAAAAAAATGTGTTTATGTGTGTAACCTATTATCCATCAATCCATCCATCCACCCACCCACCTATGCTGTATTCTAAGTGTGGTCTTACTAAGGCTTTGTAAACTGCTATTATTTTTTTTAATTTTTTTAATTTTATTTTATCAATTTCATATATACATTCACAATTATATGATCTCATAACTGTTATTAATAATATGTATTTATAACAATTTTTCCCTACTGTTGACAATATACTTGAAGATTGCTTTTTTATCATCCCATAGATCCATCATATCTTACAACGGTCCTACTTCTTCTTCCCTCCCTCCCTCTTTCCTTCCCTCGTTTCTTCTCTCCTACTTCCCTTCCTTCCCTCCTTCCTTCCCTCCCTCCTTCCCCTTCCCTCCTTCTCTTCTTCCTTCCCTCCTTCCTTCCTTCCCTCCTTTCTTTTCTCCTTCTCTCCTTCCTTTCCCCCTTCCTTCTCTCCTACATTCCCTCCTTCCTTCCCTCCTTTCCTCTCCTTCCTTCCCTCCCTCCTTCCTACCCCCTTTCTTCTCTTTCTTCTCTCCTTCCTTCCTCCTCTCCTTTCCCTTCTCTCCTTCCCCTTCCTCCCCTTTACCCTTCCCCTCTTCTTCCCATTCCTCCCCTCTTTCCTACTCTTACATTCCCTCCCATTCTTCCTTGTAGAGTGCTATTAGTGCCTCACATGTTCTTGACTTAATCCCTCTGTTAATGCAATTTAGGATTTCATTGGCTTCTTTGGCTGCCACTGCACACTGCCGGCTCATGTTTAATTGGTTGTCCACTAAGACTCCAAGATCCCTCTCGCAGTCACTGCTATTAGGCCTGATTTTACCTAGTCTATATGTGCATTTTGTTTTTTTCTTCTCTAAGTGTAAGACTTTACTTTTCTCTACATTGAATTTCATTTTGTTAGATAGGGCCAGCGATGGGTTCCTACCGGTGTGGCCCAGTTCAGCCGAACTGGTAGTGGTATGGAAGCCTGAGTCGCTGGAACTAGCAGCGACTCAGCCCTGCCATGCCTCCGAACCAGTTTCCTGCATGCGCAGAACAATTTTAATTGAACTGGACATGTGCTTACATCCAGCCGGCCGGATCCCACTCCTGGATAGGGCCCAGTGTTCAAGTCTGTCAAGATCCATCTGGATCTTGAGCCTATCACCTAGGGCAGTGGTCTCCAACCTTGGCAACTTTAAGACCTGTGGACTTCAACTCCCAGAGTTCAACTCCCAGACTCTGGGAGTTGAAGTCCACAAGTCTTAAAGTTGCCAAGGTTGGAGACCACTGATCTAGGATGTTGGTTAACTATCTGGTTTTAAACCAGGCCGTTAACCAAAACCAAGAACAGATTAAAACACTTTATCTCAATTTTAGACCTTTACAGCAGATGGAGGGGGGGGGGGTTGAGTACATAAATTTGAACATTGGTTGTATAACTAAAGTTGGCATTTGATACACAGCTGGAATGCTTTCCTAATAGCTAATTAGATTTTTCAGAACTTTTTTTTTTCAAAAGTACCTTATCGGAAGCTCCTGGATTGTTGTGTTTAATTCTGTTTAATTGCTTCCAGTCTAGCCTAACAGGGGATAGAAACAACTGAATTAAACTAATCATGATATGTGTATGAAAATTAAAATGTATCTATTTATAATTACTAAATCATTTTGATCTTAAGTACACCCATTTCTTTCAAAGCACACCAGTCTAGCGTAGCGGTGTTTTGTTTCAAGGCAGCCATTTTGAAACTTACACAGACAAGTTTTGGAATCACAGTGAGACCCTCGGGAGCCACAATGAATTCTTACTCGAACCTATAGATCCTTGATGGCGAAACTATGGCACGCATACCCGCCCCAGTTCAGCTTCACCACGCATGTGCGCGTGCCTCCCGCCGGCCAGCTGATTTTTGAGTCTCTACCAGGGGTGGGTTCCTACCAGTTCTAACCTCGTCTATAGAAGAGATTCCACAAATCTACAGTGCCATTTAGAACCGGTTCCAGCTCCTTCCCCCCGCCCGTCCGTACATCATCAAGATGAAGAGCGAGAGGAGGAATTCTGGGAGTTGAAGTCCACAAGTCTTAAAGCTGTCAAGTTTGAACACCCCTGGGCTTTTTTATTCCTAAAGGGTTAGGGGTGCAAGGGTCTTGTAACTTGACAGCTTTAAGACTTGCACTCTTCAATGCCAGAGTTCCTGAGCCAACATTTTGGTTGCTAAGCAAGAGCGTTGTTAAGTGAGTTTCACCACATTTTACAAGTTGGCCACGCCCACCCAGTCACCTGACTGCCAAGCCGCTCCCACCCAGTCACATGACCGGCAAGCCACTCCCACAAATCAGGCCACACCTACAGAAGAGGTTCTAAACAATGTTGAAACCCACCATTGGTCTCTACCATGCACATGTGGAGGTGTGTGCGCATGCATGGGGTGGGGGGGTCATGCGCACATGCGTGGAGGTGGGGGGAGCGTGGCGCCCCCCACAGCCCATTTTTGGTCCCAGGAATCTGCCTACTAGACCCAAAACAGGACACAGGTGGGGGAAGTCACATGTGCATGCGTGGGGGGGGGAGGAGCGCAGGGTGGGGTCACACGCGCATTGCATTATGGGAGCACGCACTCACACCCTTTCAGCACACAATGACAACAAAGGTTAGCCATCCCTGCTATAGATTATCACACCAGTGTATAACTATCTTGGCAACTTTAAGATATGTGGACTTCAACTCCCAGAGTTCCCTAGCTAGGGAGTTGGCTGACATTGGTTGGCTGGCTGAGGGATTCTGGGAGTTAAAGTCCACATATCTTGAAGTAACACTGGACCTCAGGAAGAAAAAAATACTATTTCTTGAGAAAGAGAGTGGGTAGTAAGGGGAAGAGAGAGAGCAGGAGTAGGGAATAGGCAAGGGAAGAAGGAAGGAGAAGGAGAGGAGGAAGGAAGTAGAGAAGGGAGGGAAGAAGGAAGGGAAAGGAGAGGAGGGTGGAAGGGAGAGAAAGAGAAGGAGAGGTGGGTGGAAGGGAGAGAAAGAGAAGGGAAGAGAGAGGGTAGGAGTAGGGGAGAGGTAAGGGAAGAAAGAAAGGGAAGGAGAGGAGGAAGGAAGGAAGGAGAGAAGGAAGAGAGGGAGAAAAGAAAGGGAAAATAAGGTGGTGTTACAACAGACGCTAGGGATGGTAAACAAAGCAACCCATCCTGTATATTATAACCTTTTAAATGGAATAACAAAAGTATAAGAATGGCAAAGAAAAAGAATAACTATGTGAATGTATACCTAGAATTGTATGTAAGAGAATAAATGATAGTAATAATATAAAGCATAATATAGGTAAACAATATTTTGTTATAAATAGCTAAGTATAAATAAATATAGAATAGTATATAAAAATGGATAACGAATAAGGGGACCATGAATGCAAGATAGAAATGTATAGAAGGGAAAACACTAACTGTAAAGAAACCGATACAGAACTGCTGTATGATATATGATGGAACTTCTTGTTCCTATGTTGTTTTAAGTCATGTGTTTGTTTTTGTTGATGTGTTTAAAATAAAAGTTAAAAAAAAAATACTATTTCTTGAAGCCCTTTCATGACAAATTGGAAACTGGACTGGTTTAGCTCTTTTGTATTCTGACTATAGCTTGTCTCATCTTGCTTACATTTGGCTCCGCTAAGAGCTGAGTAGCTTCAATTCATCTGCATTCTCCACTTTGTCTTACATTTGATGCCACTCTTGAATAAGAGATATTTATTATACATGACGAGTGGCGCCTACGAGTGCGCAGAATTCAACGTTTTCAGGTGGAGATTAACCATCCCGCTTCTGAAGAAAACAAATATATCAGTTTCAGAAAAAAGGGAGAGGGGGGGAATTAGGAAAGATACGGCATATTTTAACCATAGATCGAATTGTATTGTTGGAAGAAATAACTTTCCGGGTTCAGTTCCAAGTGGGGAAAAAGACACTGGATTCATGGAAGTTTCTTGGAAAGAAGTTTTTTTTGATGGACAGGATCATATGGTTTGAGGTCCTGGGCAAAAGAAATTTGAATTTGAGCTTGTATTCTGATTGGTTGTCAGACTCCCACGAGGCCATGCAGAGTTAGGCTGTCCTGAGTCCCAAGCTTGGTTGACTCTTGCTGGGTGATGTTGTTGTCAGGCCTGCAATTATATTCCTTTTAGAACTTTGGCCTGCCACACTTTCTCTTATTTCATTATGCTGTTTCATTAGTGTAGTTGATGGGAGGGGGGAATAGACAGGAGTAGGACTGTGGAATGTATTGTTTTCATTCTTTACTAGAAGCCAAGGTCATCCTTTGTCTCCGCACTAGCACACCTGACCGAAAGCAGCTGGGTGTGGATGCCAGCATGAAAGAAGAAGATTGGACCATGTGATGGATTGTGGGTGTGGGGACAAGATCATGAACCTTTAACTGGGTGGAATTGTGATGTCATTTCCAGTATTGGGATTAACACAGATGTGCCCAAGATGTCTGCTTTATTAAATTGGAACTTTAAGGATAGTTTTGCCTTGGTCTCTGATTTAATTCTACATGATACTTGGAACGCTGACAGATGTAATGGAAGGGCTTTGGGATTCCTATTATGGCTCTGCCTGAAGGAGGTAGATCTTTGTTATGTAGAATAGACTGGCCCAGGCCTTAATGGCCCATTGACAAAGTGTGTCCGTGAGAGTTTCTGCTTCCCTTTTAGGGGAAAAATTCTGCCCTTTGAATATTTCCTAAAATATTTCATTTTTCTAGGAGTGGGGTGGGTTCCTACAACATTTTTCCTTGATCCATCATGCATAATTCACTTCCATTTTTTTCCAATTACCGGCTAGGCAAGAAACATTAGTCTACAAGGAAACCACCTCATTGCTGAGTGAGAATTTGAACTCAGAGTTTTAGAAACAGACTGAGGTCCAAACATCATTCCAGCATCAGAATGCTGATTTAGAAAAGTCAAACCAGGAATATTCAAACTCTGATTTCTGTATGTGAGTTATTTGCAATCACCGACCAATCTCAGCTTAAAGATCACACAAGATTGTCATGGGGATAAAGTCACACCAGTGTTACGTGCCAGAAAAAGGGAATATCTGGTAAATGAAATAATTGATACAGGTAGCCCCCACGTCTAACTATAATGAAGTCTCCCCATCATGCCATAAAACTTTTTGTTAGATATTTTGCCAGAAAAATATAATACAGGGGATGTATATTTAATTCTACATGTTTGACAGCAGCAAGAAATATATTTGTACAATATTGGAAAAATGAGGAAACTCCTTCAGATGAAAAAAATATTCAAAGAAATATTAGATTGTGCAGAAATGGATAGGTTAACACTAAAGATAAAGGATGAAGAAGACACAGAATATTTTTAATGTGTGAAGATCTGTCCGTGAATCTCAGAGACTCTGTGCCCAGTCTTTCCTTGCACAGCATCCCATTTGGAAAATACGTACATGGCAGCTTTCCAAGATAGATAAGGTCTGTAGTCATAAATATTCCTTTGAAAGACTGTTTGCCAGGCCTTGTTGAATGGGAATGAGAGGAATTCACATTTGTTTAATAAAAGGGGTTTTGTCGGGACCAGGTTTCTGCCTTATGCTTTTGGGGGAAGCCTAGGTCACAACAAGACCTAAGTACCCTGTGGACCGGATCTGGCCCCCAGGCCTTGAGTTTGACACTCCTAGCCTAAAATGTATTTCTGGAGAAGTTTAAGTTTAAGTTTTATTTTATTTATATGCCGCCCTATTCCCTAAAAGGGACTCAGGGCGGCGAACAACTTAAACGGGAAGGGGAAACATACAAGTACAAAATAGACATTTAAAATGACCAACAACCACACCTGTCGAGAGGGGAAGGGAGCTCATCAACCTCAGGCCTGTCGACACAGCCAGGTTTTAACGGCTTTTCGGAAAGCAGGGAGAGAGGTGAGGGTCCGAATCTCCGCCGGGAGTTCGTTCCAAAGGGCCGGAGCTGCAACAGAGAAGGCCCTCCCCCGCGTCGTAGCCAGATGGCATTGGCTGGTGGATGGAACCCGGAGGAGGCCGACCCTGTGAGATCTAATGGGTCTTTGGGAGGTAATTGGCAGCAGGCGGTCTCTCAAGTACCCAGGTCCAATACCATGAAGGGCTTTATAAGTAAGAACTAGCACCTTGAAGCGTATCCGGAGACCGATTGGAAGCCAGTGCAGCTTGCGGAGGATAGGTGTAATGTGGGTGTATCGAGGTACACCCACAATCGCTCACGCGGCCGCATTCTGGACCAGCTGAAGTCTCCGAATGCTCTTCAAGGGCTGCCCCATGTAGAGCGCATTGCAGTAGTCCAGTTAAGGATGCTTATCTTCAGGAGACACAACGTAAGCGGAAGGCAGAAGTACCATCTCATTCTTGCTGTGCTATAAAACCCAACAACTGACTTGAGACCTGGAATGATAAGCAGCATGGAGATGTTTAAAAGCTTTTCCCACTAGGGGTGAAACCCTTCCAGTAATTCTAGAAAAGGGCGAGGTTATGTATACCATTATTTTTCTTCTTCAGTGGAAATCATGCATATTATTTCAATTTCCCATTGTGCACTTCTAATTCCGGTCCAGCAGTGGAGGAAACAAGACCAAAAAAAAAAAAAAAGAATTACAGCCTTCAGTGCATTTTTCAACTCTGTTCCAAAGTAAGTTATTGGCTCTGGATTGGAAAAAAAAATGAGGAAATAATAACAAAAGAGCATTTTATCAGCAGTCATAATGGTCCAGGGTGCTTTCTTTCTTTTTTTGCAAGAAAGCACGCAGGATGTTCACAAGGATCTCAAGAGGGCTTAATCGGAATACTTAGAAATATTTACCTCCTCCTGAGGCGAGCAGCATAATCTTCATGCAATTTGACTGTTCAATCAAGACAATCAAAGATACCTTTTTCGAAACAAAATGCCCCATTCCAAATAAAAACACGATCAATGGCTGCTTCTTTTGCAGCCAATATGTGCCACGGAGAGTTGTGTAGAATTAAATCTCAGTGGTCACGGGTGGTGTCAAGATGGAACCTGCCTTAATTAATCACAAATAACTAACCCTCCTTACTCTGGGGGTGAGCCAGAGCTGGCATTTGCCGGTTCTCTGAACTACTCAAAATTTCCGCTACCGGTTCTCCAGAACCTGTTGAATTAGCAATAGCAATAACAGTTAGACTTATATACCGCTTCATAGGGCTTTCAGCCCTCTCTAAGTCGGTGTTAGTGGGAGGGCAGAGATCGTCCCCAAGGCCCCTAAAATATGGGGTGCCGCAGGGTTCGGTCTTATCCCCCCTACTATTTAACATCTACATGAAACCGCTGGGAGAGATCATCCGTAGGCACGGGATCAGATACCATCAATATGCGGACGATACTCAATTGTATCTGTCCGCCCCGTGCCAAATCAATGAAGCGGTTGACGTGATGGACCGGGGGCTTGAAGCCGTCATGGACTGGATGAGGATTAACAAGCTTGTGCTCAACCCGGAAAAGACCGAGTGGCTGTTGTGTTTTCCTCCCAAAGATTTGGCCAATAATCCAACACTCAGGCTGGGGGGTCAAATTTTACACCCCTCAGAGAGGGTCCGCAACTTGGGAGTCCTCCTGGATCCACAGCTGTCATTCGACCATCATATAGCGGCTGTGACCAGGGGGGCATTCGCCCAGGTACGCCTGGTGCGCCAGTTGCGACCCTACCTGAACCGGGAGGCCCTCACAACAGTCACTCGGGCCCTTGTGACCTCTAGGCTGGAATACTGCAACGTGCTCTACATGGGGCTGCCCTTGAGGAGCATCCGGCGACTTCAGCTAGTACAGAACGCAGCCGCGCGAGTGATTGCGGGTGCACCCCGATTCACCCGCATTACACCTATCCTCCGCGAGTTGCGCTGGCTACCTGTCGATCTCCGGATGCGCTTCAAGGTGCTATTGATCACCCATAAAGCCCTACATGGCAGTGGATCTGGATACTTGAGAGACCGCCTTCTGCCAATCACCTCCCTACGACCTATAAGATCCCATAGATTAGGCCTCCTCCGCATTCCATTGGCCAGCCAGTGTCGGCTGGCAACCACAAGGAGGAGGGCCTTCTCAGCAGTAGCCCCGACCCTTTGGAACGAGCTCCCCGTGGAGATTCGTACCCTCTCCACCGTCCAGGCCTTCCGCACTGCCTTGAAGAACTGGCTCGCCCGTCAGGCCTGGGGATAAGGATTTCTACCCCGCCCGAATGTTGTATGCATGCTGCTCATTATTTTATTATGTGTTGTTGTCTCAATGTTGTATTTCCCCTTTCCCTGGTTTTCTGTGAGCCGCCCTGAGTCCCCTCAGGGAAAAGGGCGGCCTACAAATGCAAATAAAACCTCAAAACCTCAAACCTTTACAGAGTCAGCATATTGCCCCCAACAACAAGTCTAACTGCTATTACTATTGCTATAGTTGCTGGAGCTAAGCAGCCACCAGGAAAAAGAGTTAGCAAAACAGCTCAGTTCAAATTGGATCTGACCGAGAAGGAGGCTCAGCAGAAGCACTTCACTGAGGACTAGGAGCATATGCTTTCCAAGCAGAGGGAAGACCTGAGGGAGTGCAAGGCCAGGTATCGGAGCCTGGAGGCTCAGCAGGCTGAGATGGTCAGCCAGTTCCAGGCCATGATGCAGTCCCACTGGAAAGAGGACCTCTCGCTCTTTGCCACCAGCGGTGCTTCCCTCCAGCCTTCACCCAAAGCCCCGCACCAGGAGGCTGAAGCAGACCCCAAGTCAGAATTTCTGCCCCCCTCCGACCTACACAAAAAGACCCAGAAGCAGGGAAACTCTCTGCAGCAACACAAGCATTCATTGCATGTATCCATGTAGTTTGACGACCCCTGATTTAGTGCAATATAAAAAAATGCAAATAATTTTTCTGCAGACGACCAAAATTTTCTCACGGACCACCAGTTGGTGACCGCTGCCTTATACCATTTCAGACAAATTATCGTCCAGCCTCTTCTTAAAAACCTTTGGGGATGGAGCACCCACAACTCCTGGAGGCAAGTTGTTCCACTGCTTAATTGTTCTCACTGTCAGAAAACGTCTCCTTAATTCTAGCCCGCTTCTCTCCTTGATTAGTTTTCATCCGTTGCTTCTTCAAATGCCTTCCGTAATTGCCTGAAACCACTTTGAGTGGAGTCATATTACACCATGTTTGTACCAACACATACGTTGGTTTGTTAGACTATGTAATAAAAGGGGAAAAAAATAGTCTATGTAAAAAAAGAAAAATATATATTTTTCCACAATTGCCTGAAACCTTTTGACTTGAGTGATATGTTCCAAATCAGTACAATGAAACTGTCATGGGCTATTGGAAGCTTGGCAGCCTGCAAAATATTACATCTGCACATTCTTTATCAGCGGAAAAAAAAAAGGTTACCACTTATCCAGTGCATCAATGAGTAGTTAGTGTGAAGAAAAGGGGGGGGGGAACCTTCTCTTCTGACAAATTCAGAGAGATAAATTGGCTGCTGTGTGTTAAAGTCAACGTATCCATTTGCCACGATTCGTGAACCTAAATCATTTTTCCCCTTCAATACCTTTGGTTAAAAATGACTCGGGAAGAAGCTTGGAAGTGGCCGCTAAGAGGCTTGATGGAAACCATCGTTATTGTTACAAGCTGCTGAATATTTTCAGATAAACTAGGTGAAGTCTAATGGAAATCTCCTGCCAATCACAACTCCACAGGATTATTCTCTCTCAACTGCAGCTCCTGTTGATTCTCCCAAATCGCTCTAGAGGTTCAGATGTGTCAGAGTGCGCACAGTTTAACTATGTGAGAAAACCCAGGAGCAAATAGAAGCAAACGGAGGTTTTTATTCAAGTAGTGGTTTTATCTACAAAGAATACATACATACACATACTTTAGTCAGACCTCAAACAAACAGCAATCAGCAATTACAGCACAGAAGCGCACACGGAGGGAGAGATCTGCCACCCCCATCAGGGCCTCTTCTTATTACAGTCTCTTAAAGTGATATCAGCCCCAAAACCTTGCTGACTCATTCTCAGCATTACATCATTGTAACAGCTGATCAGTTCTTAAATCTTTACCCTGCTGAATATTTTTAGAGAAACCAGCAGAGCTGGCAGCAGATTAGGACAGTGAGGAGGTTGGGGAGGAGCATGGGCCAGTCCTGGAGTCTGGGGAAGGCTCTGAGGAGGGCTCTGTGTCAGAGGCAGAAGGGTGGCCATAGCCATATGCCAGCTATCAGCTGCCTTCAGAGTCAGACATCAGTGAGGCAGATGAACAGCTGGAGCCTCTTCCCAGTGCATGCATGCACAGAGTTGCCAGACGAAGGGAACAGCTAAACAACAGGGGTTGACGTGGGAGTAAGGCCACAGGTGGACAATAAACGGCCTTTCCCAGAGGAAATAAAAGAGGAGCGAAAGGGGAGTGGAGTTTGCAGGAGACAATTAGTTTGCTTAATTGGTTTGTGACTCTCAGCGGCTCCTTGCCAAGTTTTGAAGATTATCGATCTGGCAGCTCTTCAAGCCAGATAAGGTCTGTGACTGTAAATTCACCCTTGAAAGACTTTGCTGGATGTGAATGAGAGGAATTCACAGTAACTTAATAAAAAGGGTTTTTTGTCAGGACAAGGAGTCTGCTTCCTGGTTTGGGGAAGCCTAGGTCAGAACAGCAACTCTAAGACTTGTGGACTTCAATTCCCAGAATTCCCCAGCCAGCATATAATTCTGGGAGTTGAAGTCCACAGGCCTTAAAAGTTGCCAAGGTTGGAGAAACTCCTGATGTAATGTAAATTATTCCCCTATAAGTTGGCAATGATTTCGGTCTCAAGTTTTTAGCGTGGCCCGACAAAATCGCGCTCGTCAAAATAGCGGTGATAAAATCGCGTTGCTAAAGCTGCGACGTCATCACCGTGCGTCATCACTGCCGCGAAAACAGCGCAGCAATAGAAGGGCGCTTTAAAACGGCGCCGCGACAGAAAGCCAATTTCAATTAAGGTAAGGGTTAGGATTAGGTTTAGGGGTTTGTTTTAGGGTTTGTTTTAGGGTTAGGTTTAGGGTTAGGTTTAGGGTTAGGTTTAGGGTTAGGTTTAGGGTTAGGGTTAGGTTTAGGGTTAGGTTTAGGATTAGGGTTAGGTTTAGGGTCCTGAGTGCTTGGGAATGCGCGGATTTGCCCTCCGTGATTATGTCATCGCGGTAGGGTCGCATTTTTCCTTAGCGCTTCGAACGGCGCGAATTAGTCTTCACGCTTATGTCTCCGCGGATAAGGGCTTCGCGGATTTGTGGTGGAACCGTTTTTAGAACCCCAAAATGTCCAATGGAATATAAGGCTACACTGCCTGGAAGGAAGACAGCAGGACATAACTTCAAAATGATCTGTTGAATAAATGGTCTTAAATCCATTTTTGATTAAGCCGAGATATCCAAAGCTTGAAAGGAAGGGGGAAGAAATGATGATAAATAAAGGGTAGTTAAAAGGTTTTGAACGTAACCGATCTTGAATCTTAGCAGAGAGAGAGGTGAATAAATTATTTATAAATGTCCTGTCTTATTTGCTATGATGTAGCCTCACCAAAATGCCCCAATTGGAAAGCAAAGGTTACTATGTCAAAATCCATTTCCCTACCCTACTTCAGAAGGCTGGTAAATAACAAACCACATCCTTTCATTGAGACAGCAGCTTATCCTTACTTTTATTTTTTTTTTCTCTCTTTCAACTCTCCTTCCTGAATACTGTAAATACTACTGTGTATCCTTGTCAGGCAATTAATTCCAGTCTTTGGATCGTGTTGCCCTTTCAAAAGTTTTGTATTCTCTTTGATGTGCATCAGGGACCTTGTCTGATATTTTTTTTTCGCTCGTTCACTCTGAGAGAAAAACCCATAGAATTTCCTTACAAGCAATATTTTCTAAACATAAAAGATGTTCAACGGTATGAATTGAATCTTTGGGACCAGGATTTCTGAAAAATGTGGTATTCAGCAGGTTCTGACCAGTTCTGGAGAACCGGTAGCGGAAATTTTGAGTAGTTCGGAGAACCGGCAAATACTACCTCTGGCTGGCCCCACCCCTGTTTATTCTCTGCCTCCCGAGTCCCAGATGATCAGGAGGGAATGGGGATTTTGCAGTAAACTTCCCCTGGAGTAGAGAGGGAATGGAGATTTTACAGTATCCTTCCCCTATCATGCTCACCAAGCCACACCCACCAAGCCACACCACGCCCACCAAGCCACGCCCACAGAACCAGTAGTAAAAAATAATTGAATCCCACCACTGAGAATGCGGTAAGACTACGCAAGACGCAGATTAAAAGCTCTTTGCTAAAGGGACATTTTTTTAAAAAAAAATCTGCATCTCAGATTTCTAATTTTGCAACCTCTTAGTCCTACAGGTAGTCCTCGCCTTAGAACAGTTCACGTAGTGACTGTTCAAAGTTACAACGGTACTGAAAAGAATGACTTATGACCATTTTTCACATTTACAACTTTTGTAGCATCCCCCTGCCCATGTGATTTACATTTGGAGGCTTGACAACAGAATCACATTTACGACAGCTGCAGTGTCCCTGGGTCATGTAAGGGGAGTGCGGAGGGGAGTGTGTGCATCAGTGGTGGGTTTCAAATTTTTTTAGAGCCTCTTCTGTAGGTGTGGCCCGCTTTGTGGGAGTGGCTTGCCAGCCATGTGACTGGGTGGGCATGGCCAACTTGTAAAATGTGGTGAAACTCAATTAACAATGCTCTTGCTTAGCAACTCAGAAACTCTGGCATTTGAAGCATGCAAGCCTTAAAGCTGTCAAGTTACAAGACCCTTGCACCCCTAACCCTTTAGGGAAAAAAAACCCAGGGGTGTTCAAACTTGACAGCTTTAAGACTTGTGGACTTCAACTCCCAGAATTCCTCCAGTCACGTTGGCTCAGGAACTCTGGCATTGAAGTATGCAAGTCTTAAAGCGGTCAAGTTACAAGACTCTTGCACCCCTAACCCTTTAGAAAAAAACCCCAGGGGTGTTCAAACTTGACAGCTTTAAGACTTGTGGACTTCAACTCCCAGAATTCCTCCTCTCGCTCTTCATCTTGATGATGTGCGGACAGGCGGAGGGAGGGAGCTGGAACCGGTTCTAAACGGCACTATAGATTTGGTGAACTTCTTCTATAGAAGAGGTTAGAACTGGTAGGAACCCACCCCTGGTGTGCATGTGCAGGGAGTCGGGGCGCAGGGGGGTATGTATGTGTCGCACATGCATTGCATTATGGATGCGGGCAAAGGTGCACTTTCAGCACATAACAACCAAAAGGTTAACCATTACTGATCTAGACAAAATATTGTATTGTCTTTTTAATTTAAAACCTTTCTGTTCTGTTTATTCCACAGCTCAGGACAACTTGCAACAATAAACAAAATAGGAATAAAATCAAACCAAATCGGGGGGGAGGGGGAGGGCACAATTGCAATCAAAATTGTTACCTTTTTCTCCCCTTATCTCCAACTGATAGCAACAGCAGGGATAATAACATCCAATCCTTCAACAAATTGCATTTGTTGGCGAAATTGTATTACGTCTTGTAAATTTGTTTTTGATTCACTTGAGACGCAAATATCATTTGTAAAACAGGACCTGGTGATTTTATCATTGTACCCAAAGATGTTCACTAATTTAATATTTCAGGTCCCTGCTCAACGCTTTCTGCCATTGTGCAGATTACAAGAGCACCTTATGAGAGTACAGTAGTACTTAGAGCAATAAATTGTCTCTATTAATTCTGGTTTATTGGTTAATATTTACCATATTAAGATGCACTGTTCTGCTAACCCACTGACCAGCTCTTACAGACAACAGCACATTAGGACACCCAAGCCTGAAACTTTTTCAAGAAAGAACTGCTTTGCCTCAGGAAAAATAGATGATAAACTATAACACATTATCTGACAGTAAAATAATACACACAGAGAGAGAAAAACACACACATTTCTAAGTTCCCCTGAGTTAAAGGGGTCTTAATAGAATAATAATAATAGAGTTGGAAAGGACATCGGAGATCTTCTAGTCCAATCCCTTTCCAGGCAGGAAACCATATACCATTTCAGACAATTAGTTGTCCAATCTCTTCTTAAAAACCTCCAGTGTTGGAGAAGCCACAACTTCTGGAGGCAAGTTGTTCCACTGATTTATTGTTCTGCCAGGAAATTTCTCCTTAATTCTAGGTTGCTTCTCTCCTTTGTCATTTTCTATCCTGCTTCTTGTCCAGTCTTCAGGTGCTTTGGAGAACAGATATTAACAGATTTAACAGAATTGGAAGGGACCTTGTAGGTAATCTAGTCCAACTCCCCCCCCCCAAACAGGAGACCCTACACCATTTCTGAGAGATGGCTGCCCAGTCTCTTCTTGAAAGCCTCCAGGGATGAAGCTCCCACAACTTCTGAAGGCAACTTCTCTTCCATGGGTTGATTGTTTTCACTTGTCAAAAAATTTCTCCTTCTTGTTGAATCTCTCCTAGATCAGTTTTTATCCATTATTCCTTGTCTGGCTTTCAGGTGCCTTGGAAAATAGGTTGACCCCCTCCTCTCTGTGGCAGCCCCTCAAATATTGGAAGGCTGCTATCATGTCTCCCTGAGTCCTTCTCTTCACTAGACTAGCCATGCTCAGTTCCTGTAACTGTTGTTCATCCAGTCCCTTAATCACCTTTGTTGCTCTTCTCTGCGGTATTTCTAGGGTCTCAACATCTTTTTTATAATGTGGCGACCAAAACTGGATGTAATATTCTAGGTGTGGTCTTACTAAGGCTTTATAGAGTGGTATTAGTACCACTCTGTAGATTGACTCTCTCTTCTTTGTGCCAACTCCTTAGATATTGGAAAACTGCTATCATGTCTCCCCTAGTCCTTCTGTGGGAAGTTATCATCCAGCCCTCTCCCAGAAAAATGAAATATCCTAGGAAATATTGAAAAGGCAGAATATTTCTCTGGATGTGAAAAGAAAAAAACATGCTTTAAAGGACAGAATACTTGCCTGTAGCTTCCTGCCCATCCACACTTTGTCAATAGGCCATTGAGAAGGCCAGACTAGCCCACTTTACATAATAAAGACTTCCCCACTGCAGCTGCAGGGGGAAGGGATATTACTCAATTCTCCACATGGCATCTGAGAACTCATCTATACCTGGATTCAAAACAGCCTAGAGAGTAGCCTCCTGCATGGCACCATGGGAGTCTGATGACCAATCAGAATACATTTCTTACACAGGAACAGGAAACGGAGAGGTGGGACTAAACAGGGTATAAAAAGCCTAGCAAGCCCCTCCCTCAGCCCTTCTCTCTTCTTCTCCACCAACATTGAAGCATGTGATCACCTTTTCTGTACAGGGCTCAAGCCATGTGGTCCTGTCCACCAATAAACCATCTTTCCAAGCAGCCTCCATGTCTCCAGTGTCTTTTCCCCCACTTGGAGCTGAACCCAGAAGGACATTTCTTTCAACACTTCTTTTCATCAGACTATGCATGCCCGATTCCTGCAACCGTATGTTTTAGCCTGAATGAGTGTGCATAGCCTGAATCTTTCAAAAATAAGAAGAGCTTTTGTTAGGAAATTCTAAGTGCCATCCTGAATTTTTATTCATGCTGTTACTGAGAAAATATCGATCTTATAAATAAATCTGAAGTGCATTAAAAGTATATTTAAGTGAAGGAGCCAGCGTCAGAGTCCATAAAATAAGAGGATAAACTGTAAAGTCACAATCCTTTTTATTAAGTAACATAAAGTCTTGGCACCGTTTCTTACATTTGCCATAGCATTTATGAATGAGCAGAAATAAATATATGGAACAGCATGTTTGCTAAATAAAACTAGGGGGGGCTGAGCCACCTATTTATTTCTTGAGAAAGAGCTAGTCTAAATCTCAACTTCAATTTCGTGGAAGATGAATTTCTGTGTGTTCCGCTGAATATCTACATGCTGGATATTTTCCAGATAAAGTTGAGTGATTCCAACCTAATCTCATTTCAGCATTCAGACCTGAATGTACACCTAACTGGAAGTAAGATAATATTTCTGCATTGGGAAGTATTTCTGATTTATTTTCACTTTCCTGATAAATAGGTAGGCTTCTGTTCTAATGCCCTCGAAATGTGAGGGGAATAGATATTTAAATTCAAAGTGCTACCCAATAAATATTTATTTGAGAAATGTGAAAATTGAGATGTAGATATTAAAACTGTGTGAATGTTCTGGTCATTGTTCTAACAATGTGATATATGGTTTTAAGGTTTAAGGTTTATTGCATTTATAAGCCGCCCTATTCCCCGGAGGGACTCAGGGCGGCTAACAAACCCAAGGGAGGGGGGTAGTACAAACAAGGGAACACAACAAACAAGATACAGAGAAAAAATTTTAAAAATAATCAACAGTCACACAATTCGAGCGGGGAAGGGAACTCGTCAACCCCAGGCCTGCCGGAACAGCCAGGTTTTAACGGCTTTACGGAAAGCCTGAAGGGAGGTGAGGGTCCAAATCTCCGCGGGGAGTTCGTTCCAGAGGGCCGGAGCAGCCACAGAGAAGGCCCTCCTCTGGGTGGTCGCCAATCGACATTGGCCAGTAGATAGAATCCGGAGGAGGCCTAATCTGTGGGATCTGATGGGTCTTTGGGAGGTAATTGGCAGCAGGCGGTCTCTCAAGTACCCAGGTCCAAAACCATGAAGGGCTTTATAAGTGACGACTAGCGCCTTGAAGCGTATCCGGAGACCAATAGGCAGCCAGTGCAGCTCGCGGAGGATAGGTGTAACGTGGGTGTACCGAGGTGCACCCACAATCGCTCGCGCGGCTGCATTCTGGACAAGCTGAAGTCTCCGAATGCTCTTCAAGGGCTGCCCCATGTAGAGCGCATTGCAGTAGTATGCCATACAATGCAGTGAGATGTGTAGATCTATACATTGGGGAAACAAAACAACTACTTCACAAATGCATGGTCCAACATAGCAGAACAAACCCATTAGGACAGGTATAAATATTAAATTCATAAATAAAGGTCTTACATTTAAAAATCCAATTAAAATCAAACTAGGTAGGATGAAGAAGGAGAGATCAAAGTGAGGTGTTCTCTACTCCATCAGCCACCGCCAACATACCACACCCCTATTGTGGCCCGAATATTCCCTCAAAAGCTCTCATCTGTCCAGACCCAGCTGTTCCAGAGGCAAACTTCATCTGGCATGAAGGCAGCTCTCTCGTTGGCTGGCATCCTTTGGTGATTTGGACTCTCCAACCCCCTTAAATCTGCTTCCAAGGTGCGCAGCTAATATCTTTGTATCCTTTGTGTCAACAATGCCTTGATTCTCCCTGGAGAGAGATTTTTCTCTCTGTAACACATGTTTTTCCACCTGGTCGTAATGAGCTGGCAAGACTCTAAATTGAGATGAGCAAATATGACAGTTGCATCTTCATGGGATGTATCCACAACATTTCCCCCCCCCCTCATTTCGCTTCCCTGTTTATGAATTGCTTCTGATAATGTAAGCATATTTGTCAGCCCTGACATCTATTGCCTGTCATCCGAGCATCTTGAGACAATATGCATTTAATATTGTACACTAACACATTGAATGTAGGAAGATTTTTAAAAACCAATCCATAAACCCTAAAATAACACAAGTAACAACCATGCCATCTTTTCTTGCTAAATCTGTTGCGTAACTTTGGTTGAAATATACAGCTTTGGATATATTTTCCTAACATAACATTTCTGAGAGGGTTTTTTTTGCTGTGAATTACATCATTAAAATTTTGAAAGGTGCCAATTTCGGCATCCCTGTGCTACCCAGATTTTCAAGGAAAATCCTCAACGAGTAATCCTCAACTTTCAACCGTTTGTTTACTGACTTTCAAAGTTGCAATGGCACTTTACAGCCCTCTCTAAGCTGTTTACAGAGTCAACATATTGCCCCCAACAATCTGGGTCCTCATTTTACCATCCTCGAAAGGATGGAAGGCTGAGTCAACCTTGAGTTGGTCAGGATTGCATTCCAGGCTGTGGGCAGAGTTAGCCTGCAATACTAAATTTTGTTAATGGTTCTTAACAACTGCAGTGATTCACTTAATAACGGTGGCAAGAAAGCTCATAAAATGGGGCAACATCACTTAACAACTATCTCATTTAGTAGCAGAAATGTTGGCCTCAATTGTGGTCAGAAGTTAAGAATGGAATGGAATAGAAAATAGAAATAGAAATAGAAATAGAAGTAGAAGTAGAAGTAGAAGTAGAAGTAGAAGTAGAGTAGAGTAGAGTAGAGTAGAGTAGAGTAGAGTAGAATAGAATAGAATAGAATAGAATAGAATAGAATAGAATAGAATAGAATAGAAAATATGGAATGGAATGGAATGGAATAGAAGGGAATGGAATGGAATAGAATAGGATAGAATAGAATAGAATAGAAAATATGGAATGGAATGGAATGGAATAGAATAGAATAGAATAGAATAGAATAGAATCTGGAAGGGGCTTTGGAGGTCTTCTAGTCCAGCCCCCTCCTCAAACGGGAGATGCTACGTTTATCGAAACATTCAGCCTGAAATGGTATAGGGCCGTGATGGTGAAACCTATGACATGCATGCCACAGGTGGCACATGGATCCATTTGTCTGGGCATGCGAGGCGTTGCCCTGTTAGCTGGCCAATGTGTATGCTGACTTCGGCCTTCTTTTGAGGCCATGTTTCGCTCTCCAGAGGCTTCAGGAGCTTCCCTGAAGCCTCTGGAACGCGAAAAACCAGCCCTACTGGCAAACCGGAAGTTCAGAAACTTATTTCCAGTTTGCTCGTAAGACCAGTTTTAGCCCTTCGGAGCCTTCAGGGAAGTCTCCGGAAGGCGCCTGAAGGCTCTGGAGGACGAAAAACGGCCCTACGGACAAAGTCACTTCTGGTTTGCTTGTAGGGCCGGTTTTAGCCCTTTGGAGCTTTCAGGGAAGTCTCCGGAAGGCGCCTGAAGGCTCTGGAGGACGAAAAACGGCCCTACGGACAAACCGGAAGTCACTTCTGGTTTGCTTGTAGGGTCGTTTTTTGCCCTCCGGAAGCCTCCTGATTGTAAAAAATGGCTTACAGTCTCCGAGTCTTTCTGCACGCACTGACGGAAAGCATAACGACGGGCTATGCGCGAAGGTGTCGGCGCATAGTAATGTTCCAATTTAGCTATCAAAGTGTCCCAATTCAGATCGTGGATTGGTGGAGGCGAGGCCAGGGCTCTTGCAGTATTAAACATCTCGGGCTCACACGAACTAAGAAAAAAAACTACATTTTCTGTCCTCAAGCAGCTGATGGTAGTTGTTAGCAATCAAAAAAACATTGAAAACGCTCAAGAAATCCGGCCCATGATTCAGAGGCCGAGCCAAAAAGTGCAAATTGTGGCAGAGAAGCCATAGCTACTGCCAATGCTGAGGGGGGAAAAAAAAACAAAGAAGAGGAATTTTTTTTAAAAAAAAAATCTGTTTCCTTCTTCTTGTTGTTGCTGTTCTGTCTTAAGAACTTCAGCATCCCACTTTCGTCGCCAGTGTTAAAAGCTGCGATAGCAATAGCAATAGCAATAGCAGTTAGACTTATATACCGCTTCATAGGGCTTTCAGCCCTCTCTAAGTGGTTTACAGAGTCAGCATATCGCCCCCACAGTCTGGGTCCTCATTTCATCCACCTCGGAAGGATGGAAGGCTGAGTCAACCTTGAGCCGGTGAGATTAGAACCGCTGAACTGCAGATAACAGTCAGCTGAAGTGGCCTGCAGTACTGCACCCTAACCACTGCACCACCTCGGCGATGGACGGATGAGGCGTGGAGTGGCTGAGGTAATTAGAACAGCTTTATTGTTAACAGACAAGAATCGACATCAACTATATACAGATGGAACCTTGCCTGGCCTGATGGCTATTCATACTAGAGCTGTCAAACGGGGCAACCAATGAGATTGCAAGAAACAGCCCGCGCTCAGCCAGCCCCGCCCTAGCCAATCAGGTGCAGCTCAGCCATTGCCAGCTGTCAGTCGCAAATCGAGGAGTTGCGGCTGGTTGTAAGACGAGGACTTAAGACCGGTCGCAAGTCGAGGACACAACATTCCCCCACCCCTTGAAGAGGAAGAGTAGGAGTAGGAGAAAGGCACGGGAAGAAGGAAGGGGAAGGAGAGGAGGAAGGAGGAAAGTAGAGAAAGGAGGGAGGGAGAAAGGAAAGGGAAAGGAAGATGGAAGGGAGAGAAAAGGAAGGAGAGAGGGTAGGAAGGGAAAGATGAAGAGTAGGAGCAAAGGAGAGGTAAGGGAAGAAGGAAGGGGAAGGAAAGGAGGAAGGAAGGAAGTAGAGAAGGGAGAGAGGGTGAAAAGAAAGAGGTAAGGAGAGGAGGATGGAGAAGAGAGAAAGAGGAGGAGAGAGGGTAGGAAGGGGATGAGGAAAAGCAGGAGCAGGAGAAAGGTACAGGAAGAAGGAAGGGAAGGGAGAGCAGGAAGGAAGGAAGTAGAGAAGGGAGGAAGGGAGAAAAGAAAGGGAAAATAAGGTGGTGTTATAACAGGAGGAAGGGATGGTAAATAAAGCAACCCAAACTGTATATTATAACCTATTAAATAAAATAATAAATGTACAAGAATGATAAATGCTAAAACACTTGTAACCAAACGACATGCTATATGTGATGATGGGTTTTTTTTTTCTGTTTTGTTTTTGTCTTTTTTCTTTCTTTTCATTGTTGTGGGTATGTGTTGTCTATGTAACAAAAAATAATAATAAAAATTTTTTTATAAAAAAAAAAAACATTTCCCCCCCCTAAAAGAGGGTGAAAATTTGGGTGTGTCTTATACACTGAATGTAACCCCACCCACCCACCGGCTCCCACCCTTTGGCCTTTGCCTCCCAGCAATTTACCTCCTTGCAGAAAACATGGAAAATTGGGTTTGTGGAGGCTGCAATAGGCTAGAGCAATCCCTGCAGCCTGAAACAGCTGATGATTGGGAGGCCTGTGCTTAAACTGAAAGTGAAACTTGCTATTTGCTCCAGGAGGCAAATTGCTGGGAGGCAGAAGCAGATTTTTTTTTCTTGTGCTAATCAGGCTGTTTGCTGCAAGAAGTAAGTCAATAACTATACATGCCTATAAAATGTTCAAATTATTAGACTTATTTTTTTAAAGACTGCTTTATTATTGTTCTAGACAGCTTAACAAAATGAAGAAGCTTTTTAAAATAAATGCTTGATCTGAAGAGGCCCAGTGCTTTTTGTATCTTCTTTTAAATAGCCGATTAAATTAAATAGCAGATTAAATACTTCCAGAAAGTACATCAATTTTAACAGCATCTGTACAAGTATAGTCTGAAATGTAACACTAAAAACAGTGTATAACAGTGTCTGTACTGTTTGCTGATTGTTGCAAGGAGGCAAATTGCTGGGAGGCAGAAGCAGATTTCCTCCCTTGTTTTCCTCCCCAAAAGCTAGGTGCGTCTTATACTTCGGAGCGTCTTATACTCCCAAAAATACAGTAAGTAGTAGTACTGTTAGTAGGTAAATACTACTAGCTGGGGGGGAGGAGTGAATCGGGTTGAGTAGACTTTGATCATCATTTGTAAAATACGCATCGGACTTCGCCAAAGTATGAACCAGCGTGTCTCTTCTCTTTAGTTAAAGCAGCCACTTGCTTGGGGGGGTTTTCCGGTTTCCGTAGGAGCTAAAATCTTATTTCAGTTTCCTGAAGAAGCTTGGAAAACTGCAGGCTCCTTTAATTAAAAGCGGAAACCCGCTGGGCTCACAAGCCTTATTTTTGAGAATTAGTTTCTAAGCGTACACTATCCTATTTAATGGACAGAGAGCGAGGGAGACTAGAGATTAGATAATACAGCTCTTCCTCAGAAAAGCCTGGACCGCAAACACTTAAAAAAAAAAAAAGTTAATTATGTTTGCCTCCAGAAATATCACCGCACCCCCTAGCAGCAAGGAAGCATATAAAACAAACAATGAAAGCAAAGGCTGCAGCCAAAATTGACTTGCCTGTTCAGTGGTGGGATTCAAATAATTTAACGGTTCTCTGTCCTAATGACCAGGTGGGTAGGCGGGGCTTAGTGGTCATGTGACCGTGTGACAAAGTGATGGGCACTTTGAGCCAAGGTGGCGCAGTGGTTAAATGCAGCACTGCAGGCTACTGCTAGATCAGCAGTTCAGCGGTTCAAATCTCACCGGCTCAGGGTTGACTCAGCCTTCCATCCTTCCGAGGTGGGTAAAATGAGGACCCAGATTGTTGGGGGCAATATGCTGACTCTCTGTAAACCGCTTAGAGAGGCCTGAAAGGCCTATGAAGCGGTATATAAGTCTACTGCTATTGCTATTGCTATTGCTTAGCTGTTACAATGTAATAAGGGTTAATTGGAGAGGCAGTTTCTGTAAGCAGGGCAATAAAGATTAATTAGAAACAACACCAGAATGTTTACTTCCTGCCTTCCTTACAGGATTAGCCCTGTAAAGTGGGGAAAAACCAAAAGAAGATTTCTTCCAACAACCGGTTCTCTGAACCTCTTAGAAAGTTAAGAACCGGTTCTCCCGAATAGGTGCAAACCAGCTGAATCCCACCACTGTTGCAGAGAATGACAGGCTTAGACTTCTCAGGATACAGGAAAAGTTTATTTGGCAGCCAGGTTCAGAAAGCTAACGAAGTGGCTAGCATTGCAAATTCTGAACCATCTTTATTAGCGAAGCATGCATTCTTATACATTCCCAAAAGCATTGCAACATGGAAATTCTTAACACATTTTTTAGTGGTTATCTTGAGGAGAAAACTTTATAAGGAGATGAGGGTCTTACTTCTCCTTTTGTTTCAGGTATGGCTTACGTGTTATTAACGAACTTTAATTGAACTTTGTGGTTTGGACTTTTAACACAAGTTTTGACATAGGGACGTTGGCGGGAACATCCTGTGCTTAGTGAATGGGGAGACTTCCTTTAAGCAACTTCTAACTGTCCCTGTTATTCTATGCCTTCATTCTTTATTTTTTAATCCATATTTTATTCTGCTTTGCCACTGCTCCTGTTGCTAAACAAGATGTCAGGATTCCAAGTAATAGATCCATTGCAAGCAAAAACTCCAAGGCAGGTAGCTTCCTCAAAGAATAGCTTTATTGGCTATATCATATTGGTACAGATCTGGTGAAAACCCAACTCTGAAAGTTCCCACAGTTTTCACCTAATTCAAAGTAAAAGTTTTTTCTCTCAACTCCAAACAATCCATCACATGGTCCAATCAAGATGCTGTCTGGTTGCCTGGTAGCCTCGCTCCTCCTTCCTCTGGCCAGGTGTGAGAACGCCCTTGGTTCCCAAGAGAAAGTATTTTGTTTTGGCTACAACCCCCCTCCCCCCGCTATCTCTATTCTCTCCCTCCCTTTCTCTCAGCACTGAAGCTCCAACATGGCTCCGGTCAGCTTCAGGGTTGACAGTTGCTTAAGTGAGTTTTGCCCCATTTTACGACCTTTAGAAACCTTTACCAAAATATCTATGGAGATCATCCATCTTCCAGGTCATGGTTTTCCCAGAGGTGCTTTTTCAAGAGGCAACTGGACTTTCTGGGTTTTTCTTTGAAGACGGTTTGCTCCTCATCCAAGAAACTTCTTCAGCTCTGACTGGTTGGTGTTGGAGGATGGAAGGATTTATACTCCTCGCAGACAGCTGGTCATTTGCATCCTTTGAGGGAGTCGTTGAGGCCACTTGAGCATTTCCCTGTGTCCTCAGGGTTTGCAACACAGTCGTTTTAGCATCTCCAAGAAGGCTCCGCACTCCTTTGCACTACTGAGGTGACCCTGAGGACAGAGATAAACCTCCAGGTAGCCTCAATGACTCTCTAAAAGGATGCAAATGACCAGCTACCTGCAAGGAATATAAATCTTTCCATCCACCACCATCCAGTCAGAGCTGAAGAAGCTTCTTGGATAAGAAGCAAAATGTCTTCAAAGAAAAGCCAAGAAAGTCCAGTTGCCTCTTGAAAAAGCACCTTTGGGGTATTTAACATATTGTGCAGGATTGCCCAACTTGAATGGTCATTTGCATTCTTTTGCAAAGGTTACCCTGATGACACAGATAAACCTCCAGGTGGCCTCAACGACTCTCTAAAAGGATGCAAAGGACCAGCTGTCTGCAAGGAGTATAAATTCTTCCATTCCCCACCATCCAGTCAGAGCTGATGAAGCTTCCTGGATGAGAAGCACAACTTCTTCAAAGAAAACCCAAAAACCCAGAGAAAGTTTGTTGCCCGTTTGAATTTCCTATACCACTCAGGAGTTCAGACTCCTGAGATGTACACAAACCACTTTCACAAATATCCTCGCTGCAGGAAGAATGGAAGCACAATCCAATGATCATTTGTCTAAAGGGGTGTAGGGTTTCCTGCCTAAGCAGGGGGTTGGACTAGAAGACTTCCAAGGTCCCTTCCAACTCTGTATTTCTATTGCTATTTCCACAGAAGGAGGAAACACGGACACACACAGACACACGCACCACTGTAGCTTGGCTTGTAAGCAAATAGAATAATCTTTCCAGAGATGCACTAAGCAAACAACATCTTTGAAAACTACAAAGGGGGTCATGAATAAAACATTTTTGAGCTGGTTGGTGTGTATTAACCAAACACATCGTAACAAAGGAGGCTGGATTTTAGAAGAAGAGTAAATACATAGACTTAGATTTTGGCTTTATTATTATTTTTGTAACAACAGTAAGAGAGAGGTGGGAGGGAGAGAAAGACAGACAGAGAAAGACAGAGAGAGAGAGACAAAAAGACAGAGAGAAACAGAGAGAGAGAGAGAGAGAAAGAGAGAGAGAGAAAGAAAGAGACAGAGAGAAAGAGAGAGAAAGACAGACAGAGAGAGAAAGAGTGAAAGAGAGAGACACACAGAGAGAAAGACAGAGAGAGACAGAGAGAGAAAGACAGACAGAGAAAGACATTGACAGAGACAGAGAAAGACAGAGAGAGATAGAAAGACAGAGACAGATAGAAACAGAGAGAGAGAGACAGAAAGAGATTGAGAGAGACAGAGAGAAAGACAGAAAGACAGAGAGAGACACACAGAGAGACACACAGAGAGAAAGACAGAGAAAGAGAGAGAGAGACAGAGACAGAAAGACAGAGAAAGAGCTAGAGAAAGAGAGGAAGGTAGGGGAGAGAGACAGACAGGCAGACAGAGAAAGACAGAGAGAGATAGAAAGACAGAGGCAGATAGAAACAGAGAGAGACAGAAAGAGAGAGACAGAGAGACAGAGAAAAAGACAGAGAGAGAAAGAGTGAGAGAAAGAGAGAGACACACAGAGAGAAAGAGAGACAGACAAGCAAACAGACAGAAAGCCAAGCACACAATAATTTTAGTAAGAGGCCTGTGGAGAAGGGAGCACAATTCAAGGCATTATGTGAACGAGCATGGCTAAAAAAAGGCAAACGCCGTTTCCAAATGGAGGCATTTCATCAAATATTCATCATCTTTTGCAACTACTTTTCCAAAAGCTGAGTTTGTTTGCATTTTTTTTTTTAAAAGGAGTTTGAAGTAAATGTTTGAGGATGCATCAGGGCCTGGACACATAGCCTTCATTTGAACAGGCTTAGGACCACCATTGAGCTCAAAATTTCTGCTGCTAAAGCGAGATAGTGGTTAAGTATGTGTATGCCCCATTTTACGACCTTTCTTGCCACAGTGGTTAAGTGAATCGTTGCAGCTGTTAAGCTAGTAACAATGTTATTAAGTGAATTGGGCTCCGCCATTGACTCTGCTTGTCAGAACGTCGCAAAAGTGGGATGACATAACCCCGGGACACTGCAACCGTCATAAATGTGAGTCAGTAGCCAAGCATCCACATTTTGATCAAGTGACTTGTGGAATGCTGCAATGGTCGTAAGTGTGAAAAACGGTCACAAGTCACTTTTTTCAGTGTCATTGTAATGGTCACTAAAAGGAACTGCCATAAATCGAGGATTAAATGTATACAAGCAGTCCTTGGACTATATAAGTGGGCCAGCTGATTTTTGCCCTTACTACAGTCGTTGCCTAGACCCAAAATTTCCATCACTAAGCAAGACTCTTGTAAAATGAGTTTTGTCCCATTTTACGACCTTTCTTGCCACGGTGGTTAAGTGAATCGTTGCAATTGTTAACCTAGTCACACGGTTGTTAAGTGAATCTGGCTTCCCCTTTCACTTTGCTGGTCAGAAGCTGTCAGTCACCTGACCCTGGAACACGGCAACAGGCGTAAGTACATGCCAGTTGCCAAGCAGCTGAATTTTGATCACGTGACCATGGGGAGGCGGTAACAGCCATGTGGAAAAATCGTCCTAAGTCATTTTTCTCAGCAACATCGTAATTTCGAACTGTCACTAAATGAATGGTCGTGAGTTGAAGACGGCCTGTATTCATTTTATTGTTTATTCATTAAATTTATATGCCGCCCATCTACCTAGATAGAGGCGACTGCATAGCACAGCACGGCTTGTGCAAAAAAAAAGGATAGCTTTTTAGTAACGTCTCAATGATGTAACTCAGAGCTTATATAACCTGAAGCCTTCCTGAATGCATCTCCTCTCCCTACACACACAGAGAGGGCGGTGGGGAGAGGGGAAGAGAGACACACACAGAGAGAGAGACAAACAGACAGACAGACAGACAGAGACAAAGGGACAGAGAGGGGTAGAGGGGGAGACAGAGAGATGGAGAGGGAGGGAGGGGGAAGGAGGGAGAGAAACAGAGAGACAGAGGAGGGGGAGAGGGAGGGAGGGGGAGAGGAAGAAAGGGCAGAAGAGATGGAGAGAGAGAGATACAGAGAAAGAGACAGACAGAGAGGGAGAGAGAGGGAGAGAGAGGGGGAGAGGAGGGGGGAGGGGAGAGACAGATAGAGGGAGGGAGAAAGCGAGAATGAGAGGGGAGAGAGACAGACAGAGAGGGAGAGAGAGGGAGAGGGGGGAGGGGGAGAGACAGAGAGGGAGGGAGGAAGAAAGGGCAGAAGAGATGGAGAGAGAGAGAGACAGAGAAAGAGACAGACAGAGAGGGAGAGAGAAGGGGGAGGGGAAAGACAGAGAGGGAGGAAGAAAGGGAGGGAGATATGAAGTGAGAGGGAGAGGAAGAGACAGAGACAGAGACAGAGAGAGGAAGAGAGAGGAAGAGACAGAGACAGACAGAGAGAGAGGGAGAGAGGAGGGAGAGGGGAAAGACAGAGAGAGGGAGGAAGAAAGAGGGAGATATGGAGAGGGAGAGAGAGAGGAAGAGACAGAGAGAGGGGAGGGGGAAAGACAGAGAGGGAGGAAGAAAGGGAGGGAGA
This sequence comes from Thamnophis elegans, assembly GCF_009769535.1. Classification (NCBI taxonomy): domain Eukaryota; kingdom Metazoa; phylum Chordata; class Lepidosauria; order Squamata; family Natricidae; genus Thamnophis; species Thamnophis elegans. The sequence continues at coordinate 6,763,306 of NC_045546.1, forward strand.
TATGAAGTGAGAGGGAGAGGAAGAGACAGAGACAGACAGAGAGAGGGAGAGAGGAGGGAGAGGGGAAAGACAGAGAGAGGGAGGAAGAAAGAGGAGGGAGATATGAAGAGAGGGAGAGAGAGGAAGAGACAGAGAGAGGAAGAGACAGAGACAGTTAGAGAGAGGGAGAGGGGAGGGGAAAGGGGAAAGACAGAGAGGGAGGAAGAAAGAGGGAGGGAGGGAGAGATAAAGAGAGAGAAAAAGAGAACAGACACTTTGGACACCTGTTTGCAAAAGAATAGAAAATATTCCCTGTGTTCCTTTTACTTGCTAGAAACACAGCATCTAAAAAAGACTTTAACTAACCTACTAAACATAGAGACGGGTGGGAATATCCATTTTTGGAACTCCAATTTAGAGATCTTCCTTGTATAATCAGTGCAATCTACAGAATTTTAAATGATCTACCTGTTAGCTGCTTCTTTTTCCCATGCTGGCTGGGGAACTCTGGGAGTTGCAGTCCACACATGTTAAACTTGCCAAGGTCAACATTTTGCTTTCTGGCACATCTTCCCTTTTTTTGCCCTTCTTCCTTCCATCCCTGTTTCCCCCCCCCCCTTTTTTTTTTCTTCACAGAATCAAACCACGGCTGATCCCTTCGGAATCCCTCTTCATGTTATTATTTCTTTACAAGTTTCAAATGGAAAAAGAAACATCTCTGCAGGCCTCCCAAAGAGGATGGTTGTTATTTACATGGTCGGGAACTGTCCTTTTGAGCCAACTGTCTCCAAGCCAACATAGGGAAGAAAAAAAAAACCAAGCCAGAAAACCACAGGAAGTTAAAAGAAAGCTTATTGCTTATCTTTTTTGGAACCATAACTGCAAATCCTGCTCTTTTAAAAGTAGATTCCAAAAAAAAAATCCAAAAGAAAGTGCTACCTCTATGGGAGCCAAGCTAACGGAATTTAAACTGCGATAAGCAGTCTGCTGTTAAACAGAAAGCTTGATCATTTATTTATTTAGTTACTTGTTATCCTCCCTGAGTTATTTTTCTAAATAACTCAAGACAACAAACATAACTAATATAACTTATTTCTCCTATTTTACCCACAACAACAACCCTGTGGGGTTGTGTTGAACTGATAAAGTGTGATTGGCCCAAAATCACCTGGCAGGCTTTCATGCCTAAGGGGGGGGGGGGACTAGAACTCACCATCTCCTGGTGATTGGCCCAAAGTCACTGAGCTGGCTTTCTTGCCTAAGGGAGGACTAGAACTCACAGTCTCCTGGTGATTGGCTCAAAGTCACCCAGCTGGCTTATATGTATGTGTATGTGTATGTATGTATGTATGTATGTATGTATGTATGTATGTATGTATGTATGTATGTATCTCTCTCTCTCTCTCTCTCTCTCTCTCTCTCTCTCTCATATATATATATATATATATATATATATATATACACACACACACACACACACACACACACACACACACACACACACACACACACACATATATATATATATATATATATATATATATATATAGTGTCACAACCCCTGGTAAGCCCCAATTATGGGAGGAAGCTAACAAGGTGGCGCAGTGGTTAAATGCAGCACTGCAGGCTACTGCTAGATCAGCAGGTCAGCGGTTCAAATCTCACCGGCTCAGGGTTAACTCAGCCTTCCATCCTTCCGAGGTGGGTAAAATGAGGACCCAGATTGTTGGGGGCAATATGCTGACTCTCTGTAAACCGCTTAGAGAGGCCTGAAAGGCCTATGAAGCGGTATATAAGTCTACTGCTATTGCTATCTGTCAATCGGCTCGTCACAAGTCCATCACGACAGAAACCCAACATTTTTTACTGTTGCCTTTGTTATATTTTGTATTTTTCTATTTGTGCTTTATTTATTTATCAGCACAAATAAAAAACATATATATATATATATATATATATATATATATATGTGTGTGTGTGTGTGTGTGTGTGTGTGTGTGTGTGTGTGTGTACACATACATACACTGTGTTTCTTCTATAGGGTCTTATTTTCTTTTGACCCCCGAAATAAGTGCTTGGTCTTATTTTTGGGGAGGTCTTATTATTTTTGAGGTGCAGGAGGCGGTGATCGTGGTCACCTCATGGCTGCTGCTGTGTTGCAATATTTTTGGGGAGGGCTTATTTTTGGGGGAGGGCTTAGTTTTAGGGGAAAAGGATATATATGAATCCCCGATACTGAAATTGTGATCTTACTTCACTCCAAATTTGTTTTTAACTAGGTTCTACTTACTATTGTATATTTCTCCATGGACATCATAAAATACATTCTTTTTAGCAACTATTCAAAGTTACAACCACACTGAGCAAAATTATGAAAGCTTATGTAAGCTCCTTGCACGTATGACCGTCGCAGAATTCCCCCTGGTCAAGAGATCAAAATTCAGGGGTTTTTTTGCAGATGTTTCATTACCCAAACTAGGTAAAAAAAACATCAGGGCAGTGGTGTGTATCAGCACTCACAATGTTACTTAATTTGGGCCGTGAAATGTTTGCAAGAAAACATCCAAGCTCAGAGAGCACCAAGGATCCCACATTTCAACCCTGAGCTACAAATATTCTCCTTTAAAGGAAATTCTCATACTTTTCTCCCTTAGAATATGGAGAAACACGGACAGCTTTTTTGTGGGGTTTTCTGCGTGTGTGTGTTTGTGTGTCTTGCTTCGGCAAAGTGCTAAGGTAGTTGAAATTCCAGGAAAAAGACAGCATTTTATCTTCTGCTTCTTGGAAAAGATGCTGATTAGATGGTTCAGAAGTTTCTTGGCGAGAATATTCCCCAAGCTTGAAACAATATTTTCTTTCTACCTACCACACACTAGATAAATTCAGATTTTTCACTATGAAAAAAATGTCCTTTCTTTGGCTATATAATCTGTGTGGTGTGCAGAACATCCAGGTAATCCTCAGTTTATAACCATTTGTTTAGTGACTGTTCTGTTAGAATAGTCCTTCGGGATTGGGTGGCATATAAATTTATTAAACATTAACATTAACATATTCATGAACTGGAATAGCACATAGCAACAAATCAGCCATTGGGGACTTGCTGGAATAGGACATGGTAACAAGGTCAGCCAATGTATAAGCATGGCAACTGGTTCAGCCAATGGGAACTATTTGGTGACTGAGATGCCATGCCAGACGGCTTGGAGCCTGGGCGTGGCTTACCTATGTAACTCTGAGCCTGTGCAAGAGAACTAATCTAGTCTGCTCTCTGAATTGAAACTGAAAACTGATCTCTGCCTGTGTTTGCCTGTAACTACTACCATGTTGGAAGAATCTGCTCTTGATACTGTACATTTACTCATGTGTTATTATGTATATAAAGAAGTTAATGAATTCTGCACTCATCAATTTTCTTCAGCCCTCAGGACTGGCCCATGTTCCTCCCCAACCTCCTCACTCTCCGACTCTGTTGCCAGCTCCACTGGGTGCCAGCGGGCCACAACAAAATAGAAGAAAATTGTGTAGCTCAGGGTAGAACTGTGGGGTCCGTGGTGCTCTCTGGGGTTGGTTGTTTTCTTGCCGATGTTTCCTTACCCAACTAGGTAACATCATCAGTGCTAGCAAAGACAATAATGAACCGACAAGCTTTTCTGCCACCTTTAAAGGGCAGTAATGAAGGGGTCGACATCAAATAGCAATGGAGCCGTCTTCTTGTGTTTGATCAACATAACCTATTTTACCAGTGGGCACAGGAGCATATAGATCGCTCCCATAATAAATATTAGTGCCTAATCAGAGCCATGTATGCAAAACTAAAAAAATGCAATTAAGAGTGACATTAAGCATTTATCACAGCCAATACACTTTTCAATTCTGCATGGCAAACATTTTTAATCGTTTTAATATCAAACACTAAATAACACCAAGTGGATTGATTACTTCTCGTAACCAAGCCCAGAACAATATTTTCTTTATTTAACACTAGTTAAAATTTAACTTTTTTGAAACGTACTTTTTACACATTGAAGTCTGCATGCATAAAATTCTGCGTACATCAAATGCAAAGTAGCATTTTATTTTCTCCTGCCCCGTGTTTTTGTGTGTGTGTGTGTTTGTGTGTCTGTGTGTGTGTGTGTTCTGACCCAGGCTTCCTTAGAAAGCAAGAAGCAAAGTCTGCAAAACCTCTTTTATTTACACGTCTGTGAATTCCTTTCATTCACAGCCAGCAAGGCTTAGCAAACAGTCTTTCAGAGGAAAGTTTATCCACACGCACCTTATCTCGTTTGGAGTGCTGCCAGATACCTAGTTTCCAAATGCAAGGCAAGGCAAACTTAGCACAGAGTCTCTTAAAGTCACACACAGAACTTTCCACTCTTGAACTGACCAAATGAATGAATGGTTTCCTGCAAAAGCTCGCTCCCCGTTTGTTCCTCTTTTCTTTCCTATAGGAGTGGCCAATCCAGTGGTGTAATTCAATTTTTTTGACTACCGGTTCTGTGGGCGTGGATTGGTGGGCTTTGGAGGGGAAGGATATTGCAAAATCTCCATTCCCACCCCACTTGGGCCAGCCAGAGCTGGTATTTGCCGGTTCTCCAAATTACTCAAAATTTCCAGAACCTGTCAGAACCTGCTGAATTTCACCCCTGGGCCAATCGCCTCTAAGGTGTGGCTTTACTCTTAAGATGACCCTGCTTTCTTAGTTGTTCTTGTCTTCTGGCAGATCTGCGCATGCACACACTGGGAACAGGCTCCAGCTGTTCTTCTGCCTCACTGCTGTCTAGCTCCCTCTCTGCCTCTGAAGCAGATATATATAATCTTTTTTTCAAAAATTAATTCAAGGTGGTCGGACCCAGGCTTCCTTAGAAAGCAAGAAGCAAAGTCTTGGTCCCTACAAAACCTCTTTTATTTACACGAATGTGAATTCCTTTCATTCACAGTCAACAAGGCTTAGCAAACAGTCTTTCAGAGGAATGTTTATCCACACGCACCTTATCTCGTTTGGAGTGCTGCCAGATACCTAGTTTCCAATTGCAAGGCAAGGCAAACTTGGCACAGAGTCTCTTAAAGTCACACACAGAACTTTCCACTCTTGAACTGACCAAATGAATGAATGGTTTCCTGCAAAAGCTCGCTCCCCGTTTGTTCCTCTTTTCTTTCCTATGGGAGTGGCCAATCCAGTGGTGTAATTCATTTTTTTGACTATCGGTTCTGTGGGCATGGATTGATGGGCTTTGGAGGGGAAGGATATTGCAAAATCTCCATTCCCACCCCACTCGGGCCAGCCAGAGCTGGTGTTTGCCGGTTCTCCGAGTTACTCAAAATTTCCAGAACCTGTCAGAACCTGCTGAATTTCACCCCTGGGCCAATCGCCTCTAAGGTGTGGCTTTACTCTTAAGATGACCCTGCTTTCTTAGTTCTTGTCTTCTGGCAGATCAGGGCATGCACACACTGGGAACAGGTTCCAGCTGTTCTTCTGCCTCACCGCTGTCTAGCTCCCTCTCTGCCTCTGAAGCAGAACCCTTGTCTGAGCTTCCCTCAGCCCCCAGGACTGGCCCATGTTCCTCCCCAACCTCCTCACTGTCCGACTCTGCTGACAGCTTTGCTGGCTGCTGGCGGGCCACAACACAAGGGAACTCAGATTTCTAAAAGAAAAAAGTTTTAAAAGACTGTTTCATATGGAAAGGGATTAAACTTCAAACACGTTTCCTATTTCATTTTATATTCAACAACTTTATAGAACCAGGATCCACTCCAGAGCTCAAGGAATGCCTTTTGAAAAAACTTCCTGGTGTAAATTAAATGTTTAATATTGTAAATGCACCAAGAAGCAAGAAAGATTGAATGTGTCTCTTTCATCAATAATACTCTAATGTGATTAGAGGAAGTATATTGAGCCTAGAAAGCCAGGAGTGAAAAATTATCTGTTATTTGCAGGGAAAGTGTGGGTATCCTACCGAATTAAGCTTGTCAGTTACTATGGAAAAGTCAAGAAAATCCAATGATAAACATAAGCATTTAGCTATCAGAAGAACTGGATGGATGGATGGATGGATGGATGGATGGATGGATGGATGGATAGATAGATAGATTGATATAGGTAGGTAGGTAGGTAGGTAGGTAGGTAGGTAGGTAGGTAGATAGATAGATAGATAGATAGATAGATAGATAGATAGATAGATAGATAGATGATAGATAGATAGATAGATAGATAGATAGATAGATAGATAGATAGATAGATCCTGTCAGGCCTGCAGTTATATCCCTTCTAGGATCTTTGGCCTGCCACACTCTCTCTTATTTCATTATGCTGTTTCATTAGTGTAGTAGTTGGGAGGGGGGAATAGAAAGGAGTAGAATTGTGGAATGTGTTGTTGTCATTCTTTTCTAGAAGCCAAGGTCATCTTTTGTCTCCGCACCTCAGCACCTGACTGGAACCAGCTGGGTGGAGATGCCAGCATGGAAGAAGAGGATTGGACCATGTGATGGATTGTGAGTTTGGGGACAAGATCATGAACTTTCAACTGGGTGGGAATCCTAGGTAACTTCCAGAATTGGGATTCCACAGATGTGCTAAGATGTCTGATTTATTAAACTGGAACTTTAAGGATCATTTTGCCTTGGACTCTGATTTAATTCTACATGATACTTGGAATGCTGACAGACAGACAGACAGACAGACAGACAGACAGACAGACAGACAGACAGACAGACAGATGATAGATAGATAGACGAGTGGATGGGTAGATAGATTGAGATGGATGGATGGATGGATGGATGGATGGATGGATGGATGGACGGACGGACGGACGGACGGACAGACAGAGGTAAGTAGATGGATGATAGATAGATAATAAATAGATAGATAGGTAGGTAGGTAGGTAGGTAGGTAGGTAGATTATAAGTCCTCCCGACTCTGTTATTCTATTCTTTCCCCGGTCTATCTGACATTTGGCAAATTCAGTGTTTTGTCAAAATGCCGAAAAAGTTTTAGACTCACTGAAGAGAAAACGTCAGAATAACTGGCTGCAGATAAGGGACACTATACTTGAACTGGAAATGAAATATTTTAAATACATTTTTTTTAAAAAAAATAAAGGAATATTTTAAAACCACCATGAATATTTCTTCTACCCATTATAGCAGTCTTCCAAGTCACAGAAAGGAATGAACAAGTCAACCTATTCTCCAAAGCAACTGAAGGCAGAACAAGAAACAATGGATGGAAACTAATCAAGGAGAATAGCAACCTGGAAGTAAGGAGAAATTTCCTGACAGTGAGAACAATTAACTGGGGGAACGGCTTGCCTTCAGAAGTTGTATGAGATCCATCATTGGAGGGTTTTTAAAAAAAAGATTGGACAGCCGCTTGTCTGGCATGGTATAAAGTCTCATGATTGAGCAGGGGGTTGGTCTAGAAGACCTGCCATGGTCCCTTCCAATTGTATTTTTCTGTATCAAATGTAGAACCATTATAAAAGAAACCCTTTTCATAGTTAAAGGGACTTTATGCTTTATATAGAATAGAGTGGAGTGGAGTGGAGTGGAGTAGAGGGTAGAATTGAATTGAATTATTATTTATTGGTATTTTTATTTATTTAAAAAAATATATCTAATCACACCTGGCCAATAAAGAATTCTGTTCTGTTCTGTTCTGTTTTATTCTAAGAGCAAACCCTAGTCCCTTCTAGCATTGATGATAGATAATAAGTAAAGTATAAATATGTTTAGAATTTCAGTCTTTCATGGGGAGATCTGAACCGCAGTTCTTGGCTCCATTATGACGTTCACCTAGTCCTAGGAAATATGAATACATGGGCATAGTATCAATGTACGTTGTCTGTCTCTAGTCTCATTATTCCCATAAAATGAGCTTGTTCTGCAAACACACTTTCAAACATCGAAGGAAACTAAATAAAAGGTCAACTTTTATGTAGTTAATGAATCTCCATGGGCTAAATCTGCCCTTAAGCAGATCTTATAACACAGGATTAAACTCACACTGACTCACGGCCATAGAGCACCTAAAACTAATCATTCCCACAGCTATGTTGTGGCTCACAGCTGGCAGCAGATTCGGACAGTGAGGAGGTTGGGGAGGAATATGTGCCAGTCCTGGAGTCTGGGGAAGGCTCTGATGAGGGCTCTCAGTTGGAGGCGGAGATGGGGCCAGGGCCGTCCGACAGTTATCAGATGCCTTGGGAGTTGGATATCAGTGGGGCAGGAGAACAGCTGGAGCCTGTTCCCAGTGTGTGTATGTGCAGAGTTGCTAGACAAAGGGAACCACTAAGGAACAAGGGCCGACTTGGGAGTAAAGCTGCAGGTGGATGGTGAATGGCCCCTCCCAGAGGAAATAAGAGAGGAGCGAAAGGGGAGTGGAGTTTGCAGGAGACAATTAGTTCAATTCATTAGGGTGAAGATCTGTTCCTGACCTCTTGCCAAGTATTGTCTGCAAGAGAGTGTATCGGCCTGGCAGCTCTCCAAGCCTGATAAAGGTCAGTAGTTGTGAAATCTCTTCAAAGACTTTTGGCCGGGACTTTGCTGGAGAGGAATTCACTTTAACCTACATAAAAGGGGTTTTTTCGGGACGAGGAGTCAGCTTCGTGCTTTTGGGAACCCTAGGTCAGAACAAGCTAGTCCTCTGAGGGGAAAAAAAAGGTGGACAGAAGAAATGGAATGAAAAATAGATTTCCCGTCACAGCTTCCATGGCTGAAGGTGTAGAGAGTAAGGAAGGTCATCTTGACAGAAATATGCAAGAATCATAATATAATATAGTGAAGGAGAGCTGCAACAGCCAATATGTAGGACAAAGAGGCAGAAGAACAACAGAAAAACTCCAGGAACAGACACAGACAGAATACATTATGAAAACTCCTTCATTGCAATATAACACAAGGAATGGACTTAACCATAATTTCAACTGGGAAACGTGAGAATTCTAGACCAGGGGCAGAGGTGGGTTCCTACCAGTTCGCACCTATTCGGTAGAACCGGTTCGTCAAATCTACAGAACCGGTTAGAAGAGGTTCCACCAGTGGACCCGGAAAGCAGGCCACACCTACAGAAGAGGTTCTAAAAATTTTTGAAACCCACCACTGGTCCTTGGATATGATTATTCTACACTATCATGCTCCTATTTATAAAACTCAGTGCCTCTGTGAAAGGAAAGGATGACTACTGTGTTTGTGGTGCAATCAGAACATTGCGTGTGTTGAAGTTGTTTTAACGCAAACCAAAGATGCCTTTTAAAAGACAAGTTTACATCATATTCTTATGCATGCCAGTGCTGTGTGTGAGGTAATTTAAGGTGGTTCTGATAAGTGTCGTCGGCATTTTCATATCCGGTCACATGGGCGGCAAGCAACTCCCATCCAGTCACATGGGCGGCAAGCCACTCCCATAAAGGAGGCCACACCCACAAATAGCAATAGCAGTAGACTTATATACCGCTTCATAGGGCTTTAAGCCCTCTCTAAGCGGTTTACAGAGAGTCAGCATATTGCCCCCAACAACAATCCGTGTCCTCATTTTACCCACCTCAGAAGGATGGAAGGCTGAGTCAACCCTGAGCCGGTGAGATTTGTACCGCTGAACTGCTGATCTAGCAGTCAGCTGAAGTAGCCTGCAGTGCTGCATTTAACCACCGTGCCACCTCGGCTCACCTCGAACCAAAGTAGGTTCGAACAATTTTTGAAACCCACTACCGACCAGGGGTCTCCAGTCTTGGGAACTTTATGATTTGTGGACTTCAATTCCCAGAAATCCTCAGCCAGTGCAAGTTGGCTGAGGAATTCTGGGAGTTGAAATTCACAAGTCATAAAGTTGCGAAGGTTGGAGATCCTTGGTCTAGACCAAGCCAAGTCCAAAAAATGTTAGAGAATTCCCGGAGGCCTGGCACCAAGACAAATCAGTTATCAACAGGCAGATAGAGGTAAACAATATCTACATACGATTCAAAAAAGACAACTAAAATCCAAAAAAAGAAGAGAGACCAAAAGACCTCCTTGTCACCAACCAACATCTACATAAACAGAGATTAACACCAAGATTAACAATAGATCAGGAGTGTCAAACTGGCGGCCCGCAGGCTGGATGCATTATGCACAGGCCATGCCCACCCTGACTCCGTGAATGGAATCATGGGATGTCACGTCATGGCAATGTGATGCGGCGAGTTTGACACCCATGTACTAGATCAACAATCAAGCGGTAAACAATTCACCAATCAAGGAACTGCCGACTCATTCAAACAATCAATCAAGCAGCCTAATCAAGGAACCACCACAACATACACCCACCCTTCAAACCCAAGAATACACTAAGGCAGAAGCTTGTCCGTTCCAAGGATAAAACACCCAGACTGAACAAACGGATATATGCCGTACAATGCAGTGAGCCATGTGCAGATCTGTACATTGGGGAAACAAAACAGCCACTTCATAAATGCATGGCACAACATAGGAGAACAAGCCCATCAGGACAAGATTCAGCAGTCCACCTGCATTTAAAAGACAAAGGCCACTCTTTTGAAGAGAGCAAAATTCACATTTTGGACAGAGAGGACCGCTGCTTTGAAAGAGGGGTCAAAATTGAACAGCCCCCTCTCAACAGAGGGGCAGGATACAACAACATCTGTCTCCTGTTTACAATGCAGTCCTTTCAACAGTTCCAAGAAGGGTCCACATCCATTTGGACTACTTAGATGACACTGAGGACACAGATAAATCTCCAAATGCTTCAAGGATCCTCTAAAAGGATGCAAATGACCAGCTGTTTGAAAGGAGTATCAATCCTTCCCTTCTCCACCATCCAGTCAGAGCTTCTTGGATGAGAAGCAAAATGTCTTCAAAGAAAAACCAGAAAGTCCTGTTGCTACTTGAAAAAGCATCTTTGGGGACTACTCCCACCAACAAACCACTTATATATGAGCAGACAGCAAACCCTTTCTACCACTGATGATGCGTGACCCGACAAAAGCGCGCCTGCCAACAGCGCACCGACAAAATCGCGGCGATAAAACAGTGACGGCGATAGCGCGCCCACAAAAGAGCGCCGACAGAAGCGCCATTACGGTTAAGGTAAGGGTTAGGATAAGGGTAAAGGTTAGGTTTAGGGTTAGGTTCAGGGTTAGGTTTAGGGTTAGGGTTAGATTTAGGGTTAGGTTTAGGGTTAGGTTAGGGTTAGGTTTAGGGTTACCTTTAGGGTTACCTTTAGGGTTAGGTTTAGAGTGCGCTTCTGTCGGCGCGCTGTTGTCGACGCGCTTCTGTGTGCTCTACTTTGGCGCGATTTCGAACTCGCGCTTTCCTCCCCACGGTTTTGTCGGCGCGCTTTTGTCAAGCGTGCATTTGTCGGTGAACCCTGATGATGTTACCTAGCTGGGTTATGAAACATCCACAAGGAAACAAGCTCAGAGAACACGAAGAGCCCCCATGGTTGAGTCTTTAGTCTGGCGGGGTTTTGTCTATTGGTGTGAAACAAGAAACAACAGACTGGAAGAATTAACACGTGTTGTTCTTGGTTTTGGAGCCTGACAATCGCACCCTGACTCTGCGGAATCATTCTTTCGTGGAAAGGCAAGATACAAATGAATAATTATATTTATATGTATATATCATATGCTGTGCTGCTTTTTCCAAATTGACCCTAAATGGTTGCGCAGACATCATGAATTCCAGCTCTTACCCTGGGGTTAGCTTACAATTGCTGTTAGCAAACAGCAGAAATTTTTTTGTGTGTCTTTCTATAAGAAGACCATTTCTGATTTGCTTTATGGTGAATCACTCTCTATTTGCAGTCAGTTTGCTTGCCCTCCTACTTACATCTCCAAAACAGCACTAATAATACACAAAGGGAATGCATCTGCCTATTTGGGAACCCACAAGTCTGCAAAGGATGTGTACCAAACCCTTCAGGAGCGGTGGAAAGAGTGGGATTGAAACATTTTAGCAACCAGTTCTCTGCTAGGTGGGCCTCAGAGGTGGGTTCCTACCAGTTCGCACCTATTCGGTAGAACCGGTTCGTCAAATCTACCGAACCGGTGAGAAGAGGTTCCACCAGTGGACCCGGAAAGCAGGACACACCTACAGAAGAGGTTCCAAAATTTTTTGAAACCCACCACTGGCCCTCGGATATGATTATTCTACACTATCATGCTCATATTTATAAAACTCAGTGCCTCTGTGAAAGGTAAGGATGGCTACTGCGTTTGTGGTGCAATCAGAACATGGCGTGTGTTGAAGTTGTTTTAACACAAACCAAAGATGCCTTTTAAAAAACAACTTTACATCCTATTCTTATGCAGGCCAGTGCTGTGTGTGAGGTAATTTAAGGTGGTTCTGACAAGTGTCGTCGGCATCTTCATATCCGGTCACATGGGCGGCAAGCAACTCCCATCCGGTCACATGGGCGGCAAGCCACTCCCACAAAGGAGGCCACACCCACAGAGTAGGTTCGAACAATTTTTGAAACCCACCACTGGTGGGCGTGGTGGGCGTGGTGGACGTGGCCTACTCGGCCTCCTGCACCATAGCAGGGGGGTGCGTTTTTAGCCTCCCCATGCTCCGGAGGCTAGCTTCCAGCCTCCGGGAGGGCAATAACGGCCTTCCCCAGGTTCCGGAAGCACTCCAGAGGCCGGAAACGGGCCTGTTTCCAGACTTCTGGAACTCCTGGGAGGACTGTTTTTCGCCCTCCCAGAGCCTCCGCACAGGCCCTGCACTTATCTGACACCCAAAACGGGCCGTGCGGAGACTCCTGGAAGGTGAGGAATGGGGTGGGCAGGGCCAGCCAGTCCTTTCAACCAGATGTAAAATTAGTATCCGATTCACCGAACTGGTCCGTACCGGCTGAATCCCACCCCTGGGTACACATGGTGTCACCAATGTGTCCAATGACCCTACCCAATGTGGTACTGTTGGAAGAAATATCCATCTGGTTCAGTTTCAAGTGGGGAGAAAGAAACTGATTGGAAAGATGGTTTATTTATTTTTTTCCAATTCAAGGTTTTTGTTTAAATTAAAATTATACATATTATAGGAACAAAGAGTTGTCCGAGTCTTTTTTTTCACCTCCTCTCATTTACGTAGTCCATTTTACATCATATCTTGTTTTCACTTTCAGCCAAATTATTTTCTCTCATTGTTTTTCATCTTTATAATTATTTTTTCGTACTACATAAACAATATCTTCAATGGCCCCTTCACAGTTACGCCAAATGTTCATTTCTTATTTTCTTCATTGACATATTTTGCGATAAACAGCGTATTTCCTCTAGTTCAATTTAAACCCAGAGAGCATTTTTTTTCAGTTTTTTCTCCATTTAACAATATAGTATAATTTCTTTATTTCTTAATTAGTTACTTAACTATAACAATATTACTACTATTCTCTCTAGTCTACTAATATAACTCTTTTTCCCTTTCGTCCTCTTTTAGCCGTTTTCTCTTGGGCTCTCAAAAAATCCACTTTTAATTCTTGTTTTTTTCTCCTCCCCGAAAGATGGTTTATTGATGGACAGGACCACATGCGTTTGAAATCCTGGGCAGCTGACCCCATGGGGTTGAGAGGGAGAGAGGTATTCATACCCTCTCTTGGGACTTGCCCTTGAGCTTCCTGTTCCTGTGCAAGAACATGTATTCTATTGGTTGTTGTCAGATTCCCTTGGGGCTATGCAGGGATCACAGCTAACTTTGTAGGCTGTCTGTGTCCCAGGCTTGGTTAAAGCTTTTTGGATGATGCAATGAAGGTGCTTGTTGGGTAATTCCTACTGTGGCTGAATGGCTTCCCCCTGAAGGATAATCCCATCATCCTGGATCCTTGTCTTGTAGACAGGCTGGCCCAGTCCTGCTAGGGCTATTAACAAAGGTGGGCACAGCTTTCCAAGAGTATGTTTCTCCTTTAGGGAAATATAACCTTCTGCCTTTTTAAATATTTCCCGAAATATTTCATTCTCCTAGGAGTGGGATGGGTGCTAACTTTCTACAGTACAAAGGGAAGGGTACTAGGACTAGCAGCCTCTGGAGGATCCAGACTCTTATCCTGAAAAGAGAACTTCACACCCACCAAGGACATTTGGTGGCCATAGAATGCTAGTAGTAGCAGTAGTGGTGCTGGTTGTGTGTGGGTGAGTGTAGAAAAACAACTGATGGGAGACAGATTGGGAAGCCTGTGTGATCCACTGACTAGAATATGCTAGAGAGCACCGCACCAGGCAAGTTTCTGCTGCAATGCCTTCTCCTGTGTGATAAATACACACAGCATGAAAAAAAAGGCCAACTGAATGTCTACGGAAGATACACATCGTACAGACAATGAAGTTCAATGGTTAAAAAGAAATAGAAATTAGAATTCAATAGAATAGAAATTAAAATAGAATGGAATAGAATAGAAATTAGTATTAAATAGAATAGAAACTAGAGTAGAATGGAATAGAATTATAAAAAAATAGAAATTAGACTAGAAATAGAAATTAGAATAGAACAGAATAGAAGAATGGAATGGAATAGAATAGAATTAGGCAAGAAATTAGGCAAGAATTAGGCAAGAAAAACGAAATGCACAGGTACAGGATGGGTGATATCGTGCTCAACAGTAGTAACTGTGAGAGGGATCTTGGAGTCCTAATGGACAACCATTTAAATATCAGCCAGCCGTGTGCAGCAGCTGCCAAAAAAGCCAACACAGTTCTAGGCTGCATAAACAGAGGGATAAAATCAAGATCACATGAAGTGTTAATATCACTTTATAAGGCCTTGGTAAGGCCACACTTAGAATACTGCATTCAGTTTTGGTCGCCACGATGTAAAAAAAGACGTGGAGACTCTAGAAAGAGTGCAGAGAAGAGCAACAAAGATGATTAGGGAACTGGAGGCTAAAAGATATGAAGAACGGTTGCAGGAACTGGGTATATCTAGTTTAATAGAAAGAAGGACTAGGGGAGACATGATAGCTGTCTTCCAATATCTCAGGGGTTGCCACAAAGAAGAGGGAGTCAAGCTATTTTCCAAAGCATCTGAGCGCAGAACAAGAAGCAATGGGTGGAAACTAATCAAGGAGGGAAACAACTTAGAACTGAGGAGAAATTTCCTGACAGTTAGAACAATTAATCAGTAGTACAACTTGCCTCCAGAAGTTGTGAATGCTTCAACACTGGAAGTCTTTAAGAAGATGTTGGATAGCTATTTGTCTGAAATGGTGTAGGGTTTCCTGCCTAGGCAGGGGGTTGGACTAGAAGACCTCCAAGGTCTCTTCCGACTCTGTTATTATATTATATTACTTCTTATAAGGTGAATCGACTTTTAAGCATCAAATAACGTGTCTTAAAATGGTTCGACTTTGTTACAGGCATTGGGCAAAATGAGATCACCCAGGAACAGGTGTACAGGCGGTCCTCGCCTTTGATCACAAGTGACCCCAAAATTTATGTCACTAAATGAGACATTTGTTAAGTGAGCTCTATCTCAATTTTACCATTTTTCTTGCCACGGTTGTGAAGGGATTTCACTGCAGTGGATAAGCGAGTAACTTGATTGTGAAGTGAATCTGGCTTCCCAATCGACTTTGGTGGATTCCGAAAGAGGATTACATAATCCCAGACCGGGACACTGTGACCGTCATATCTATGAAACAGTGGCCAAGCGTCTGAATTTTGATCACATGACCATCGGGATGCTGCTATGATTAGAAGCGTGAAAACGGTCCTAAGTCACTTTTTGCCAGTGCTGTCGTAACTTTGAACGGTCACTAAGTGGAACATTGTAAGTCGAGGACTACCTGAACTGGGACACAGGATATCTACAAGGTCATCTGCTCTAAACGCGTGGAGCCCCTCGTGTGAGGCGATTCGGTCAACATTTTGTTCTGAAACGACCCCGTAATTCATGCATCTCTAATGCTGCCTGCGTTAGAGTGATCGGTCCAGAATCTTAAGAGCATCATTCACACATACACACACACACACACACAAAAACACACACACATACATCTCATAAATAACTCCAGATCTCTAGCAAAACCTGCTCATCCTTCTTTGCTTCGGGGTAAAAATAAAGTGTAAGAATTTGGGCTTACCATATGCCAGGGAAGGAATACAAACACAGCTAAATATACAAACGATGTTCTCAGTCTCATTACGATTGTGTAGCTGGTGGTGATTGGGGGTGGGGGGGTTGTGGGTTCTTCAATTGTGGAATTTTCATGTTGTAAAGCCAGCGGCCCACAACCTTTGGGGCACCGGGGACCGGTTCCATGGAGAAAGGTTTTTTTTCCATGGACCAGAGGGGGCGTGGTTTTGCATGCTGCCTATATCCTGTGGGCGGGGCTTCACCTGTTTGCATAGCCCAGTTGCTGGCATGCTGGGGAGCAGTGCTGGTCCATGAACCGGGGGTCGGGGACTCCTGTTGTAGGCCACCTAAAATCACTGTGGCGAATTGAGTGGACTAGAGATAGGTTCCTACCGGTTCAGACCGGTTCGGCTGAACCGGTTCTCCTATCTGGAGGCCATCTTGATTTTTGGTTCTGTGCATTCGCAGAACAATTGTAATTGCGCACATTTAATTTTTCTTTCTTTTTAAAATGTTTTTGCCCGTGCGCAGACCTATTTTGGGGCAAATACGCATGCACGCACCGAATCGACAGTAATGCCGGGAGCAATCCACCCCTGAGTGACACCCGCAAATTTGTTTTCATAATTAAATTATCCACCCACCCACTCACCCACCCCGCATATCGGAGACCCACATTTCAACAACAGAGACCTTCACAAGAAGAATGCCAAGGAACAATGAACAATGGACTTACTAGTGGAAGACAAACAATTTCAAAGACAGGGGGGCATGAAGCTACCTTGAAATAAACCACCTGAAAATAAAATGGAAACAATAGTTTTATGCAAAGTACAATCATTTCTCACCTGGTTTAATTTTAACATTTAGATAGAGAGATTGAGTGTCAGACCCAACCCCAGGATGGCCTCGAACGGTGTTTCTCAACCTGGGCAATTCTGGGCAACTCCCAGAATTCCCCATGTTGTCTGAGGAATTCTGGGAGTTGAAGCCCACATCTCTTCAACTTGCTGAGGTTGAGAAACACTGACATAGAACAATCCAGCCAACATTCAGTTATCTGTTCATACCCAATAGACAAAGTCTTGCCAGACTAAACTAACAGATATAACCTGGGAGATTCTAGGAAGTGGCTATCCTGACTTCCTTCCTCTGCCTCCTATTTAGCCCCAGGCTGTGCGGCCTCTTGCCTCACACACACACTCCTTGAAATGTGCTCCCGCCACCCTGAGAAATACTGTTTCACTGTAGTCCATCATACCACCTCCTTCTTCGTATGCACAATCCATTGCATAGAGAGTGAGAAAGGGGGAACTGACTGGGTAGATAGATAAGGACAGAGACTTGAGATTGAGATATACATAAAGTTGGCAGAACTATTAATTAGCAAGAGCAAGAGCAGTTAGACTTATATACCGCTTCATAGGGCTTTCAGCCCTCTCTAAGCGGTTTACAGAGTCAGCATATCGCCCCCAACAATAATCCGGGTCCTCATTTTACCCACCTCGGAAGGATGGAAGGCTGAGTCAACCCTGAGCCGGTGAGATTTGAACAGCCGAACTGCAGAACTGCAGTCAGCTGAAGTAGCCTGCAGTGCTGCATTTAACCACTGCGCCACCTCGGCTCCTTTAATTGATCAGGCACCCGATCCTCCAAGTAAGCCTTTTAGATTTATTGGAATCAGTGCTTTTCCAGATAAGGTAGGGCAGGGTAGGGCAAGACAGGACAGGACAGAAGCAGAACAGAAGAGTGTAGGGTAGGGTAGGACAGGACAGGGTAGAATAGAAATAGAACAGAATAGTGTAGTGTAGCGTAGAGTAGTGTAGTGTAAGACAGGACAGGACAGGGTAGAATAGAAGTAGAACAGAACAGTGTAGGGTAGTGTAGGACAGGACAGAATAGAAGTAGAACAGAATAGTGTAGGGGAGAGTAGAGTAGAGTAGAGTAGGGTAGGGTAGGGTAGAGTAGAAGTAGAACAGAGTAGGGTAGGATAGAATAGAAATAGAAATGAGTAGGGTAGGGTAAGATATAGAGTAGAGTAGGGTAGGGTAGGGTAGGGTAGGGTAGAGTAGAGTAGAGTATAGAAGTAGAACAGAGTAGGGTAGGATAGAATAGAAATAGAAATGAGTAGGGTAGGGTAAGATATAGAGTAGGGTAGGGTAGGGTAGGGTAGGGTAGAGTAGAGTAGAGTAGAGTAGAGTAGAGTAGAGTATAGAAGTAGAACAGAGTAGGGTAGGATAGAATAGAAATAGAAATGAGTAGGGTAGGGTAAGATATAGAGTAGAGTAGAGTAGAGTAGGGTAGGGTAGGGTAGGGTAGAGTAGAGTAGAGTAGAGTAGAGTATAGAAGTAGAACAGAGTAGGGTAGGATAGAATAGAAGTAGAAATGAGTAGGGTAGGGTAAGATATAGAGTAGAGTAGAGTAGAGTAGAGTAGAATATAGAAGTAGAACAGAGGAGGTGAGGTGAGGTGAGAAGAGAAGATTCTTTGATTGATTGGACACACAAGGAATTTGTCTTTGTTTCTTATTTCTGAATATGAAAAAAATATCTGGCTAATGTAAATGAATAATAGCATAGCCATATAAGGGTCATTTCAACCAACTGAGTAGGCAAAACATGGTAAACTATAATTTCTCTCGCATCAAGAAAGACTTGCTGTGCATGGTTCAAGGAACCGAATGTTATCTGGGCACAAGAAAAAAAAATAGTTTGCAAACCCTGGAGAATCAGAGTAGGTTAAGTGGGGCTTGTGTATGATCCGTCTTCCAGGTTTGAAAATAAGACTCAGGATAAAGTTGAGGACTTCTTGTAATAGTAGCGGGGTTGAAAATATCTTGCCATGAATCACGCCACGAAAGGTCTCCTTAGTTCTCCTTTTGCAACGGTTAAGACTGAATTAACAGGGTTTGAAGGCTCAGAAAGAAGAACTGCTTTAAGAGTGTAACCGCGGCGCTTTTCTTCTAATAATAGAGTTTTGATTGCTCTACTGAGAAAACATAAATAGCCCTTATTCATTCTGCTTGGGCTCAGTACGAGACGCCCAACAATTGGCAGACAAAAAGAGGGAAAAAGCTCAACAGCTTGAACAGTTCTTATATTTTTTTTCACCCCAAATCATCCATTAGTTGCTTAGTTATCCTTCTTACGAATAGCTGGTGGTTGGGTGGCAACTTCACTGCAGATATTATCCCTAATACAAATTTTGCCAGTCCTCCAAAGCCAAGAAAGATACGTAGAGTCCAGGGTTGAAATGTTCTAAAGTCTGCTACCGGTTCGCTTCGCTACCGGTTCATTTTGCTACTGGTTCACTTCGCTACCAGTTCGCTTCGCTACTGGTTCATTTCGCTACCGGTTTGCTTCACTACCGGTTCATTTTGCTACCGGTTCGCTTCGCTACCGGTTCGCTTCGCTACCGGTTCGCTTCGCTATTGGTTTGCTTCGCTACCGGTTCGCTTCGCACACGCATTCGCACCGCAGGAGCTACCATGCAGCACTGAAAAAAGGAGGGTTAAGACACCGTTTCTGAGTCTGCAAAGGTAAGGAGATCAGCGAGGGGGGGGGACAGCTGTGCCGTGCGATTTAGATTTGCTAGCAAGCAGGAAATCCTGCTTTCTAATGAATCTAAATTGCGGGACAGTTGATTGTGGCACAGCTGATCGTTGGAACGTTTAAAAAATGCTACCAGTTCAGGTGAACCGGTAGTTCCAACGATCAGCTGTGCAACAATCAGTTGTGCCTCGTATTTTCTAATCTGCGGCACAGCTGATTGTCGCACAGCTGATCGTCATAGTTACTGGTTCGCCTGAACCAGTAGTATTTTTTTACTACTGGTTCAGGTGAACCGGTCTGAACCGGTAGCATTTCACCCCTGGTAGAGTCATTTCTAAGCAGTTTCCTTTATTGTTCCTCACCTGTCGAAAGAAATCCTACCAAACTCAAGCAACCTGTTGCATCATTAAAGACATACTCTGAGTATTGCTAGGAAGGAGCCTGGAGCGGCTCCGTGGCCTAGAGGTGAAGACACTCACCTCCCTCTCAGAAAGCTGAGAGTTCAATCCTAGGCAGTGGCAAATGTTTCTCTACCAGGGCACAAAGAGAAAATATCTGCTGTGAACAGCTGCTAGGCATCAGGAAGGGCATCCGGCCAGTAAACGCTCTATCCATCTCAGCTCCATCCAGTCACTCTAACTCCACCCCAAATAAAGAGATTAAAGGGTCATTAAAAAAACTGCTGAACTCTCTTTCTCCCAAGGGAGAGAGCAATCAATCCATGGAACAGCTTGCCTTCAGAGGTTGTGGGTGCTCCATTGTGGGTGCTCCATCAATGGAGGCTTTAAGAAGAGAGTGGACAACCATTTGTCTGCAATGGTATAGGTCAGGGGTCAGCAAACTGCGGCTCTGGAGCCGCATGTGGCTCTTTCTTCCCTCTGCTGCGGCTCTGTCACTGGTCGGTGCCACAGTTTTGAAAGGAGCTTCCGGTGGGGGTGGGGGGAGAGAAGCACAGCATGCCAGGAGAAGACTCTATGACAAGGGGAGGGTTTCCCAGTTGTCTCCACAATTGATAGGGCTTTCGGTTATGACAGGTAGAGGAAGAAGTATGCTGTGCTAGGAGGAGACTCTATGGTGGGGGAAGTGAACTTCCGGTCAGCTGCTCCAGAATTGAACAGGGAGCTTCCAGTTAGGACCTTTGTGGCGCCCGGTGTTTTTTTTTCTGTGGGAAATGGGTCCAAATGGCTCTTTGAGTGTTTAGGTTTGCTGACCCCTGGTCTAGGTCAGTGATAGCTAACCTTTTTGGTGCTGAGTGCCCAAATGAGAGCCGAGGTGGCACAGTGGTTAGAGTGCAGTACTGCAGGCCACTTCAGCTGACTGCTAGCTGCAGTTTGGTGGTTCAAATCTCACCGGCTCAAGGTTGATTCAGCCTTCCATCCTTCCGAGGTGGGTAAAATGAGGACCCAGATTGTTGGGGGCGATATGCTGACTCTGTAAACCGCTTAGAGAAGGCTGAAAGCCCTATGAAGCGGTATATAAGTCTAACTGCTATTGCTATTGCTAATGAAAATAAAACCCCAAAAGGAAATGCGAGTGGCCCCTGCGCATGCACCCCTCCCCCCTCGCCCATTGTTTGCTTCCAGATTGGTGCAGGAGGCTTTCTAGGACAAAAATGGGGCATGGGGGGGGCTCATGCGCCCTCCGCGCCCCGTTTTGGCTTCCAGGTTGGTGCAGAAGGCCTTCCAGGCCCAAAAGGAGGCACAGGGGGGCTGTGCACCAACATGAACCCCCAAAATGCAATGTGAGCACCCCCGCACATGCACACACACTCACCCCGCGCGTGCACGTGTGCCCCTCGCATGTGCCCAGCCCCCCAGAGACCTGAAGACCATCTTGCCAGCGGGAGGTATGTGCATATACACAGTGGAGCTGGGCTGGGGCGACAGCTGGCATGCCCGCAAAGAGGGCTACACATGCCACCTGTGGCTAGCGGGCCATAGATTTGCCATCACCGGTACAGAGTCTCTTGCTTGAGCCGGAGATTGGACTAGACGAGATGGAGTTAGAGTTGGTCGCTTCCAACTCCATTATTCTATGTCCCATGTTCTCTCGCCATCTGCTACTGCCTCTCTCCTGATCTTAGGTGGGGGCAATACCAGTTGCATAAGCGACTGTACACTTATGCAACAATGTCTGCTAGTTGTTATAGTTGGAAAGTCTCCTTCTACTATTGTTACACACGGCTCACTCCCTCTCTAGCTCAACCAAATGCTTCTCCATCTGTTCCTGGCTAGGTCTCGCTGATTTCAAATTGATTCATTGCAAAGGAAGTAAAATCTCTTTTGGGTTAAACTTAATCCTTGATGACCTCGTGGGCTTTTTTCTCCCATCCAAAACCCAACCAGACCAACTCTACTTAGCTCCCAAGCTCAAGTGAGTCGCTGAGGGAAGGTTAACCATGAAAGAAAAAGCTGGAAGAGGATGAAGATTAAATGCATCCACAAAGCATCCTCCCGTCCCGTGAAAATGGGATCTCTTCATCCTACCATCTGATTAGTCAATCATCCTAATGCAGTGGTAGAATTCAATTTTTTTTACTACCAGTTCTGTGGACGTGGCTTGCTGGGTGTGGCAGGGGAAGGAAACTGCAAAATCTCCATTCTCTCCCCACTTCAGGGGAAGGAAACTGCAAAATCTCCATTCTCTCCCCACTCCAGGGGAAGGAAACTGTGAAATCTCCATTCCCTCCCCACTCCAGGGGAAGGAAACTGCAAAATCTCCATTTCCTCCCCATTCCAGGGGAAGGAAACTGCGAAATCTCCATTCCCTCCCCACTCCAGGGGAAGGAAACTGCGAAATCTCCATTCCCTCCCCACTCCAGGGGAAGGAAACTGCGAAATCTCCATTCCCTCCCCACTCCAGGGGAAGGAAACTGCAAAATCTCCATTCCCTCCCTACTCCAGGGGAAGGAAACTGCAAAATCTCCATTCTCTCCCCACTCCAGGGGAAGGAAACTGCAAAATCTCCATTCCCTCCGCACTCCAGGGGAAGGAAACTGCAAAATCTCCATTCTCTCCCCACTCCAGGGAAGGAAACTGCGACATCCCCAAAAATAATCCCTAGTGCTTATTTTGGAGCCAAAGAAAATATAAGACTGGGTCTTATTTCTGGGGACACATAGTACTTTCTCTACATATTTGAGTTAAAATGGCTGGGCAAGAGACCTTGTCTTATGAAATTTCTATGCAATGCAAGTAACTCCAAGTTACAACGGTACGATGAATAATGCACAAGTGGAGGCTTTTTATTCTGACTGTCACAGGTTTCCTGGGACACCAAATAGATCAACGTCCTCAAGCAGATTGCAACACAGAACGGACAACAGCAGTGAATTGGACTAGCATTCTTACACAACACACGTTTGAGGATTCCAACTGTTTGTTCCTCTTTCACTTACCCCATTTGTAAGTTAAAGAGGAACGAACAGAATTTCTTTGAGAATTCTTTCATTTACTTAAAAAAAAAAATACACCTATCAAATGCATAAAAAGCCACAACCTGTTAATTCCGCACTTTGTCTCCACGCACTGACCAAATGACCTACAACGGGAGTAACAGAATAATAGAATAACAGAGTTGGAAGGGACCTTGGAGGTCTTCTAGGGGGCAATGCTCATCTTTGTTTCAAAGCCGAAGAACCAGCACTGTCTGAAAACGTCTCCGTGATCATGTGGCTGACAGGACTAAATGCTGAAGGCGCACGGAACGCTGTTACCTTCCCACCAAGATGGTTCCTGTTTTTCTACTTGCATTTTTTACGTGCCTTCGAACTGCTAGGTTGGCAGAAGCTGGGGCAAGTCACGGGAGCTCACTCCGTTACTCAGCGCTAGGGATTTGAACCGCCAAACTGCCGACCTTTCTGATCAACAAGCTCAGCGTCTTAGCCACTGAGCCACTGCGTCTCTGTGAGAGCTGTACACAACGAAATTTCAATTTAATGTATGCCAATTAGTGTACATTCAAAGTGACAATAAAGTGACATTAAAATTGTTCTAAGCAATTCGCTTGACAATCACGACAGAGGATGTCATAAAATCAGGCATGGTTCACTCAAGCACCTCTTCGCTGAACAGTGGAAATTCTCATCTCAATTGTAGACAGGAGTCGAGAACTATCGGTATGGAATACACTGATTTTTCCATCTTATTTTTGTTTTCCACCATTGACAAACTTTTATTTCTATAGATCAGTGGTGGGTTTCAAAAAATTTTCACTCTGTGGGTGTGGCCTCCTTTGTGGGAGTGGCTTGCCGGCCATGTGATCTGGTGGGAGTGGCTTGCCGGCCATGTGATCTGGTGGGAGTGGCTTGCCGGCCATGTGATCTGGTGGGAGTGGCTTGCCGGCCATGTGATCTGGTGGGAGTGGCTTGCCGGCCATGTGTTCTCTCTCTCTCTCTCTCTCTCTCTCTCTCTCTCTCTCTCTCTCTCTCTCTCTCTCTCTCCTTCCTTTTGTCTCTCTGTCCCTTTTTCCTTTTTTTCTTTCATCTCTCTCTCACTTTTTCTTTCTTTTTTCTTTTTTTATTTCTTTCTTTCTTCCTTTCTTTCTCTTTCTCTTTCTCTCTCTGTGTGAGTCTCTCTCTCTCTCTCTCTCTCTCTCTCTCCTTCCTTTTGTCTCTCTGTCCCTTTTTCCTTTTTTTCTTTCATCTCTCTCTCACTTTTTCTTTCTTTTTTCTTTTTTTATTTCTTTCTTTCTTCCTTTCTTTCTCTTTCTCTCTCTGTGTGAGTCTTTCTCTCCCTCTCCCTCTCCCTCTCCCTCTCTCTCTCTCTGTGGTGGGTTTCAAAAACTTTTGGAACCTCTTCTGTAGGTGTGGCCTGCTTTCCGGGTCCACTGGTGGAACCTCTTCTAACCGCTTTGGTAGATTTGACGAACCGGTTCTACCGAACTGGTGCGAACCGGTAGGAACCCACCTCTGCTATAGATATTTCTTAAGTACCTTAATTAGTCTTTCCTGAGCCGTATTGAGTAACGATGAACCTTGGCTGCTATTTTCAAATTGCCAGGCAAGATAGCTTAATTAGTTTTATATTGTTTTGTTAGTGGCTTTATATTACATTTCTTATTTGCCTTCGGGCTCTCATTTTGGGACAAATAAATAAACTGTTGTTTAAGTCTTTTTTTTCCCCCACCAGTCATAAATAAGAGAATCTGAAGAATCCCTCGGGTGGTTTTGTCTTCTCTTTGCAATTGTCCACCTTCTGTAATTGCTCTGACAACAATTGCATATCATCTCCACTTGACAGTATTTTATCTGTTGTAGATTCTGCACAGCTCTCTTTTCGGTGAGTGGAAGAGTTCTTAACTATGGGGTAGCCTAGGAGCCTGTTGTTTTTCCCTCCCTCATTTAAGACAGATTGATACAGAAGCAAGATTAAAGGCAGTGGGTTGCAAACAGAGCTGACATGACTAATAGCTTCCCCTGAGAATTGAAGGATCCTGCACCGGCTGCAGTGTTTAAGGCTACACAACTGTGATATTTAAATGTTTTATTTGTCCTGTCATGGATTAAAGAAGATTGTTGTGGCCTGCCAGCAGAGCTGGCAGCAAAGTTGGACAGTGTGGAGATTGGGGAGGAACACGGGCCAGTCCTGGGGGCTGAGGAAAGCTCAGACGAGGGCTCTGTGTCAGAGGCAAAGAGGGAGCTAGGCAGCAGTGAGGCAGAAGAACAGCTGGAGCCTGTTCCCAGGGTGCGAATGCACAGAGCTGCCAGACGAACGGAACAGCTAAGGAACAAGGGTTGACTTGGGAGTAAAGCCACAGGTGGACGATGAATGGCCCTTCCCACAGGGGATAAAGAGGAGCGAAAGGGGAGTGGAGTTTGCAGGAGACAATTAGTTAAATTCATTAGAGTGAAGATCTGTTCCTGACTTCTTGCCAAGTATTGTCTGCTACAGAGTGGCGTTTGGAAGATATTGGCCTGGCAGCTCTCCAAGCCTGATAAAGGTCTGTAGTGCACAGAGCTGCCAGAAGACAAGAACAATTAAGAAAGCAGGGTTGACTTGGGAGTAAAGCCACACCTTGGCCCCTCCCATAGGAAACAAAAGAGGAGCGAATGGGGAGGGGGCTTTTGCAGGAAACAATTCGTTCCTTCGGTCGTTTCAAGAGTGGAAACTTCTGTTTGTGACTATAAGAGACTCTGTGCCAAGTTTTGCCTTGCCCTGCATTTGGAAACTAGTTATTTGGCAGGTCGCCAAATGAGATAAGGTGCGTGTGGACAAACATTCCTCTGAAAGACTGTTTGCTAAGCCTTGCGGACTGTGAATGAAAGGAATTCACAGTCATGTAAATAAAAAGGGATTTTGCCAGGACCAAGACTCTGCTTCTTATTTTTTAAGGAACCCTGGGACAGAACAAACGAGACCAGAATTCTATTTCACACATGCAGCTGAAAATGTATGTTGGAGCAATAATGTGGTTGCATCTCAAAAACAGATGCACATACTCTTAGCATCTAGTAGCAATAGCATTAGCACTTATGCTTCACCAGAGGTGGGCATCACATAATGTAACAACTAGTTCGGCCAGCACTGAAAATGTGCATGCGTACCTTCCGCGCATAGTCTTCTGCATATGCACACATCTTCAAAAACATGGCGATATAGAACCAGAGATGGGTTACTCCTGTGTTGTGGCCCAGCAGAAGCCGTTGGAGCTGCCACCAGACTCCGACAGCGAGGGGCCCGATGAGTCGGCTCTGGAGGCTGTGGAGGACCCTGGACAGGATTCCGACTCCGAGCAGGGCGCAGAGAGGCTGGTTGGCCACCAGGTGGCACCTGAACCTTGGACCAGTGGGGAGGAGACAAGGGAGAGTGATCCAGAAGCCAGCAGTGAGTTGTTCCTGGATGCACGCCATCAAAGAGCTACTAGGCGTCAGGAACAATTATGCAATTACAGGAGGTGATTGTACTCAGCTGGTGGTCATTAGGCTCCTCTCCAGACTATAAAAGCTACTTGTGCACACGACCCTCTTTGTAGAAGGCAACGCAGGAGTGAATGTCAGAGGACAGTACTGTGAGCTTGGCAGGCTGGATTGCTGCCAAGCTTTATCTGTGTTTATTGCTGCCTGAGTTTGTCTGAGTTGCTGCCAAGGTCCTTATCTGTTTCTTATGCTTGGCTTTCAGCCACCGAGGTTTTGGTTTCTTGCTATTAAAGTACATTCCAGTTAAGCTTGTCTCAGCATTCATTACTGGACAGAGGAGGGGGTCAGAACATTCCTGGTTCGGCTGAACTGCTAGTGGTGATTCGGCATGGGTTGGCCACGCCCCCGAACTGGTTCCCCAGTCTCTTCTGCCATTGCCGGCATGTTTCTATGCATGCTCAGAACAATTAACAGTCAACTGGGCATGTGTGAGCAATGTGCGGCGCACATGCATTTGCGAAACGAACCGGTACTCACACCTGTATACGACAGCATAGCACAGTTCGGCCAAACCAGTCTGAACCGGCAGTAGCCCACGTCTGGGCTTCACAGTGCTTTAAAGCCCTCTCTAAGGAGTCAGCCTATTGCCCCCAACAATTGGGCTCCTCATTTTACCGACCACGGAAGGATGGAAGGTTAAGCCAGCCTTGAGCTGCTGGTAAAGACCAAATGATCCCACTACGAATTGCTCTATTTCTTCTTTCAGAATCTGCCCAGTTGCTGACCGTCAATACTAGATAACCGATAATAATAGTTTGATAATAGTTTCAAAAGAACAGTGTCAGAATTAGGATAGCAAAAACTAAAAGAGGTTTACACCTGAAGGACTTTACTCACTTGCAGAGAAATGCAGACCAAACAAACAATCTCTTTTTCTGCTTTATTATTGTAATGTTACCTTGAACTGACTAACTTTCTTCCTCCTTCCCTTCCTCCCTCTCTTTCTCTTTTTTTCCATCCTTCCTCCCTTTTTTATCCTTCCTTTTTCTTTTTCTTCCTCTTTTTTCTCCTTTCCACCCTATCCCCTTCCCATTTCTCCTTCCTATCTCCCTCCCCGCTTCTCTCTTTTTCTTCCGTCCCTCCCTTCCCTCTCCCCTCTCTTTCTTTTCTCTTTCTTTCTGTCTCTCACTTTCTTCCTTCTTTCCTTCCTCCCTCCCTTTCTCTTTCTTTTTTCCTTCCTTTCTCCCTTACCATTTCCTTTCCTCCCTCCCTCCATTTTTATCCTTTTTTCTTTCCATTTTTTCTTCTTTCTACTCTCTGCCTTCCTGTTTCTCCTTCTTTGCTTCCTTCCTGCCTCTCTCTCTTTATTCCCTCCCTCCCTTCCTTTCCTTTCCTTCCTTCCTTCTTTCCTTTCCTTTCCTTTCCCTCTCTCCCTCCCTCCCCCCCCCTCTCTCCCTCTCTTTCTCTCTCTCAAATTTATACAGCCATCCACTTCATGAAAAATGACTCTGGGTAGCATACATACAATAGTGAAATAAAACAATAAATAATTCATCTCCAGTCCATGCATCTGTCCTTAGTCGTAGGGCTGCTGAAATAGTTTTTTTTTTTTATTCCAACACCTTCCAGATTGGGCTTACACAATGTGTAAGATGTGTTAGACTTTGTCGTCCATTCCCTCAGAGGGAAACAAGTGCAATGCTTTGAATCAAAGAGGGAGATGCAAAACAGGGATCAGCAACGGTGACAAAAAATTTCATGCCAGCATCGTCTTCTTTTGAAGCAGTGCTTCCCAACCTTAGCCGTTTGAAGAGGTGTGAACTTCAACTCCCAGATTACCCCAGCTAGCATTCTTAAAGTCACTCAGGTTGGGGAAAACTGGGCAGAAAGATGGATTGAACTCAGCCATGGGTAAAAGACCTTAAAACAGGGCAACTCTCCAACCATGGCAAATTTTAAACTTTTTGACTTTAATTCGCGATCTACATGGGGCTGCCCTTGAAGAGTGTTCGAAGACTTCAGCTGGTCCAGAACACAGCCGCGCGAGCGATTGTGGGTGCACCCAGGTACACCCACGTCACACCTATCCTCCGCGAGCTGCACTGGCTACCCATTAGTCTCTGGATCCGCTTCAAGGCGCTGGTCGTTACCTATAAAGCCCTACATGGCATCGGACCTGGGTACCTGAGAGACCGCCTCCTGCCGATCACCTCCCATAGACCGATTAGATCTCACAGGTTAGGTCGTCTCCGGATTCCATCTGCCAGCCAATGTCGGCTGGCGACTCCCCGGGGGAGATCCTTCTCTGTCGCAGCTCCAGCCCTTTGGAATGACCTCCCCTTGGAGATCCGGACCCTTACTACCCTCCCGGCCTTCCGCAAAGCCGTTAAGTCCTGGCTGCTCCAGCAGGCCGGGGGGCTCTCGAAATATCCAGCCCCTCGGAAATTGTGACTGTTGTGTATGTATTTTAAAGTGTTGTTTTGTGTATTTATCACCTTCCCTTGTTTATTGTAAGCCGCCCGGAGTCCTTCGGGAGTGGGCGGCATACAAGATCAATAAACTCAACTCAACTCAATTCCCCCAAACTGGCTGGGAAATTCTGGGAGTTTTGATGTCCATGGGGTCTTAAAGTTGCCAAGGTTAGATAAGAGAATAACAGAGTTGTAAAGGATTTAAGAGATATTCTAGTCCAACCCCCTGCTTAGGAGAGACCCTACACCCATCATGGCGAACCTATGGAATGCGTGCCAGAGGTGGCACAAAGAACCCTCTTTATGGGCACGTGCATCGTCGCCAGCTGCTCTTCTGGTTTCCAGCATATGCATGCGCGCCCGCCAGCTGATCTTCATGCATGCAACAGCCCCAGAAACCTGAAGACTAGGTGGCCAATGCACATGCACGTGTTGGCCACCAGGTCTTCAAGTTTCGGGGCTCCGGGATTCGTGCGTGTCCTGGTTTGGGCACTCAGTACTGAAAAGGTTTGCCACCACTGGCCTATAGCATTTCAGACAAGGGTTGTCCAATCTTTTCTTAAAAACTCCAGTGTTGGAGCATTCACAACTTCTGGGGGCAAGTTGTTCCACTGATTTAATTTTTCTAAATGTCAAGAAATTTCTCCTTAGTTCTAGGTTGTATCTCTCCTTGATTAGTTTCCACCCATTACTTCTTGTCCTGCCTTCAGGTGCTTTGGAGAATAGCTTGACTCCCTCTTCTTTGTGGCAACCCCTGAGATATTGGAGGACTGCTATCATGTCTCCCCTAGTCCTTCTTTTCATTAAACTAGACATACCCAGTTCCTGCAACCGTTCTTTATATGTTTTAACCTCCAGTTCCCTCATCATCTTTGTTGCTCTTCTCTGCACTCTTTCTAGAATCTCCACATCTTTTCTACATCGTGGCGACCAAAACTGGATGCCGTATTCTAAGTGTGGCCTTACCAAGGCATTATAAAGTGGTATTAACACTTCACGTGATCTTGATTCTATCCCCCTGTTGATGCAGCCAAAGACTGTGTTGGCTTTTTTGACAGTTGCAGCACATGGCAGGCATTAAAGAAACCTTTACTGAGGTCTATGCTGTTCTTGTTGCCTTTATCTGGTCTACCTATGTGAGTTAACAGATGAACAGAGTTGGAAGGGACCTTGCAGGACATCTAGTCCAACCCCAAGCAGGAGATCCTGCACCATTTCTGACAGATGGCTGTCCAGTCTCTTCTTGAAAGCCTCCAGGGATGAAGCTCCCACAACTTCCGAAGGCAACTTCTGTTCCATGGGTTGATTGTTCTCACGGTCAGAAAATTTCTCCCAGGTTGAATCTCTCCTTGATCAGTTTCCATCCATTGTTCCTTGTCTGGCCTTCAGGTGCTTTGGAGAATAGCTTGACCGCCCCCCCCTCTCTGTGGCAGCCCCTCAAATATTGGAAGACTGCTATCCTGTCTCTCCTGATCCTTCTCTTCACTAGACTAACCATGCCCAGTTCCTGCAACCATTCTTCATATGTTTTAGCCTCCAGTGCCCTTATCATCTTGGTTGCTCTTCTCTGCACTCTTTCTAGAGTCTCCACATCTTTTTTACATCGTGGTGACCAAAACTGAATGCCGTATTCCAAGTGTGGCCTTACCAAGTCATTATAAAGTAGTATTGACACTCCACGTGATCTTGATTCTGTCCCTCTGTTGATGCAGCCTAGAACTGTGTTGGCTTTTTCCACAGTTGCAGCACATGGCGGACATATATTTAAGTGATTGTCCACTAGGACCAGAGGTCGTATTCAGTCGGTTCATACCGGTTCGCTCAAACTGGTAGCGGAAATTGTGAGTGGACCCACCCACCTGCCCCAGCGCCATAATGTCCTATTTAGGCACATTTTTAAGGCCAGGCACATGCGCGGAAGGCGTTTGTGCGAGCAAAGCGCATGTACAGAAGGCCGGGCGCATATGTGGAAGGGGCACATGCACCCGCGAAGTGGGCTCTGCGTGTGAAGCAAGTAGGCACACGCACAGTGAACCGGTGGTAACAAAAAGTGAATCCCACCGCTGACTAGGACTCCAAGATCCTTTGAATAGACTTGCCCTAAGAGACCTCATAACAGGGATGCGGTGGCTCAGTGGCTAAGACGCTGAGGTTGTCGATCAAAAAAGTAAGCAGTTCGGCAGTTCAGATCCCTAGCACTGCGTAACGGAGTGAGCTCCCGTTACTTGTCCCAGCTTCTGCTAACCTAACAGTTTGAAAGCACGAAAAAAATGCAAGTAGAAAAATCGGGACCACCTTTGGTGGGAAGGGAACAGCGTTCCATGCACCTTTGGCATTGAGTCATGCCAGCCACATGACCACGGAGACATCTTCGGACAACGCTGGCTCTTCAGCTTTGAAACGGAGATGAGCACCGCCCCCTAGAGTCAGGAACAACTAGCACATATGTGCAAGGGGAACCTTTATCTTTTTAAGAGACCTCATAGATTTTCTGCAGAAACCCATGCCCAAACTCAAAATAGAGGGTTTTTTCCTAGCCTTCCCACAATTCCTTAGTTTTCAAAACTTGTAATTTCTTCACATCCTGTTGAGTAAGTTAGGATGTTAATGCCACATCTCCAGTCTAAGAATTCCCAGAATCCAAAGCCAGGAATTAAACAGTAGTCTCAAACTAAACAGAGTTTGCACCATCCCTATATTTATTCATGAGTTTTGAATAACTTCACAGAAATTAAAGTGATATTTAAAGGTGAATTCTTTTCAATCATTAAGCCATTGAAGACATTTATAATAAATAACTTGCTTCTAAAATTAAAAGAGACAATTATCTTTCTCCAGCAAGGGTGAAGGGTTGAGAACGATATAGTCGTCATTTTTTTTTTCAGTTGGGGATTTAGTTTTTAAGCAGTGTATTTATTCAGGAGAGGTGGAGGAAAGGTTGGTTTGCCTGAGAAGAGAAAAATTGTCACTCAAAATTCCCTGACGACCAAAGAAACTGTTCAGGAATAACCTACTGTATTTGTTTGGAGTATAAGACTCACCAAGATTTTGAAGAGGCAAATTTTTTTAAAAAGTTTTTGCGCTCTACAGACCTCCCATAAACGGCCCATTTTTTGTGAAAATGGGCCTGTTTTTTGTCAAAAAAGGGCACGCATAGCCTTTAGGAGGCTTGTAGTGTGCTCCTGGGGGCTGAAGGGGGGCAAAAATGAGCAAAAAAATGGCCCATTTTTCACCAAAAAAAAATTGTGAAAAAAGGGGGCATGCATAGCCTTTAGGAGGTCTATATAGTGCTCCTGAGGGCTGGGGGAGGCAAAAATGAGCAAAAAACAGCCCATTTTCCGCTCATTTTTGCCCTCCCCAGCCCCCAGGAGCACTTTGGAAGCCTCATAAAGACTATGCATGGCTATTTCTGCAAAGGGGCAGGGTTTCGGCATCCCAAAAATGCTGTATTCAGTGTATAAGATGCACCCAGATTTTCACTCCCATTTTTGGAGGGGGGAAAAGGTGTGTCTTATACTCCGAAAAATACGGTAGTTGATGTAAATAAAATATACCAAGGATTTCAAAGACTCTTGAACTTTGACCGGTTTTAGAATGCTGTTGTAGCCTGCCAGCAGCCAGTGGAGCTGGTGGCAGACTCAGACACTGAGGAGGTTGGGGAGGAACATGGGCCAGTCTTGGAGTTGGGGGAAGGCTCTGATGAGGGCTCTGTGTCGGAGGCAGAGTGGGGGCCAGAGCCGTATCCCAGTTATCAGATGCCTTTGGAGTCAGACATCAGTGGGGCAGAAGAACAGCTGGATCCTGTTCCCGATGTGTGCATGCACAGAGCTGCCAGGAGAAGGGAACAGTTAAGGAACAAGGGTCAACTCAGGAGTAAAGCCACAGGTGGACGGTGAATGGCTCCTCCCATAGGGAATAAAGAGGAGCGAAAGGGGAGTGGAGTTTGCAGGAAACAAATAGTTAAATTCATTAGAGTGAAGATCTGTTCTTGACTTCTTTCCAAGAAATGGGGCACTCCACCTCACTTTGTGGCCACTGCACTGTGAGGAATTGTTAGGAATATAATTCTAACAGTTGGGTTGGCAATATATAAATCATGTAGCAATGCTGTACCTGTTTCTTTAAATCATACTGATTGGTTGCTGTTTTCCTCAATCGGCCATAAGAGGGAGCCAGAATGACTATTAGCTCTCTGTTTGTTAGATGCTGGGCTGATCTGATCTGAGTGTTTTGGAAGATGGCTGTTAGAATGTGCCGTGAGCTATTGTAAGTTTTGCAACTGCTAGCAAACTTTGTGTACCGAACTGATTATATGATACTGGACTATGTTATTTGGATTATCCCTTAACTGAAAGACATTGATGACTGACTGTCTTATCCATGTGTGACTTGGACTGTTTGATGGACTCTGATACCTCTATTTCCACGAAAGTAAAAGCCTATTTAAACTGCATTGTCTCTGTATGCTGGTTTGTGTGTTCTCCAACACAACGCTTCTCTGAACGTACTCGCTCTTGCAACAGGGAACTTACCTAACAGGAACCAGATGGAATGGGTGGACCAGGCTCTTAAGTAGGGCTTATTTTGGTGGCTGGGCTTATATTAGCAGCCCAAGTAAAACATACTAGGGTTAATTTTTGGGACAGATCTTATTTTTGGGGAAACAATATTAACACCACCATGACATGCTGGCTTCCTGTTCTGAGACATATAGCACCGCCAACTTTACGAAGTCAAGATGTGCTACTGAGAAAATACAGAAAGACTTATGAATAACTCACTCCTATCGGGACATGTCACCCAAGGGTGAATTGCTGCTGGCATTACTGCCGGTTCTGTTCCGCGCGCATGCACATTGGCGCCTAAAAAGGTCTGCGCATACGCACAATATTAGAAAAGGGAAAAAATTCTATTTTTGCAATGAAGATTGTTCTCCGTTTGTGCAGAACCGAAAATCAACATGGCGGCAATCAGCAATAGAACTGGTTCAGGGGGGGGGGGAGGGTGGCAGGCCAAGTTACTACCTACTCGGCCAAACCGGTCTGAACCGGTAGGAACCCACTTTTTTAAAAAAACATTTTTTTTATTTTTTATTTTCAAAACAAACATGACACAGAAAATCTTCTTTCTCTACATACTGTAGAAAGTGTTTCAGTTGGTTACAAAAGGCTTCCGTGCATCTCTTCCACAGTCATCAAGCATAATTCATATTAACTCAAGTATTTTAACTCAGATATTTATAGATGTTACTCTTATACCTCCATTTATGTTTGATTATAATTATTTAAACATCCTTCATTTTCATTTTCATTTTTCATTTATTTGACATTTATAGGCCGCCCTTTTCCCTGAGGGGACTCAGGGCGGCTTACAATTTGTAGGAAGGGAGTGCAAGACAAAACACAAAAAGAAAATGTGGAATATAATAAAATAAAACAATAAAACACAACATTCATTCAGCATTCGGGTGGGGCGAGATTAGGGTCTTATCCCCAGGCCTGACGGGATAGCCAGATCCTTCATCATAAACTATACCAAAATTTAATACATAACCACATACCGTATATACTCGAGTATAAGCCGAGTTTTTCAGCCCACTTTTTGGGCTGAAAAAAGCCGCCTCGGCTTATACTCGAGTCTACAACTGGATCCGGCAGTGCTGTTGCCTGTTGGAGGAGGAGGAGGCGAACCAGCCTGCCATCGCCGGCCACCGCTAGCCCTGCCGCTCTTCCCACCCCCTTCCAAGCCCCACAGTCCAGCGGATGGAGCAGCGAAGCCCCGGGGCTTCGCTGCTGCTCCCCGCATTTTCTGCACGGGGATCCCTTGGAGAGGGGATTCCAGCCTGCCATCGCCATACGGTAGCTAGTTTTAAGTTTTCTCCCCATTCTTCCTGTGCTTACCAGCATCAAGCGGCTTGGGAAGGCGGGGTGGGGTGGGGTATGAGCGGACGGCTAAAACGAGACACCTGGTCGTTGGGATCAAGGAAAGATGACATTCGAGATAAATAATGATAATAATAATAACAACAACAATAACAATTGCTGTTGTTTGTCCAAGGTGGGAATCCGTCGGATCCCTAGCCTTAGTTTGATGCAACGCACGCAGGAATCAGGTCGGGGGAAACAGCTGGTTTTCCAGGGAAAGGTTGTTAAGATTGCGCAGCCGGCGCGAGCCTGTCTACGGCTGCTTCAAGGCAGGAGGACGGGCGCCTCCACCACACCCCCATCTTCGTGCCCCTCCGCCAGCCTAACCCGGCTGTTTTAACGGGAGCGAAAAGGGGAGGTTGTACCCCCCCACTTTTCTCGAGGCTTTTCTGGTGTTTGTGTGTGTGTGTGAATTCCAGCGACGCCTCGCTGATAATTGTGGGGAGGCAGCAGGCGAGCGGTGGTTCCGCTGGATTGGCGACTGCGGGGTGCGCCGCGGAGAAAGCATGCGATGGAATGTGCTTTCCCTACGCGGCTGAATTTTCAAGGCATTAGTGGAGATGGGGGCTTTCATGTGGGTGGGGGAGTTTGGGGAGAAATAAAGCCGCCTCTCCGGTGAGAACTAAGAAGAGGGGCGAGGGGGAGAGGAGTGGAGAGGCGGCTTTTTCCTCAGTCGCCCCGCCATTGGGGCGCTTCCATTCCTCCCAACCTTCCCCCCTCCGAGAATTCTTGGGGCGCTTAGGAAGGCTTTTCCCGCGCCGCCCCTTGAGGGGAAGCCTCTGCTAAGAGAAAATGTACTTCGGTTGGTTTGTTTTTCTCTCGGGTCGGCCCGAAGCTGGGAACGCAGCGAGAAGGCTCGGCTTGTATTTATGGACGCGGCTTAAAGGCGCGTTTGAGTGCAAGCAAGTCTTCTCAGCGGCTGGAAATAAACAAGCCGTTCTCGCCGTCGCGGGCGTCTCTGCTTAGCGCCTTCTTGAGCGAAGGGGAAATGGCGGGGCAGAGGAAATGGGAGGCTCAGCGGCCGCAAGACTCCTCGGTAGTCGAAATAGGGTAAACCCGGGGAAAGCGACTCCCAGAGAGGGGATTAGAAGTCCATTAATTCGAATGCGATGGCTTGGGGGAAACGTGGCGGTGTTGACGCCCAATAACTTGAATGGGACGACCTGTGGGGCTTGGAAGGGGGTGGGAAGAGCGGCAGGGCTAGCGGTGGCCGGCGATGGCAGGCTGGTTCGCCTCCTCCTCCAACAGCACTGCCGGATATCCGCCCAACGCTGCGGGGGCTCCAGCGGGAGCTTTGGTGGCTTCACCTCAGCCGCAGCGCTGGGCAGCAAATGTGCTGGTGCTGTTGGAGGAGGAGGAGGCGGCGGCAGCAATAGCACCTGAGGACAGGACAAGAAGCAATGGAAACTTGTCAGAAGGAGACTCAAGCTGGAAATAACGAGAAATCTGACAGTAAGAACAATTAAAATCCTAGGAAAATGTCCTTTCATGAAAAATTACTTTTTCAGTTAACTCTGCCTGACATTAGTTGGGTGAACAGAAATATTAGTTGGCCAATTCTAAAAGGGAGCACCAGAAAGAACTTAAAATATTTTTTAAGAGAGCTGGGTTTTTCATTTATATTATATGTATGAACAGAATTAACACAAATTGCAGATACCAATCAAACATAAAGAAAAAAAGGATGAAATAATGCTCATTTTTAAAAACTCAGTGAAAATAAAAACAATATACCAAGAAGGTGGCATACTGGTTGTGATTTGATCTCTTCGGGGGATCCCGGGGATCCCCTATACAAGTATTTTAATATTGCAGACTTGCAGTATTATAAGTCATACTGATATTATAGAACACTTTAATTAAGCGGGTCCCTTGAATAAACATAACTTTGAGTTTCAAATAACACTGATTTTTTATTTTTGAAATTTACCGTAGCTGCTGCATTTCCCACCCTAGGCTTATACTCGAGTCAATAACTTTTCCAGCTTTTTGGGGTAAAATTAGGTGCCTCGGCTTATATTCGGGTCGGCTTATACTCGAGTATATACGGTACTTTAATATTTCTAAAATCCCCCAATAGCACTGAGTCCTTATGTCCTATTCTAGCTAAACATCCATAATATTTAGTAACAAAATCTTCCAATCCTCCTTTTCAAAGCACTGTTTACAGTTTACATCCCATTTCCTTATGTTGTACCCATACCTATATATAAATTGTTTATCATTATCCCTTCTTTATTTGACTATATCTGATGTCAACCTTTCTCATTTATCAGCCAGAAGACACAGATCCAGAAAGCCCCCACTAGCACTCGCACAATCTCTGCTCAGCAATTTTTTAAAAGTTTTTTTTTTAACAAAAAAGAAGAATCAGCAAAGTGCCTCAACCACTTTCCTCAACACACAAAGCAGCATAAATCTCCTTCCCAACGGACGCCTCTCCTTCCAAGGTGTGGTGGGAGATGTCAGTCGGCTTTGGAGAGCTACTCCACCATAGAAATAGCAAATATCCAGGGATTTCTCTCAAGACTTTCTACTCTGCTGCCAGCTTAGAGCTCTGCAGACAAGAGGGCAAACAATGAGACTTACCCCTTGTTCTGAGTGCGGCTAGCAGCTAATCACTTCAATATCATCACTGAAGTGCTCCTTGGATTGAAAACAAAGATTTATATTGGACAAACAATATAGGCTGACTCTCCAATACAGCATGGCCTTCAGTTATCCTACCTCTAGGTCAGTGGCATTAGAGAAATCGCTTAGCTTTCTGTGTGATTTCCAAAGCACCCGAGGGCAGGACGAGAAATAATAGGTGGAAGCTTGTTAAAAAGAGATTCAATCTAGTTGAAAGGAATAGAATGGAATGGAATGGAATGGAATAGAATAGAATAGGAGAGTTGGAAGGGACTTTTGAGGTCTTCTAGTCCAACCCCCTGCCTAGGCAGGAAACCCTACATCACTTCAGACAAATGGCTATCCAACATCTTCTTAAAGACTTCGAGTGTTGGGCCATTCACAACTTCTGGAGACAATGTTGTTCCACTGATTAATTGTTCTAACTGTCAGGAAATTTCTCCTCAGTTCTAAGTTACCCAGCAGTCTGAGTTTTAAATGACAGAATGTAGATTCAAAACAATTGCCCAAAACTATGATTTTCCTCTCTCACATAAATGCTTGTCAGGACAGAAGAAAAAGGTGCGGTATAAGGAAAATAAAAATTGCAAAGAATGGTTACAGGAATTGGATATAGAATAGAATAACGGAGCTGGAAGGGACCTTGGAGGTCTTCTAGTCCAACCCCCTGCTTAGGCAGGAAACCCTACACCA
The DNA here is from genome assembly GCF_009769535.1 of Thamnophis elegans. Classification (NCBI taxonomy): domain Eukaryota; kingdom Metazoa; phylum Chordata; class Lepidosauria; order Squamata; family Natricidae; genus Thamnophis; species Thamnophis elegans. The sequence continues at coordinate 6,801,469 of NC_045546.1, forward strand.
CTTCAGACAAACGGTTATCCAACATCTTATTAAGAACTTCCAGTGTTGGAGCATTCACAACTTCTGGAGGCAAGCTGTTCCACTGATTAATTGTTCTAACTGTCAGGAAATTTCTCCTCAGTTCTAAGTTGCTTCTCTCCTTGTTTAGTTCCCATCCATTGCTTCTTGTTCTGCCCTCAGGTGCTTTGGAGAATAGCTTGACTCCCTCTTCTTTGGGGCAGCCCCTGAGATACTGGAAGACTGCTGTCATGTCTCCCCTAGTCCTTCTTTTCATTAAACTAGACATACCCAGTTCCTGCAACCATCCCCATCCTATTCTATTCTATTCTATTCTATTCTATTCTATTCTATTCTATTCTATTCCATTCCATTCCATTCCATTCCATTCCATTCCATTCCATTCCATTCCATTCTATTCACCACTGTTAAAATAGTTCACTCCACTCTGTATTACTAACCAAAAATGAAAAAGTTCTTCCCCTTTAATCATAATCTCTCGTTCCTTTCAGCTCCCTCTAGTGTCAAGTCTTAAAATGGTTATCCTATTATTTAAAAAAGAAACGAACTCAAAAACAAAAGCATTTTCCTATGGGAAGGCTACTTATAACAATTTTTGGGGAAATATTTATTCCCAAAAGCAAAGGGTTTTGCTTTGGGGATAGCTGCAGAGAAAGGGGGTAGAATTGAACAGTACTGGAAGGGACCTTGGAGGTCTTTTAGTCCAGTTCCCTGCTCAAGCAGGAGAGCCTATATTATTTCAGATAAGTGGCTGCCTGGTTTAGAAAGACCTTGTTCTATATAGGGGAGTTTGTCCTGGATGTGAAAGCATGTATGTGCTGATTCTAGAGTGACCCTTGAGAGGCACAGATGTATGATGTTTATTCACGTTCTGCCGAGAGAGCAATTCAATTATTTGTTTTTGCAGACCTTATCCTTTGATATGGGGATTAGGTCTGGATAACTTATTTGGAGGTTTGAGAAAGTTTAAGTAAAACTTTCTCACCACCACCACCACCACCCTGTCTGCTATTTTTACTTCATTAACTTCGTTTCAGATTGACTGACAATTATCTAGTGGATACACTAATTCTCACTCCATTGTGGATTCCGGTGATGTATTAAGGGAAGATGGAGACAGTATAAGGAATGAAATCTATTTTGGTGCAAAACCTCTCACAGGTCCTTGACCCTTTCTTGTGCACCTTATTTTACTACAACCATTATTTTGGTTTTTAATCAAAGTTCACCTCCACGGATTGGCTGCTATTGTTGAAAGCAAGAAGGCATTACGGTCTTCTTAAACCTACCGCAGTACGAGAGAGAATTATGGCTTCATTCACATCAAGCAGTACACAGAGAAATTTATTTGCCAATTTTGGTTGGGGATAATAGCCTATCCTTTCTTTCAGCAACAGGTGAGTGGATGTAGAAGTCGAACAATAATGGAGTCAGCCTGCCTACCTCCGTGCACGGCTGGGTGGTGAGGTCAGTGAAAGAGAAAAGAGAAGCCAGAGTTAAGAGCCCATCAGTGACGTGCGGTGAAGTTCGTGGCCGGTGAGGCAAGCGGGCAAAAGCCGCCCTATGCCTGCCAGCACCAGCCGCTCCCAAAGACCCGACACGTCCCGCTGTATGGCCGGAAGGCGTGCCGTCCTGGCCATACAGTGGGACCCGGTGAGGCGCGGCGTCATGGCTTTAAAAAATAAAAAATAAAGTGCCAACCCACGCGCCAGCAGAGGCGGGTAAAACACACACACAGAGACAAATTACTTATAATAATACAAATTACAATTACTTACAAATTACAATAATTTTGAATTCCTCCCTCCTCCCTCTGTCCGACCCACATACCTTTTCCAGCTGTGTCATAGAGGATTTCAACTCTCCTCATCTGCCATGATGAAAATGTAAAAAATGTAAAAAGAAAAAGGCAAAAGCTGCTGCTGCCAGAGTCTCCAATGGATGACCCTGCTTAACTGTTTAAAAAAAGCCTCTAAAAAAAAGTGCCCTCTGCAGGAGGAGGCGAGAGAACCACGTGCCTCATCTACATAAGGAATTTTTCAGCTTTTAACCCTTGCTTAACTCTGCTCAAGTGATCATAAAGATAGACAAAAGGAGGCACGTGGTTCTCTCGCCTCCTCCTGCAGAGGGCACTCTTAAGAGGCTTTTTTAAACAGTTAAGCACTAAGCGGAGTCATCCACTGTGACTCTGGCAGCAACTACCTCGGCCTTTTTCCTTTTAAATTTGTTTTTCTTTTCAGGATGACAGTGGTGAGGCCCTGCCTCCCCTAACTGCATGTCCCTGGAACCCATCGTTCTAACTTCTTCCTGATTGCTTCCAACATTACATCATGACACCCAGGGACTTTGCCTGAATCTGCTTTATCAAGATATGTATTTGAGTTTGGGTTGCTGGTAGCCAGATCTAGATATACAGTTTAATAATAATCTCTTTCTTCATCGCTCTTACATAAAAGTTGATGATGTCCCTCCCACAGTACAGAAGGAACAAAGTAATCAAATTGGGATAGATTCTAGTGAATGGAATGCAAAATACTCCAGAAAAAGTGCTTAATTGTTGGATAGTAATGTGTGGTTGCCAAGTCAATTTTCATATTTTTTGGCCTCCCTCTTTTGGCTTTTGAAACGGCTGGGAGGGAGGTATTTGTGAATAAAATACTGGGGGAGAAAAGGACAATGGATGTTTGCTGTACTGTAGGCTTGGTATGTAATGATAAGAGGTCTTTGGGCATTGGGGCAATCTGTCGCACCACGTCTCAGAACAATAAACAACAACTGAAGTTCTCTAAATGGGACGCGGTGGCTCAGTGACTAAGACACTGAGCTTGTCGATCCGAAAGGTTCAGCAGTTCGAATCCCTAGCGCCGCATGATGGAGTGAGCTCCCATTACTTGTCCCAGCTTCTGCCAACCCAGCAATTCGAAAGCATGTAAAAATGCAAGTAGAAAAATAGGAACCACCTTTAGTGGGAAGGTAACGGTGCTCCGTGCGTCTTTCGCATTTAGTCATGGGAGGGATCTTGGAGGTCTTCTAGTCCACCCCTTGCTCAAGCAGGAGACCCTATACCATTCCAGACAAGTGACTGTCCAGTCTCTTCTTAAAAACCTCCAATGATGAAGCACCTACAACTTTTGGAGGCAAGCTGTTCCACTGGTTAATTGTCCTCACTGTCAGAAATGTCTCCTTAATTCTAGGTTGCTTCTCTCCTTGATTACCGTATTTTTTGGAGTATAAGACACACCAAGGTTTTGAAGAGGCAAATTTAAAAAAAAAAGTTTTTGCACTCTGTAAACCTCACAAAAAGTTCCATTTTTCACCAAAATGGTCCCGTTTTTTGTCAAAAAAAAGGAGCATGGATAGCCTTATAGAGTGCTCCTGGGGACCGGGGGGGGGGGGCAAAATTGAGCAAAAAAATGGCCCGTTTTTTGCTCATTTCTGCCCTCCCCAGCCCCCAGGAGCACTCTGAAAGCCTCCTACAAGCTATTCATGGGCATGCTTGTATCCCACGGATGGGGCTTCGATTGTTTTCACGGCCTGGTTTTTGGCAAGCCACGGCCCAGTACCGGTCCACAGACAGGGGTTGGGGGGGACCCCTGATTTGGATAACCAAATTATAACCATCACATGTTAAAGTAAAGTTAAAGGTTCCCCTTGCACATATGTGCTAGTCGTTCCCGACTCTAGCGAGCTGTACTCATCTCCGTTTCTAAGCCGAAGAGCCAGCGCCGTCCGAAGACGTCTCTGTGGTCATGTGGCCGGCTTGACTAAATGCCGAAGGCGCACGCAAAACTGTTAGCTTCCCTCCAAAGGTGGCTCCGTTTGAAGCGCTAAGGAAAAAACGCGACCCTACCGCGATGACATAATCGCGGAGGGCAAATCCGCGCCTTCCGAAGCACTCAGCACCCTAAACCTAACCCTAAACCTAACCCTAAACCTAACCCTAAACCTAACCCTAAAGCAAACTCCTAAACCTAATCCTAACCCTTACCTTAATTTAAATCGGCTTTCTGCCACCGCGCTGTTTTAAAGCACCCTTCCGTCACCGCGCTGTTGTCGCGGCGGTGATGACGCATGGTGATGATGTCGCGGCTTTAGCGATGCGGTTTTATCACCGCTATTTTGACGAGCGCGGTTTTGTCGTGCCACGCACAAGGACTACCTATATAAGGTCCAATCCATAGTAGATAAACTCAGAGAATAGCCCGGCGAGTTGAGAATCCATTTGGCATGATGGATTTAATGCACCAGGCTATAAACCAGGAGGTTGTGAGTTCTAGTTCTGTTTTAGGCACCCAGATAACTGGGTGACACAACCCCCCCTCTTTTTTCCCCCTCATCCACGGGAAAAAGGCCAGCCACAATATTGCCAAGAAACTAGACTTGTCGGTATAGTAATTGGAAGTGAACACTGACTCAAAACTCTATGCACACAAACACATGTACACACAAACGCGCACGCGCACACACACACACACACACACACACACAGCCAAAAGGAAAGCAAACCCCCCCCCGGTGTAGATAACCTAATAGAAAAGGTTTCTTAATGGGACAAATCGATATTATGCAGAGGGTGGTGCAGAATCCAAAATAAGTAAAATAAAATAGATTTGTTTGCTCATTTCTACGCCATTCCGGTTTTAGCCTGCTTTTTCCAAGTTTTAAGCAAAAATCTTTTTAAACATTATCAGTAATTGGCCAGTCACTTCTAATTTCTGGCTGGGAAGCCAGCAGGATCCAATGAGACATCCTCTTCTGCATTCTGCTTGGTTATCTGTGTTTCAACAGACCAGGAGCTGCAAAGACCGAGTGGCTGTTGTGTTTTCCTCCCAATAATTTGACCACCGTACCATCAATCAGGCTGGGGGGACAAAACCTATACCCCTCAGATAGGGTCCGCAACTTGGGAGTCCTCCTGGATCCACAGCTGAGTTTTGATCACCATCTATCGGCTGTGACCAGGGGGGCATTTGCCCAGGTTCGCCTGGTGCGCCAGTTGCGGCCCTACCTGAATCGGGAGGCTCTCACGACAGTCACTCGAGCCCTTGTGATCTCTAAGCTGGAATACTGCAATGTGCTCTACATGGGGCTGCCCTTGAAGAGCACCCGGAGACTTCAGCTAGTACAGAACGCGGCCGCGCGAGTGATTGTGGGCGCACCTCGGTTCGCCCACATAACACCTATCCTCCGCGAGCTGCGCTGGCTGCCTGTAGATCTCCGGGTGCAATTCAAGGTCTTACTTACCACCCATAAAGCGCTCCATGGTAGTGGATCTGACTATCTGAGAGACCGCCTCCTGCCAATAATCTCCCTGCGTCCCATCAGATCGCATAGAGCGGGCCTCCTCCGTATTCCATCCGCCAGTCAGTGCCGACTGGCGACCACCCGGAGGAGAGCCTTCTCAGTTGCTGCTCCGACGCTATGGAACAATCTCCCCGTGGAGATTCGTACCCTGACCACAGTCCAGGCCTTCCGTACAGCCCTCAAGATCTGGCTAGCCCGTCAGGTCTGGGGACAAACTCTTCTGCCCCTCCCGAATGCTGAGTGAATGTTGTGTTTTAGTACTTTTTAGTTATTTCACATTTTTTTTTCCTGTAATTTGTCTTTCACTCCCCTTCCCTTACTATTGTAAGCCGCCCTGAGTCCCCTCAGGGAAAAGGGCGGCCTATAAATGCTAATAAAATCTAAATAAAATCTAAACGTATTTGTCCCCCCCTCCCTCGATTTCTCTTACTAACATCTTCTACCGACTATTTAACGTTGTCTTCTTCTGTTGGGAAACAGGCAGCTAGGTAAACTTCAAGCACATAATTAGCCATGAATCTTTGAGCAGCCTCAAGAGATGCAGAACTGCCCCCCCCCCTTTAATCTCCGTGGAGCCTTATCTATCTGTTTCCCGATGAAGGCTGGCAGTGGGGAGATTCCTGTATCATCATCATCATCATCATCATCTCCATTTAATGACAACCCCCCCCCCCCCTAATTCCTTGCAGGGTGGAGTCTGGGCAACTGAATGGAGCTGAGTGATTATTGGCTGGATGCCTTCCTGTTGCCAATGCGGAGTTATGTTCAGCACAGTGATGGGTTCCTATCGGTTCGTACCGGTTCGGCCGAACCAGTAATGGTCTGGTGGCCTGGGTCACTGGAACCAGCAATAGCAATAGCAGTTAGACTTATATACCGCTTCATAGGGCTTTCAGCCCTCTCTAAGCGGTTTACAGAGTCAGCATATCGCCCCCCACAGTCTGAGTCCTCATTTCACCCACCTCGGAAGGATGGACGGCTGAGTCAACCTTGAGCCGGTGAGATTAGAACCGCTGAACTGCAGATAACAGTCAGCTGAAGTGGCCTGCAGTACTGCACCCTAACCACTGCACCACCTCGGCTCCCACAGCGACCCAGGCCTGCCGCGCCCCTGAACCAGTTCTCCTATGGTGCCACCATCTTGATTTTCGATTCTGTGCATGCACAGAACAATTTTCGTTGCACAAATTTAATTTGTTTTCATTTTTAAATGTTTTGCGCATGCACAGACCTATTTATGTGCAAGGAGCAAAATTGCGCATGCGCCGAAGCAGCAGTAATGCTGACAGCAACCAAACCCCTGATTCAGCAGATATATTTGCATCGTGCCCAGAGAGAGAGAAGTATCTGCCTTTACCGAGGATCGAACTCATAGCCTCCTGGTTGTGAGGGGAGAGCTCCGCCTCTAGGCTCGCCACACCACTCTGGGGAGATTCCTGTATAATAGGCAGAAAATAATAAAGTAGTAGGCTTGAACCCCACAAACGGGGCTGTGGTTGCTTGTGCCTGATGACCCCAGAAATTGCTATTTGTCTCTGTAAGATTGTTAGGACCTTGAGCCAGTCAGATTTGAACTGCTGGCAGTCGGCAGAATTAACCTGCAATACTGCATTCTAACCACTGGGCCACCACAGCTCTTAATTAGACATCCAGTTAGGAGGCCACTGCTGTATCCTTGTAGAAGTTTTGTATATAACTATGTGGATTGTATGACTATCTTTAACTTCACTTTGTCGTATTCCCATCATTTGTGTCTTGAGTGAAAACTCCGGGTTATTTTGTTTGATTATCCATTTGATTCTTTTCTTGGCTATCCATTTGTTTATTTACTTTTTATTTATCATATTACCTCATCTCACATTCTCAAAAATCTCCTCCAGCCCATAAGTTTAAAAGTGCCAGTGAGGCAGTGGTGGGATTCAAATAATTTAAAAACCTGTTCTCTGTCCTAATGACCATGTGGGTAGGCGGGGCTTAGTGGTCATGAGACCATGTGGGCATGGCCAACTCAACATTATTCAGGTTGATGAGGGCTTTGCCTTAGCTGTTGCAATGTAATTAGGGTTAACCAAAGAGGCAGTTTCTGTAAGCAGGGCAATAAAGATGAGGCTGCCATCCAGTACATCCATCTTACCATATTTTTTGGAGTATAAGACGCACCAGAGTGTAAGAGGCACCACGATTTTGAAGAGGCAAATTTAAAAAAAAAAGTTTTTGCACTCTGCAGACCTCCCAAAAATGGCCCATTTTTCGTGAAAACGGGCCCGTTTTTTTGTCCAAAAAAAGGGCATGCATAGCCTTTAAGAGGCTTATAGAGTGCTCCTGGGGGTTGTGGGGGACAGAAACGAGCAAAAAACGCCCCCTTTATGAGGCTTATAGAGGAGTACTTTATAAGCCTCCTAAAGGCTATGCATGGCCATTTTGGTGAAGGGGGCGGGGTTTTCGGGAGGCTGAAAAATGCTGTATTCAGTGTATAAGATGCACCCAGATTTTCACCCTCTTTTTGGAGAGAAAAAGGTGCGTCTTATACTCCGAAAAATATGGTATATTACAACAACCCTACTTCTTCATCCCTCTCTCTTTCTCCTACTCTCCCTTCTTCTCTACTTTCTTCTTTCCTCCTCTCCTTTCTTTTTTCTTCTTCCCCTTCCTCTCCCTACTCCAATTTAGGGCATTTTTTTTTTTGCGATGGTAGCTAAGAGAACCACAATCGGAGTTTGTTCGTTTGGGTTTTTTTGCTGGAAAGATTGAACAACCATTTGTCTGAAATAGTATAGAATGTCCTGCTTGAACAGGGAGTTGGACTAAAAGATCTCCAAGGTTCTTTCCTATGTTATTCAGTATTCTGTTATTCTCTTTAAGCAAACATTGGTTTCTGGTTTTAAAAAAAAACATTGCAAATGCAAGTCAGTTGCCAGGGGCCCAAAATGTGATCATATGATATGATCATATGTTCTGTAAATTTTTGGGTGATGGTTGCATGGGTGGGATTGAATTTTTTTTTAGCAACTGGTTCTCTGCCTGGGCGAAAACAGCTTGTCCCAGGCTCCGGAGGCCCTGTGGAGGCCGGAAAGGGGCCTGTTTCTGGACTTCCAAGAGGCCTGGCTGTCACCCTCCCAGGGCCTCCGTGCGGGCCCTGCACTTACTGGCATCCAAAACTGTTGTGGCCCGGCAGGAGCCATTGGAGCTGCCACCAGACTCCGACAGCGAGGGGCCCGATGAGTTGGCCCTGGAGGATGTGGAGGACCCTGGACAGGGTTCCAACTCTGAGCAGGGCGCAGAGAGACTGGTTGGCCACCAGGTGGTGCCTGAGCTTTGGATCAGTGAGGAGGAGACAAAAGAGAGTGATCCAGAAACCAACTGTGAGTTGTTCCGAGATGCACGCCGTCGAAGGGCTACTCGGCGTCAACAACAACTACGTAATTACAGGAGGTAATTACGCTCAGCTGATGCTCATTAGGCTCCTCTCCAGACTATAAAAGAGACTGCTTGTGCCACGCCCTTCTTGCAGAAGTCAACGTTTGGGACTAAAGAGAAACGAACTTGGCAGGCTGGATTGCTTCCAGAGTTTGTTTGCATTGCTGCCAAGGTTTGTCGGACTTGCTGCCAAAGTCCTTATCTATTTGTTTATTTGGCTTTCAGCCACTGAGATTCTGGTCTTGTTAATTAAAGGACATTTCATTTTACGCTTGTCTTGGCTTTTGTTACTGGACAGAGGAGGGGGTCAGAACAAAAACCGGCCATGTGGAGACTCATGGGAGGGGCAGGGCCAGCCACTCCTTTCAACTGGGTACTTGAGAGACCGCCTGCTGCCAATTACCTCCCAACACCCATTAGATCACAACAGATTAGGCCTCCTCCGGGTTCCGTCTACTAGCCAATGTCATCTGGCCACTACCCAGGGGAGGGCCTTCTCTGTGGCGCTCCGGCCCTTTGGAATGAGTTCCCCGCAAGATCCGGACCCTCACCTCTCTCCAGGCCTTCCGAAAAGCCGTTAAAACCTGGCTGTGTCGGCAGGCCTGGGGTCGATGAGTTCCCTTCCCCTCTCGAATCGTGTGGCTCTTGGTTGTTTTAAATTCCCTGTACTTTTTGTTGTAGTTTTGTGTTTCCTTCCCTTCCTTGGGTTTGTGCGCCGCCCTGAGTCCCCCCGGGAATAGGCGGCATATAAATAAAATGAACCTGAACCTGAACCTGAACTACCAGTTCAGTGAACCAGGTGTAAAATTAGCATCCGGTTCGCCCGAACTGGTCCAAACTGGCTGGATCCCACCCCTGGATTGTTGTAAGCTCAAATGGCCACTAAACAACCAGTCATTAAGTAAATAGCAATGTATGCACTGGCATTGCGCAATCCTTCACGGCTTAAAAGTTCCCCCTTCCCCTGAAACAAACCACCTCTAACTAACTAAAGGAAGATTATTACTTAGAAACAAGCTAAAGATGCAATTACAGAACTGGGGAGAATTAAACTCCTAACTCCGTTTCTTCTTCCATTGCAATAGATTTTCCTTATTCGGTATCTACGATCCCCGTTAGGCCGTGTGGGACAATAAATATTCGCTCCGTGCCTCTTCAAATAGCCATAATGTTGAAAACCTGGCCTTAACCCGCTTATGCATTTATTGTCCTGTTTGCCCATGAAATGTTTGTAAATGTTTATAAGCAGCATTCGTGCCATTATAAAAGCCATCCTCTTCGTGGGAAATTAATTATTGTAGGAAGTTAGCACCCACCCCTCTCCTAGGAAAATGAAATATCTTAGGAAATATTAAAAGGGCAGAACATTTCCCCGAAAAAGGGGGAAACTCAGCTGCCCCCCTTTCAGAGGTGATATTCTGCCGGTTCACCCCGGTTTCGGGCAAATTGGTAGCGGGAGGCTCCACCTACCTGCCCAGATATCATCCTGATGCTCTGTGCATGCGCAGAAGTTCCCCGTGCGAGCGTGCTTCCAGTTCCTAACCAGTAGCGACGATTAGAGCATTTCATGCCTGCCCCCTTTGTCAATGGCACTTAAGGCCTGAGCCAGTTGAAGAAAGATCTACCTCCTTCAGGCAGAGCCGTAGTAGGATTGCCCAAGCCCTTTCATTACATCATCACCCAGCAAGGCTCAACCAAGCCTGGGACATAAACACAGCATACAAAGTTAGCTAAGAGTCTAAGTACCCCCTGGGAGTGTGAAAGCCAATGGGATACATTTCTTGTACAGGAACAGGAAACTCTAGGTGGAGCCCAACAGAGGGCATAAAACTGGTGCACTCTCAGCATTGCTTCCAGTGAAGAGTTTCAAATTTTTTTAGAACCTCTTCTGTAGGTGTGGCCTGCTTTGTGGGAGTGGCTTGCTGGCCATGTGACTGGGTGGGAGTGGGCCTGCTGGCCATGTGACTGGGTGGGGAGTGGCTTGCCAGCCATGTGGCTGGGTGGGAGTGGCTTGCTGGCCATGTGACCAGGTGGGAGTGGCTTGCCAGCCATGTGGCTGGGTGGGTGTGGCCAACTTGTAAAATGTGGTGAAACTCACTTAACAACGCTCCTTGCTTAGCAACCAAAACGTTGGCTCAGAAACTCTGGTATTTGAAGCACGCAAGTCTTAAAGCTGTCAAGTTACAAGACCCTTCCACCCCTAACCCTTTAGAACAAAAAAACAACCCAGCGGTGTTCAAACTTGACAGCTTTAAGATTTGTGGACTTCAACTCCCAGAATTCCTCCTCTTGCTCTTCATCTTGATGATGTGTAACCTGGGGGAGCTGGAACCGGTTCTAAACGCACTGTAGATTTTGGAACTCTTCTATAGAAGAGGTTAGAACTGGCAGGAACCCACCCCTGATTACTTCCCTTTCCTCCCCAGGAACTCAAACCATGTGGTTCTGTCCTCCTCAATAATCCGTCTTTCCAAGCAACTTCCATGGATCCAGTGTCTTTCCCCCCACGTGAACTGAACCCAATGTGAGCATTTCTTCCAACATTATCCTATGACATAAGTTTGGGTTTGTTCCCCCCCCCCCCCCCCGCAATGACAGACGTTTTTAAAAAAAATCACTTTGCCTTTCATTTTCTAAAACAAGCCACGTTTCCCTAATGCAGGAATATGTTCTTTTGATACAATCTCATTTCAATCAGCTCCCAGCCCTTCATACCTGGCTGCATTAATTATTTCCGTTCAGCGCAAGTGATTAAGCTGCGGGAAGAAAAAAATGGTACCATAATCACTTTGGTTTCCATTAGCAAAAGTGCGGATAAGTGCCGTATTGAATTTTATACCAGCCCTTCAAACTCACAGGAGAAAAGTGTCATATAATAATGCAGGGAGTGCTCAACTTATGACCATTCATATAGCGACCGCTCAGACTTATAATGATGCTGGGAAAAAACGGGACTTACAACCAGTTTTCGTACAGATAGTCCTCAACTTACGATCACAATTGAGCCCGGAATTTAGGTTGCTCAGCGAAATGTTTGTTAAGTGAATTTTGCCCTGTTGTACGACAACCTTTCTTGCCACAGCTGTTAAGTGAATCACTGTATTTGTTAAGTGAGTGACACGGTTGTGAAGTAATCTGGCTTCCCCGTTGACTTTGCTGGTTAGAAGGTCGCAAAAGGGGATCTCATGACCCCGGGACGCTGAAATGGTCATAAATATGAGACAGTTGCTAAGCATCTGAATTTTGATCACATGACCATAGGGATGCTGCAAATGGATGTAAGTGTGAAAAACGGCCAAAGTCACATTTTTCAGTGCCGCTGTAGCTTCAAACGGTCACTACATGACATGTTGTAAGTCCAGGACTATCTGGACTTACGACCGTCGTAGCATCTCCAAAGTCATGTGATCAAAATATAAGCGCTTTGCAACTGGCCTGTGTTTCTAATGAGTACAGAATCCTGGGGTCACGTGAAACCCATTCGCAACTTTCCCAGTGGGCTTCTGACAAGCATGGTCAATGGAGAAAACTGGATTCACTTAAGGACCGCGTGATTCACTTAAACAACTGCAGTAATTCGCTTTCACAAGCATGGCAAAATATTGCCGAATTGGGCATGAGTCACTTAACACAATGGTAGGATTCAAATTTTTTTACTACCAGTTCTGTGAGTGTGGCTTGGTGGGCATGGCAGGGGAAGGATACTGCAAAATCCCCATTGCCTCCTCACTCTAGAGGAAGGATGCTGCAAAAATCTGCATTCCCTCCCCACTCCTGGGGGAAGGATACTGCAAAAATTTCCATTCCCTCCCCACTCCAGGGGAAGGATACTGCAAAATCTGCATTCCCTTCTCACTCCAGGGGAAGGATACTGCAAAATCTGCATTCCCTCCCCACTCCAGGGAAGGATACTGCAAAATCCCCATTCCCTCCCCACTCCAGGGAAGGATACTGCAAAAATTTCCATTCCCTCCCCACTCCAGGGGAAGGATACTGCAAAATCTGCATTCCCTTCTCACTCCAGGGGAAGGATACTGCAAAATCCCCATTCCCACCCCACTCCTGGGGGAAGGATACTGCAAAAATCTGCATTCCCTCCCCACTCCAGGGGAAGGATACTGCAAAATCTCCATTCCCTCCCTGCTTCAGGGGAAGGATACTGCAAAATCTCCATTCCCTCCTCACTCTAGAGGAAGGATACTGCAAAATCTTCATTCCCTCCCCACTCCAGTGGAAGGATGCTTTAAAATTTCGATTCCCTACCCACTCCAGGAGAAGGATGATGTAAAATCCCCATTCCCTCCTCACTCCATTCCCTCCTGATCAGCTAGGACTCAGGAGGCAGAGAATAGTTGGGGGTGGGGCCAGTGAGAGGTGGTATTTGCCGGTTCTCCGAACTACTCAAAATTTCTGCTACCGGTTCTCCAGAACTGGTCAGAACCTACTGCATACCACCTCTGACTTAACAACTACCCTGCCTAGCAATTGAAATTCTGCTTCCAATTATGGTCGTAAGTCAAAGACTACCTGTATGTAAATGGGGGAAAGAAATGTTCTTCCCACTGCTATTCTTTTAACAAGCCCAGGAGATTAAAATAATGAATATTCTTTAGAGCAGACAAAAGGACATCTGTTTTCACCAAGCAATGCTTTCTTTTACTGAATATATCACACCTTTCTTTTTTTAAATTTTCTTTTTACATAAAAAGAAGGCAACGCATTTCGGGAGTCAAAATCTGTAGTAGGAGAAGCTTTGTGTTTTAGCCATTCCTTTTTCACTAGTTTGTGTATCAGCCAAGCTTCCTATATGACCCATTTCTTGCAAGGGCTCCGATGTTCACACTGCCCGCACACGAGGAGCGATGCTGAGAAAATAGTAGAAGGGATGTTGGACCTTCCACAGCCAGGAAATAGAAGGTAGGCCTGTTGGAGGCTGATATCATAAATAGCCACGCAGCTGTCAAGGTACATGGAAGGAACAATCCAAAATGTTCCAAGGCTCTCGGTTTTAATGAACTCGCTTACACATTAGAGTAAGGGACGTGGTGGCTCAGTGGCTAAGACGCTGAGCTTGTCGACCAGAAAGATTGGCAACTCGACGGTTCGAATCCCTAGCGCCGCGTAATGGAGTGAGCTCCTGTTACTTGTCCCAGCTTCTGCCAACCTACTTCGAAAGCACGTAAAAATGCAAGTCGAAAAATAGGAACCACCTTTGGTGGGAAGGTAGCAGCGTTCCGTGCGCCTTTGGCATTGAATCATGCCGGCCACATGACCATGGAGACGTCTTCGGACAGCGCTGGCTCTTCGGCTTTGAAACAGAGGTGAGAATCGCCCCCTAGAGTCACGATATATGACTTTGTGCGAGGGGAACCTTTACTTTTTACATATTGGAGCCGTGATGCGAATCTATGGCACACGTGCCACAGGTGGCATGCTGAACCATATCTGAGGGCACGCAAGGCACTCTATGTCACCACCAGCAGGCATGCATGTGCTGGAAAGCTAATTTTTAGCCTTCAGAAGGGCGGGGGGAGGGCATTTTTGCCTTCCCCAGGCTTCAGAAAAACCTCTGAAGCCTGGGGAGGGTGAAAAACTGCTCAATTGGGCCTGTTTTTCGCCATTCACATGCTCCAAAGGCTTTCCCATTAGATCGCACAGGGTCGGCCTCCTCCGGGTTCCATCCACCAGCCAATGCCATCTGGCTACGACCCGGGGGAGGGCCTTCTCTGTTGCAGCTCCGGCCCTTTGGAACGAACTCCCCGCGGAGATTCGGACCCTCACCTCTCTCCCGGCCTTCCGAAAAGCCGTTAAAACCTGGCTGTGTTGGCAGGCCTGGGGTTGATGAGCTCCCTTCCCCTCTCGACAGGTATGGTTGTTGGTTATTTTAAATGCGTGTTTTGTATTTGTATGTTCCCTTTCCCGTTTGAGTTGTTCGCCGCCCTGAGTCCCTGCAGGGAATAGGGCGGCATATAAATAAAACAAAACTTCAAACTTTCCTGAAGCCTGGGGAGGGCGAAAAACGGCCCAATGGTCAGAGGCTTCAGTGAGGCTTGCGCTCATGCGGGGGGGGAGCGCAGGGGGTTTATGCATGCATTGCATTATGGGGGTGTGCATGCATGCACGCGCTATTGCGTGCGCGCCCTTTTGACAACTGAGAAGAAAAAACGTTTGCCATCACTGTATTAGAGCAATAAATACTCCTTGTGTTTTACCAAATGCTGCATTTGCCCTCCAGATTGGCATTAAAGAAACCTTCACTGAGGTCTATTCTTGTTGCCTTTATCTGGTCTACCTATGTGAGTTAACAGATGAACAGAGTTGGAAGGGACCTTGCAGGTCATCTAGCCCAACTCCAAGCAGGAGATCCTGCACCATTTGTGACAGATGGTGGTCCAATCTCTTCTTGAAAGCCTTCAGGGATGAAGTTCCCACAACTTCTGAAGGCAACTTCTGTTCCATTGGTTGATTGTTCTCACTGTCATAAAGTTTCTCCTTATTTCCAGGTTGAATCTCTCCTTGTCCAGTTTCCATCCATTCTTCCTTGTCTGGCCTTCGGGTGCTTTGGAGAATAGCTTGACCCCTTCCTCTCTGTGGCAGCCCCTCAAATATTGGGAGACTGCTCTCCTGTCTCCCCTTTGTCCTTTGCTTCATTAGACTAGTCATGCAACCGTTCTTCATACGTTTTAGCCTCCAATCCCCTAATCATCTTGGTTGCTCTTCTCTGCACTCTTTCTAGAGTCTCAACATCTTTCCTATATCATGACAAACATAATATTCCAAGTGTGGTCTTATCAAGGCATTACTAAAGAGATGTTAACTTTATTTAACAACCAACCTCCATATCCAGAAAAAGAAAGAGGGGGAACCTAAATTTGTGTTTCAAGCCCATCTACATCATTCATCTTTGTGATTGTTGTGGCCTGCCCGTGGCCAACAGAGCTGGCAGCTGAATCGGACAGTGAGGAGGTTGGGGAGGAAAATGGGCCAGTCCTGGAGTCTGGGGAAGTCTCGGATGAGGGCTCTGTGTCAGAGGCAGAGAGGGAGCTAGACAACAGTGAGGCAGAGGAACAGCTGGAGCCTGTTCCCAGTGTGTGCATGCACAGAGCTGCCAGAAGAAAAGAACAATTAAGAAAGCAGGGCCGACTTGGGAGTAAAACCACACCTTGGAGGTGATTGGCCCCTCCCATAGGAAACAAAAGGAGAGTGAATGAGAGGAGTGGGCTTTTGCAGGAAACAATTCGTTCCTTCGGTCATTTCAAGAGTGGAAAGTTCTGTTTGTGACTATAAGAGAGCGCTGCCTTGGCCCGCATTTGGAAACTAATTATCCAAGCGAGATAAGGTTCGTGTTGATAAATATTCCTCTGAAAGACTGTTTGCTAAGCCTTGCAGACTGTGAATGAAAGGAATTCACAGTCATGTAAATAAAAGAGGTTTTGAGGGGACAAAACTTTGCTTTATGCTTTTTAAAGACGTCAGAACAGTGACTGTTGCTTTTACCAAGCGTCATTAAGGTCAGCTTGTCATCGTGAAATCACCATCGTTAACAGCCTTCCTGCATCTTTAATTTTGCTCCATCATTGCTCGATTGTTTTACATAACATTGATTTTTACAACTCTTGTTTACTACCTGCTCCCTCGAGATGCCTTCCTGTTGCTGACTATGGTGTTGTGAGTGCCAGGTAATAAGCTTTTGAGTTTCCTAAGCATTTAAAAATACTGTAGTGCTTTTAAATCTGTTAGGAATATAAATCTAACGGTTGGGTTGGCAATATATAAATCATCTAACAATGTTGTACCTGTTACTTTAAATCATACTGTAAAATGTGATTGGGTGCTGTTTTGATCAATTGGCCATAAGAGGGAGCCAGAACGACTGTTAGCTCTCTGTTTGTTAGATGCTGAGCTGATCCAATCTGAGTATTTTGGAAGCTGGCTGTTAGAAAGTGCCGTGAGCTATTGTAAGTTTTGCAACTGCTAGCAAACTTTGAGTACTGAACTGATTATATGATACTGGACTATGTTATTTGGATTATCCCTTAACTGAAAGACATTGATGACTGACTGTCTTATCCATGTATGACTTGGGACTGTTTGATGGACTCTGATACCTCTATTTTCACGAAAGTAAAAGCCTATTTAAACTGCGGTGTCTCTGTATGCTGGTTTGTGTGTTCTCCAACACAACTCTCGCAATGCTTCGCTGAACGTACTCGCTCTCCCAACGGGGAGCTTACCTAACAAAATCTTTTTAATGTTTTGCCACTAATCTTATCACACTTATATCCTTGTCATTTATTCAATGTTTTCAGTGACGTGCACGTAATTCAGACAACAGTAGCTAGAGGGCAACGCAAAGGGGCAATAAATAATTCAAATATGCCCTCAAAAGCGACAACTGTCCCAATCAAAATATACTCTCCGAACAAATATTTGTATGTAATATATATCCACTGTGCTTTCTTGGTGCATGTGTGCTTTCCTAAGCCCAATGTTGCAATTCCAAAAAGTCATCCGGCTAGTGCAAAAGTTTAAGAAATTTATCTGCTGCTAATAAATAATTGGTTTTAAGGAGGCGAGGGCTGAGTGGCTAAGTGCTGAGCTTTTGATCAGAAGATCGACAGTTCAAATCCCTAGTGCCGCGTAACGGAGTGAGCTCCCGTGACTTGTCCCAGCTTCTACCACCTAGCAGTTCGAAGGCATGTAAAAAAATACAAGTAGAAAAATAGGAACCACTTTTGGTGGGAAGGTAACAGCATTCCGTGCACCTTCGGTGTTTAGTCATGCCAGCCATGTGACCACGGAGGCGACTTTGTACAGCGCCGGCTCTTCGGCTTTGAAACGGAGATGAGCACCACCCCCTAGAGTCTGGAACGACTAGCACATATGTGTGAGGGGAACCTTTACCTTAATAATAGCAATAGCAATAGCAGTTAGACTTATATACCGCTTCATAGGGCTTTCAGCCCTCTCTAAGCGGTTTACAGAGTCAGCATATTGCCCCCAACAACAATCCGGGTCCTCATTTTACCCACCTCGGAAGGATGGAAGGCTGAGTCAACCCTGAGCCGGTGAGATTTGAACAGCCGAACTGCAGTCAGCTGAAGTAGCCTGCAGCGCTGCATTTAACCACTGTGCCACCTCGGCTCCTTAAATAGTAATAATAATAATTGGCTTTGGATTGCTTAGTTTGTTTTTGTCGGAGGTCACCAAGCTTGGGTTGTGACTTCAAAATGTTTCTTTACCTTACTAAGATGCAGGAGGGTTGTGGAGTCCTTGGTGCCCTCTGAGCTTGGTTGTTTTCTTGTAGACGTTTCATTACCGTAATATGTAACATCATCAGTGCTGTAAGAGAGTGGGATTTGCTCTCTGTGGGGAATGCAGTGGAGCAAACCCCACTGTCTTCTAGCACTGGTAATGTTACATAAGGTTAGGGTTGAGGGGCAAAGCACATGATCAGCAAACCGGTTGTTAAACTGGTAGGATGCCACTCCTGTGCCTGTTGTATGCGGCTTTTTAGATATTAATTGGGGTGTGTTGATGGCTGGCTCTGATTTGCTTGTGCTGCCCAGCCCTCACCTTCTAAGTACTTGATAGGCTGATAGTAAATCAGCACTCCGTTTCCCAGGCTTCAATCATCTCCCTAGCTGTTTTTGTGCCTGCTCGTCCAACAATCTTAATAGCTGCAAAATTGAATGTGTTTGGGTTTGGGTTTCCTCGCCACTGCCCCCCATTGACCAATCCTTGTTTTGCTACCGCAACAAAGCCAGAGAAACTAAGCCGAATTCCTTATTTTCTTACTGAGAGCTACATTAAGGCGAGTAATTGATAGTTTCCACTGGTTTTGTTTCCCTTTCTGCTAAATGTCACCGAGAAGTAGGAAAACAACCATCAATCATTCTCGGTAATGCAGACAAATTTGTCTCAATGCTTGCTTTGGGCCCTATCAATTAAACAGCGCTGTCTGGAAGGACTCAAGAAATGGGCTTTCGTTTATCTCCACCCCTCCTCTTTGAAACAGCGTCCCCTACAGATTAATATTGTCCACTTTGGGGAAATCTTTTAAAAAACTCATCCTTGGGTTAGATGGCCTTGAAGGATCCCTTTAGGTGGGAGATAATGGTGAATGTCAGGGTTCTGAGTAACACCCCCAATCAAAGAAGAATCCGAGGCTTGAATTTTCTCAAAGTTCCATCTTATTAGAGATGTCCTATTGGCACGTCTGGGAAAACCTCGACTCTGAAAGTTTCCAGGTTTTCCCCACCCAAAAGAAAGTTCAAATCCCTGCCCAGCACCCAGATGTCCGTCACATGGTCCAATCAGGCACCATTCGAAATTGGAGATCCAATCCAGTCACCTCATTGCAGCTTTAGGGCCAGCTGGCCTTGGCTTTCTGAGAAAAGAATGTTATTTTGGCTATACAGTAGTGGCCAAAATTGTGGAAACCTTTTGGGGAAAGTCTACGGTATTTTTGAGATTTGATGGCTAATAATACTACTACAAGCCCAAAACTTGAGAGAAAATTTTTATAAGATGTTTTATAGATGGCATTTAGATCCTTAAAAAAATGGCTTCTATGTATTTGAACTTACAACCTAAATGCTGGAGATGTGATTGTGTGGATGCTACATATTTTCATCTATGGTGGACTTGCAAAAAGGTTAAAGCATTTTGGATAAAAATATGGTGGATTATGATAAATGTTCTTTAAAAAAAGGATAAAGTTCACCCCTCAGTTATTTTTGTTAGGCATAATTACTGATCGTACAGTTGTAGAGACTAATCTGATATTGCATTTAATAACGGCAGCAAGACTGTTGGTAGCGCAATACTGGAAGAAGGAAGATTTGCCTACTATTCAAGAATGGACATTGAAAGTAACAAACCTAGCCGAGATGGCCAAAATAATATCTGCATATCTTAAGGACCATTCAAACGAGAGATACAAACTGGAGTGGAAAAGATGGATTGATTATACTCAAAACAAATATGGGACTAAGAAACTCCAGATAGCTTATGATTAGAGATCAGGAATTATAAATTATCTAGAGTTAGTCCAGCAAGGAGGAGCTAGAGTTCAATGGAAATACGTTATTAACTATCTTTTGGGGTATTTTTAACTGTACCTTAGATTCTTTTTGTTAAAGATTTATACCCTGTATTTTGTTCTGGGAAGTTGGGGGGAGGGGGAAGGTGGGGGGCTTGGGGGAGGGTGGGGGGTGGGAACTAAACATTTGTAAAAGTTTTTTTTCCCAAAAATGTTCAATAAAAAAATACTACTGTAATACTCGAGTATAAGCCTAGTTTTTCAGCCCACTTTTTGGGCTGAAAAAAGCCGCCTCGGCTTATACTCGAGTCAGTGAAAAATTTGCCCGAAATGGAGGAGAAAAAGGGGCGGGGCCATGCCGCTGGGTGACACTCGTGAATGGCCCAGTGCCCCTGTGAGTTTCCCTCCCTCTGTGTCAGTTTGCTGCGCAGCGCGCATCGCACCATCCCCCTCCTCACGTTCTAATGTAATGCAGGGCTGTCTTACGATTCCCCTTCCTCCCCTCCTGCCGCTCTGCAACGATGTCCCACACCTCCTTGTTATGGCAAGCAGCCACATAGCGATGTCCCACCTCCTCTGGTACAGTGATCCAATGATAGGAATCACTGTGCCGTGTGTCATAGGAGGCGGGACATCGCTCCCGCGGCTGCACGGGACATCATCATCACAGCGGGACATCAGCATCATGAGGTGAGTGAAGTATTTCATTGAATACACCGCTAGTTTACTGTTTTTCTTTGAAATAAATATTCAAAAACATTATTGTATCTATTTTATTTTTGAAATTTACCGGTAGCTGCTGCATTTCCCACCCTAGGCTTATACTCGAGTCAATAACTTTTCCAGTTTTTTGTGGTAAAATTAGGTGCCTCGGCTTATATTCGGGTCGGCCTATACTCGAGTATATACGGTACTTTTCTTTTGAGTGGTACCATAAAATTATATATCAATGGAAAGACAATTTAATCAGGGATGACACAGCCCACTCCTGCATCTAGTCAACCATTTCAGACAAGGGACTGTCCAGTCTCTTCTTAAATCTTCTAGTGATGAAGCACCCAAAACCTCTGAAGGCAACTTCTGTTCCCTTCTTAATTGTCCTCACTGTTAGGAAGTTCTCCTTAATTCCAGGTTGCCTCTCTCCTTGATTAGTTTCCATCCATTGTTTCTGGTCCTGCCTCCGGTGCTTTGGAAAATAAATGACCCCCCCCCTCTTCTATTGGTAGCCCTCAAATACTGGAATACCACTATCATGTCCTTCCTAGTCTTCCTTTTCTCTTAGACTAGCCAATCCCAATTCCTGCAACTGCTTTTCATAGATTTTAGTCTCTAGGCCTTTAATCATCTTAGTTGCTTTCTCTGCACTTTTTCTAAAGTCTGAACATCTTTTTTTGGTAATTGTAACGCCGTTAAAATTAAATTAAAATTGCATTTTAATTAAAGCCATTATTGTTATACAACTCTTTCTCCATAAACGCATGTCTTAGAAAGTAATCATTCTCATCCCAAATACAAGAAGAGAACGATGAAATCAAACACCGCTTCTTCTTGTTTCTTTCTTCATCTTTATTTTCTTAGCAACGCAGCTCCTCTGAGATTATTCTCAAAGCAGGCTCCCCTGTGACTTAAGATTTTACGTGACGAGATGTCACAGGCTTCTGAAGCAATGTAGATGCTGCTACCCTGTTTCCCTGAAAATAAGACCTCCTCAGATAATAAGCCCTCCCTGAAAATATTGCAACACAGCAGCAGCCATGAGGTGACCACGCTCGCCACCTCCTGCACCGAGGTGGCGCAGTGGTAAATGCAGCACTGCAGGGTACTTCAGCTGACTGCAGTTCAGCAATTCGGCTCTTCAAATCCCACTAGGCTCAAGGTTGACTCAGCCTTCCATCCTTCCGAGGTGGGTAAAATGAGGACCCGGATTGTTGTTGGGGGCAATATGCTGACTCTGTAAACCGCTTAGAGAGGGCTGAAAGCCCTATGAAGCGGTATATAAGTCTAACTATTGCTTGCTACTTCAAAAAAACAAGATCTCATTCCTCAGTTGTTCTTGCTAGGTATATTACAGATTGTACAGTTATAGACTACTTTGATTCTGAACTTAATAACGGCAGCAAGATTGTTTTGTGACGCAGTACTGGAAGAAGGAAGAATTGCCTACTATTCAAGAAAGGACGTTAAAAGTAGTAAACTTAGCAGAGATGCCCAAAATTTCAGCATATTTGAAGGACCATTCAGATGAGAAATACAAGTTGGAATGGAGAAGATGGATTGACTACATTCAAAATAAATATCGGACTAAGAAATTTCAATTAGCTTATGAATGAACAAGGAATGCTATAACTTATCTAAATTTAGCTTAATAAATGGGGAGTTAAAGTACAAGAGGGAGGTAGGAAGCTATAGTTAGTTAGCTTATTGTTAGTGTTAAATGTTTATACCCTGTATTTTGCTCTGGGAAGTTGGGTGGAGGGAGGGTTGGAGGGAGGGGGAGGGAGGGTGGAGGGAGCGAAGGGGAAGGGGAAATATTTGTAAACTTTATTAAAACTTTTCAATAAAATAAATAAATAACAAGATCTCCCCAAAATAAGGCCAAGTGCTTATTTCAGGGGTCAATAGAAAAATAAGACCCTGTCTTATTTCCTTTGGAAATAGGGATTTAGGACTGTGGACTGCTTATCCTAAAATGGAAACCCATCTTGGTCCCAATTGATGTTTTTAAGTTTCAAAATGCAACGTGATTGTCGTTTGAAAACAGCTATGAGCTTTTTTCCTTGTATAACTGTGGGAGTCTCTACACTGTTAGTTAATCACGGGCCTCTGTGACTCCACAAATGTCTCTCAGCTGTGGTGTTAGTATTGTAAATTGTGTCTTTATTATGTAAGACATTTCGGAACCTTTGCTGAGCTCGGTGCTTAGTAAATAAGTAATTACTTTCCGACTGCAATGTGAGGTTATTCACTGGGGCTGCCTTTTGTAATTGGAGGACCCTTACCTGTTTCGATTTCAGCTTTCCAAAATAAATAATCACATTCTGGCTGCTGAATTGTTTTCGTGGGTGTTATAAAGGGTTTCTTTATAATAAGGAGTACGGAATATACTTAAAGGACTATTCCTCTACCTGAAGAATTGCCTTTATTATTATATATTGCTCCATGGAAGTTGTTTTAATCCCAAATTATGGATTTGCAAAAGTGTACACTACTCAATTGGTTGATTGGAGCAGAGTACACGACAGATAAATAGAAGATGATGGATGGATAGACACACGGACGGATGGATGGACAGATGGGTGGAGAATGGATGGAGGAACGGGTGGATGAATAGATGGGTGTTAGATGAAATGAAAGAAAGAAGAAAGAAAAGAAAGAAGAAAGAAAGAAGAAAGAAAGAAGAAAGAAAAGAAAGAAAAAGAAAGAGAAAGAAAGAGAAAAAAAAAGAAAGAAAGAAAGATCTACCTCGCACATATGTGCTAGTCGTTCCCAAATCTAAGGGGCGGTGCTCATCTCCGTTTCAAAGCCGAAGAACCAGCACTGTTGGAAGATGTCTCCATGGCCATGTGGCTGGCATGACTAAATGCCAAAGGGACAGGGAACGCTGTTACCTACCAAGTTCCCACCAAAGTTGGTTCCTATTTTTCTACTTGCATTTTAACATGCTTTCGAATTGCTAGGTTGGCAGAAACTGGGACAAGTAACAAGAGCTCACTCCATTATACAGTGCTAGGTATTCGAACAGCCAAACTGCTGACCTTTCTGATCGACAAGCTCAGCGTCTTAGCCACTGAGCCACTGCATCCGTTAGGTAGATAAGGATATAGATATATCTAGATATAGATAGAATAGAATAGAATAGAATAGAATTTTATTATTTGTATGCCGCCCTTCTCCGGGAGGACTCAGGGCGGCAAACAATATCAAGGGGGGAAAAGGGGACATAAAAAAACAAAATACAAATATAAAAGTAAACAACAGTCGCACAAACCATACATGTCGAGAGGGGAGGGAACTCATCACCCCCAGGCCTGCCGGCAAAGCCAGGGTTTTGACGGGCTTTTCCTGGAAGGCCTGGAGAGAGGGTGAGGGCCGAATCCCTGAGGGGAGTTCATTCCGAGGGCCAGAGCTGCCAAGAGAAGGCCCTCCCCCGGGAATAGCCAGATGGTATGGCTGGTAGATGGCACCCGGAGGAGGCCAACCCTGTGAAATCTAATGGTCTGTGGGAGGTAATTGGCAGCAGGCGGTCTCTCAAGTACCCAGATCCAATACCATGAAGGGCTTTATAAGTTACGACTAGCACCTTGAAGCGTATCTGGAGACTGATCCGTAACCAGTGCAGCTCGTGGAGGATAGGTGTAAGGTGGGTGTACCGAGGTGCACCCACAATCGCTCGCGCGGCTGCGTTCTGGACGAGTTGAAGTCTCCGAATACTCTTCAAGGGCTGCCCCATGTAGAGATATAGATATAGATGATATAGATAGATATAGATATAGAGATAGATATAGATATAGATATAGATATAGATATAGATATAGATATAGATATAGATATAGATATAGATATGATATAGATATAGATATAGATATAGATAGATAGATATAGATATAGATATAGATATAGATATAGTATAGATATAGATATAGACATAGACATAGACATAGATACAGATATATAGATTAGATAGAGATAGAGATAGAGATAGAGATAGATAGATAGAGAGATATAGATATCGATACAGATACAGATACAGATACAGATATAGAGATAGAGATAGATATAGATATAGATACAGATACAGATACAGATACAGATACAGATACAGATACAGATACAGATACAGATACAGATATAGATTAGATATAGATTAGATATAGATATAGATATAGATATAGATATAGATATAGATATAGATATAGATATATGTGAACCCAAGCTATCTTATAATATACCCCAAAACTATTAATTTCTAGGAAATCTGTAGGGAGGGGGAAAAATCTACTGGTTTAAGCCTGGTTGTAGTTCTGTAGTTCAGAAAAAAGCGAGAACAATCATAGATTCCCTGCCTCTGCTGTCAATAATTTTCTTTCTACACAGTCACAAATAGATGTAATCTTCTCTGAAACGATTCTGCTTCCAAACACACAAAGCCATCCCTAAAGATCACACAACTTATTTAATAGGAAGGTCAAAAGCACAAGTCTGGAATTTAAAATCAGCATGGTGTGGGCATTTACAGATTTTCCCGTGTGGCATCCAATACGTTCTTCTCCACTTAACAGCTTGTTCCATCCCACAGAGTGGTATCAAGGAGCTTTTTATGCTAAATATTACTTTTTTTACGAGGAAAATATCATCCAAGCCACTTTTTATGGACTCAGGGAGTGTTGCCCATTTGCTTGGTTTAGAGTTCCCCGTTTCAAAACTGCTTTGCTTGGCAACTAACGAATTCCAGATTAGCCTGTCGGTTAGGACAATAATAATAATAATATTGGAATCTTTTTTTTTCAAGCTCATCTTTAATTGCATTTTGGACCATGCCAGATTCAGTGTCCATCTGGGTGTAGATAGAAGCAAAATGAAAAACATGCAGCTCATGAGCAATAGAAAAAATGATTGCATGAATGTCAGAAAAATGGGACAGAATTTATAAAGCAGAATAAAAGGAAACTCCGACGTATTAATAAGGAGACTACGGGCCAATTCAGTTAATGAAAGAAGGATAAATTAAATTGCTGAGATTGTTTTAGATAGATATCTCTGTGTTTTAGCTCATTTTGACATATCTTGGAGAGTACTGAACATTAAAGACTAAGGCATGAGAAAAAATTGACTGCAGAATGATATTAAAATCTGCTAAAAATACACTCGGTCATAACCAGTGTACAGGTTGTATCGGAGTAGGGTCAAAACTGAGCCTGACAATTACAGCCATGAGTTATGACGGTCGTAAAGCAGGTCATCACATGACCAACCTGATTTTGCCCCTCTTATTTTTTTTGCAAAGAAATGTCTGTTTTTTGCAAAAAAAAATGGGCCATTTTTTGCTCATTTTGTCTCCTCCGTGCCCCCAGGAGCACTCTACAAGCCTCCCAAAACTCTGCATGCCCCCCACTTTTTTTTTGCAAAAAAAACGAGGGGTGCAGAGGGCTTGGGAGGCCTGCAGAGTGCAAATTTTTTAAATTAAAATAAAATTACCTTTTCAAAATCATGGTGTGTCTTATATTCCAGTGGGTCTTATGGTCCAAAATATACGGTACCTGTACTCTTAGATTTCATAAATGAAAAGAGCACACTTTCCAAGCACACTTTATATAATTTGGATTTAGATTTGGATTTAACTTTATTTGTATGCCACCCTTTTCCCTGGGGGGACTCAGGGCGGCTCACAATTCAGGGGGAGGGAAGGACAAAACAAGTTATACACATGAAGACAATACATCGTTAAAAAGCGCAACAGTCATACTATTCGGGTGGGGTTGAAGTCTTTAGCCCCAGGCCTGTCGGGACAGCCAGGTTTAAGGGCTACGCGGAAGGTCTGAAGTGTGGTGAGGGTACGAATCTCCACGGGGAGTTCGTTCCATAGGGTCGGAGCAGCCACCGAGAAGGCTCTCCTCCGGGTAATTGCCAGTCGACATTGACCGGCTGATGGAATTCGGAGGAGGCCTAATCTATGTGATCTTATTGGCCTACTGGAGGTAATTGGCAGTAGCGGTCTCTCTATTATAAGACGACCGTCATAACTCATGGCTGTAATTGTCAGGCTCAGTTTTGACCCTACTCCGATACAACCTGTACACTGGTTATGACCGAGTGTATTTTTAGCAGATTTTAATATCATTCTGCAGTCAATTTCTTCTCACGCCTTAGTCTTTAATGTTCAGTACTTAAGGGCTCTCCAAGATATGTCAAAATGAGCTAAAACACAGAGATATCTATCTAAAACAATCTCTGCAATGTAATTTATCTTCTTTCATTAACCGAATTGGCCCGTAGTCTCCTTATTAATACGTCGGTGTTTCCCTTTATTCTGCTTTATAAATTCTGTCCCATTTTTCTGACATTCATGCAATCATTTTTTCTATTGCTATGAGCTGCAAGCATGCATTTTTCATTTTTGCTTCTATCTACACCCAGATGGACACTGAATCTGGCATGGTCCAAAATGCAATTAAAGATGAGCTTGAAAAAAAAAGATTCCAATATTATTGTATTTTTGTCCTAAACGACAGGCTAATCTGGAATTCGCTAATTGCCCCAGCAAAGCAGTTTTGAAACGGGGATTCTAAACCAAGCAAATGGGCAACACTCCCTAAGTCCATAAAAGTGGCTTGGATGATATTTTCCTTGTAAAAAAGTAATATTTAGCATAAAAAGCTCCTTGATACCACTCTGTGGGATGGAACAAGCTGTTAAGTGGAGAAGAACGTATTGGATGCCACACAGGAAAATCTGTGTATATCGGTATATTGAACTGCATGAATAAGGGTGCTGAATGCATTTCACCTCCTCCAAGGAAGATCGTGTAATTGAAACAAATCTACCTCTTTCTCTACTCCTGTGATAAAATCTACTCCCTCTCTCCTGGGAACTCAGACTAGATTCTACCACATCTCCCTCGATTCTCTGTGCCTTCATCTTTTCCTCCTTTAACGTACATTTCTCCCTCGCTTAAAGTACTGGGAATTGCTCTGCAAAACTGTCAAGTGGGGTTAAAAAAATAGAACTAAATAAATGAACGTCTATGGAGATTCTCAATCATCCAGGTCAAGGTGCTTCCCCCCACTCCCAAGAAGCAATTGGACTTTCTTGATTTTTCTTTGAAGACGTTTCACTTCTCATCCAAGAAGCCAAGATGGCGCAGTGGTTAGAGTGCAGCACTGCAGGCTACTTCAGCTGACTGCAGTTCTGCAGTTCGGCGGTTCAAATCTCACCCGGCTCAAGGTTGACTCAGCCTTCCATCCTTCCGAGGTGGGTAAAATGAGGACCCGGATTGTTGTTGGGGGCAATATGCTGACTCTGTAAACCGCTTAGAGAGGGCTGAAAGCCCTATGAAGCGGTATTATAAGTCTAACTGCTATTGCTATTGCTATTGCTATTCAGTTCTGAGTTGATGGTGGGGAATGGAAGGATTTACCTCCTTGCAGAAAGCTGGTCATTTGGTCAATGACTTTTAGAGAGCCGTTGAGGCCACTTGGAGGTTTATCTGAGTAGTGCAAATGGGTGATCACATGACCCTGGGACACTGCAACCACCCCAAATACGAGTCAATTGCCAAGCATCTGGATTTTGATCACATGACCAATGGGGACCAGAGGTGGGTTGCTCCCGGTTTGGCTCGGTTTGGCCAAACTGGTAGTGGTGATTTGGCCTGGGTAGCAGAACCTGCAGCTACCCAGGCTGGCCACGCCCCTGAACCGGTTCCCTGTTCTCTTCTGCCGTCACTGGCATATTTCTGCGCTTGCGCAGAACAATTTTCAGTCAACTGAGTAATGTGCGGTGGGTGCATGTGTGAGTGAAGCAAGCAGTGTGCACTCAAAACACGTGCAAAGAGAACCGGTAAACAAACCAGTACAGGAAATCACCCCTGATGGGGATGCTGCAATGGTCATAAAGGTGGAAACAGTCATAAGTCACTTTTTCAGTGTCACTGCACCTTTGAATGGTCACTAAATGAACAGATATAAGTCGAGGACTACCCTCTAATGTGCCCTTAGAAGTAGGTATTTTGGAGGAGTAGCAGTGGTGGGTTGCAGGCAGTACGCCCCTGCTATGGGCATACCGGAGCCTGCCCGGAGCACCGGATACAGTTCTGGTACGGTGTTCTGGAGGGCCCACCACCCCCACCTGAGCTACTTACCGGTGAGCAGCTGGAGTGTCGCAGAGGATCACAGAGGCACTAAGACACATGTGTGTATGTGCACGCGCCCTGTGCGCGTCCATATGATACTCCCGGGCCCATTCCAACCATACCGGTTGGAACAGGATCTGGAACCCACCACTGGGGAGTAGATATAGGAAAATCCATAACTCATATGAGAATTGGTTTTTGCTTCTTTCTAGATGATATCATATCGCTAAGCTTTAAAGAAACAGGGTAGGAATCAGTCTTCTTTACACATTCTGCGCAATGCAGAGGGAATTAATCGGCCCTTCGTTGGCAGGTGCTAGTTGAACCCAGCTGGAAAAAATCCAACAAATTATACATTCAGCATATGGCTACCATAGCTCAAATAAAAAAAATCTGATTGTCTTCTCTCTCTGAGAGGTAACAGCATTATGGACTGTCAAAACTAATCTTTGGCTTGCCGCAGACTTCTTGATAACTTAATTGTGGGAGAGGTCTAACCTCACTGTCAACTGTCCAGTTGGCGAATCCAGAAGAAGAAGAAAAAAACTCCTAGGACATTATTTTACCAAGAGTATAAACGTTACTGAATAAATCCACATGGAGATAGAAGAAGCAAAACCAGCTCTGAGTTTCCGCGCAAAGGCACAGATAGTTCATTCCCCAATGTTTACGGAGATTTTCAGTCATGCAGGTCATGGTTGTCTGTACGTTGGGGAAACAAAACAACCACTTCACCAACGCATGGCACAACGGAGGAGAACAAATCTATCCAGACTGGATCATCGGGCCATCTGCATTTAAAAGGCAAATGCCACTCTTTTGAAAATAGCAAGTCCACATTTTTGGACAGAGGGGGTCTCTGGTTTGAAAGAGGGGTCAAAGGGGCCATCTATGTCAACACTGAACATCCCTCTCTCAACAGAGGAAGAGGGATACAACATCATCTATTTCCAGTCTACAACACAGTCCTTTCCAACAGTTTCCAAGAAGGCTCCTCACCCATTTGTTTCTACTCAGTTGACCCTGAGGACCAGATAAAACTCCAAGTGGCCTCAATGACACTCTAAAACAGGGGTGTCCCTTGATTTCATTGAGGACTACATCAGGGTTGTGTTTGACCCTGGTGTGTGTGTGTGTGTGACGTGGGCGTGGCCAGGGTGTGTGTGGCCAGCTCAAGGTCACTTGTACCAGAGGCACCTGTGGTGGCCAAGGGCTAAGGCAGGACTTCCCTTAGTCCCTTCCTCCCTCTCATTATAATCTCTCTCCTTCCTTCCTTCCTTCCTTCCTTCCTTCCTTCCTTCCTTCCTTCCTTCCTTCCTTCCTTCCTTCCTTTTTTTCTGGGTTCCTTCCCTCTTCATTCTCCTTTCTTCTCCTTCCCCTCTTTCCTTCTTTTTTCCTTCCCTTTTTTCTTCCCATCTTCCCTTCTTTGCCTTTTGCCTTTCCTTTTTTCCCTTTCTCCTTTCCTGTACCTTCTTGCATGCTCAAGTGCAAAAGGGGGAAATTTCTCTTTTTGTTTTAGTTTGCTTTTTGTTTGTTTTGCCAGTGAAAACAGAGTCCCGTTTTCTGCTGCGATGGCCTCCTGCAGCCCTCTGCCAGCAAAAACAGAACCGGTTGCTGCCCTTGGGCCACCCAGCCCCGTTTTTGGCTGCAACTTTCCCCCTCCTGAGCTCTGTTTTTGCTAGGCTGCAGGAGGCCATCACAGCCAAAAATGGGGCTTGGGGAGGGGCAGGGGTGAGTTCTGGCTGGCTTTATTGCCAGTTCACTCCTGCGCATGCTTTGGGTCCGCATACTGGATGCGCATTGTGCACACATGCACAGTTCGATTAAGTTTGTTCTTCGTATGCACAGAGCTCAAAACCAAGATGGTAGAAGTGGTGACTGAGGAACCTGTTCGGGGGTGTGGCAGGTCTGGGTCGCTGCCGGTTCCAGTGACCTAGGCCGCCATACCACTACCAGTTTGGCTGAACCGAGCAGAACCGGTAGGAGCCCACCTCTGCCGCCCTTTGCCAGGGGGAGGCATTCCAATCCATCACCACCCCGTTTTTTGTCAAACTGCCAGCAAGTGGAATATAGGTCAGCGTTCGAGTCAGCCTTGGTTCACTCCCCCTTGGCTTCAGATCACTGTTAACAAAAGCAAATAGAGGAGCTGAACTATCCTGTTGTAAAATATACGAGCATCTGATGCCTTAAAGACAAACAGGTTTTTTTTTTATGGTACAGATTCTGTGGCTGAAAGATCTATCAGACAGATCTCCCTATGCTTAGGAGGCTTACAGTATTCATATATTCATTCATTCATTCATTCATTCATTCACTGTCAGGCGTGAAGAATCAGGAGCACCCATTAAGTCTAGTTAAGATGATTATGACTCATGTCTATACACAAGAATCTAGTCCCTAACAGCTAGCACTAAATTGGCGTTAGATAAGAGTTAACAAAGAATTCAAGGGAGATTGGACTTGGATCACTTGTGGAAACGTAATGACTCCAGACTGATTCCTCTCTTGACTCCATCCCCAAGCTCAGCTTCTTCTCATTCATTGATTCATTGATTCATTGATTCATTGATTCATTGATTCATTGAATCATTGAATCATTGAATCATTCATTCATTCATTCATTCATTCATTCATTCATTCACTTCTCACTCATTGACTAAGGTTTACCTTCAACCCCTGTCCAGCATCATACGATCCTCTTACAAAAAGGAGGTTAAAATACATATAAAGACAGGAGTCCCAGTGGTGATATTATGGCTAAGATGTTGGACAAGAATTGGGAAATTTCAGGTTCACATCGTTCCTTAATGAAGGAAATGTCTTGTGCGATTTTGGGCACAATACTTTCTCTTTGATAGCCCAACCTAATTCACAGGGTGGTTAGAAGCAAAAAATTGTGAATTTCCTTGAGCACAGAATAAAAGCTGTGCTATAAATTTGTCCAATAAATACATACATTAATAAATTTGACCAATAAATAGATAATGAAGTATCTTTAATAAAATCAACAATCAAAATCTGCCACCTCTCTCTCTCTATCCTACTGAAATCCGGACTGTGTCTGCTGGAGCAGAAAAGACATAATAATAGGTAGTTTTCCCTTACAGGTATAAGTTGAGGACTTGCTGTATGATTGAGTGATTTCTCTCCCCCCCCATAATTAAAAAAAAAAGGAGTAAAATTCAAGCAATCTTTGATAGCTATAAAACAACCTATGAACTCAGTTATCTCTTCATATAAAAGAAAGAAATTTGATGGTTGGCAAGCTAAATCATAGGGATATGATCAGCAGCAGAGATTAAAGGATTGTAGGAATAGCTGAATGGAGGCCTTTGAACTCTGGTGCTGGAGACGACTCCTGCGAGTCCCTTGGACTGCAAGGCCATCCACCGGTCAGTCCTAGAGGAGATCAACCCTGACTGCTCTTTGAGGCCAGATCCCGAAGAGGAAAACTCAAATACTTTGGCCGCCTATGAGAAGGAAGGACTCCCTGGAGAAGAGCCTCATGCTGGGAACGATTGAGGGCAAAAGAAGAAGGGGACGACAGAGAATGAGGGTGGCTGGACGGAGTCACCGAAGCCAGTTGGTCGTTAGGATTAAATGGACTCCGGAGGATGGTAGAGACAGGAAGGCCTGGAGGAACATTGTCCATGGGTCGCCATGGGTCGGACACGACTTTGCACACTAACAACAATAAAGGAACAGCTGAGATAGAAGAGAGTGGGATGAGATGGAATATATCCAAAGTAGATAATTTAAACTTTATCTGGAAATTCTTTGCAAATTCTGATTCATAGATCCCAATCAGGTTCTCCCACCCCCTTTTTTCCTTTCTTTCTTAAAGACATTACACAATCGGATGCACTCTCTTTATGTCATTGTTTTACTGCTCTTTTAGTTTCCATGACGATAAAAATGATTTTAATGAGAGGCCTTTTTTCACCATCAGTTGCTTTTGAACTGAATTTATGTGGGGGAGCCCGGGGGAAGAGTGCATATGCCAAATTATTCTGCTACTGTGCCAACTTCTATCCGATTGTCAGCAAATGGAAAAGTTTTGGACTCGGGGTATTCTTTCGAAGCCGATGTCTTGATTTTGATTGATCATTTAGCAGTTTGAAATAAATCATCTGGCTTCACTTGCATTACAAGCGCTTGAACGTATTTATACAATAATACAAAAGCGGAGTTGGAAAGGACCTTGGAGGTCTTCTAGTCCAACCCCCTGCCTAGGCAGGAAACCCTATACCGTTTCAGATAAATGGCTATCCAACATCTTCTTACGAACTTCCAGTGTTGGAGCATTCATAACTTCTGGAGGCAAGTTGTTCCACTGGTTAATTGTTCTAACTGTCAGGAAATTTCTCCTTAGTTCTAGGTTGCTTCTTTCCTTAATTAGTTTCCATCCATTGCTTCTTGTCCTGCCCTCAAGTGCTTTGGAGAATAGTTTGACTCCCTCTTCTTTGTGGCAACCCTTGAGATATTGGAAGACTGCTATCATATCTCCCCTAGTCCTTCTTTCTATTAAACTGCAACTGTTCCTCATATGTTTTAGCCTCCAGTCCCCTAATCCTCTTTGTTGCTCTTCTCTGCCCTCTTTCTAGAGTCTCCACATCTTTTCTACATCGTGGAGACCAAAACTGAATGCAGTATTCCAAGTGTGGCCTTACCAAGGCCTTATAAAGTAGAATTAACACTTCACGTGATCTTGATTCTGTCCCTCTGTTATGCAGCCTAGAACTGTGTTGGCTTTTTTGGCAGCTGCAAGCCCACTGCTGGCTCCTATTTAAATGGTTGTCCACTGCTGGCTCCTATTTAAATGGTTGCTATATGATTGAGTGGATTTCTCCTCCCACTCCCATAATTTTTTTAAAAAAAGAGTAAAAATTCAAGCAATTTTTGATAGCTAAAAAATACCTATGAACTCATTGATCTCTTCACGTAAAAGAAAGAATTTGATGGTTGGCAAGCTAAATCAAAGGGATATGAACAACAGCAGAGATTAAAAGGATTGTAGGAATAGCTGAATGGAGGCCTTTGAACTCTGGTGCTGGAGGAGACTCCTGCACCGTTACTACTACTGAGCAGGGTACCACCTATACTGTACCTGTGGATTTAGTTTTTCTTGCCTAAATGTAGAACTGCTTTTTTGGCAGCTGCTGCATACTGCACATTTAATGCACATTTAACTAGCAGAAACCAAGAAGAATCAAGAAACATTGCATCTATACCAGGGGTGTCAAAGTCAATTTCATTGAAGGCCGCATAAGGGTTGCGTTTGATCTCACGGGGCTGGGATGGATGTGGCTAGGGTGGGTGTGGCCAGGGTAGGTGTGGCCAGGGTGGGTGTGGCCAGTGCAACATCACTCATTGAGGCTCCGTTTTCAGCTGTGACAGCTTCCTGCAGCCCTCTGCATGTGAAAACGGAGCTTGGGAAGGTGCAGCCAGCCCGGGTTCTGTTTTAGGCCGGGACAGCCCGGCTCGGTTTTTCACTGGCAGAGGCACTACGGGCCAGTTCTTTGCTTTTTTCCAGGGTGTTCCTGCAGGACAGATCTAAGCCCCTCCACCACATGGGCCAGATTCGGCCCACGGGTCTTGAGTTTGACGCCCCTGGGTCTACGCCATGCAAATGCAAGTTGATGCAATCAAGATTGATGTCCAGCACACTATGGATTGCTTTTTCCTGGTTCAAATTTTTTATTAGCTCATCAGAATATAAAACAGAAGGGAAAATAAAAATAAGGGAAAACTAAGGGAGGAAAAAGGGAACAAGAGAGAGTGTATGGGGGAAAAGGAAAGGATAGAATTGACTTCCAGCTCATTTTAAACACAGTAGAAGATAAGAACATTACCCGTGTGTCCACGGAGCATTCTCAGTCATATCCAGGTCTCGGTTGTCCCAAAGGTGTTTTTTTTTCAAAAGGCAACTGGACTTTCTGTTTTTTTTTCCTTTTGAAGACATTTCGCTTCTCATCCAAGAAGCTTCTTCAGCTCTGACTGGATGGTGGGGAATGGAATGACAGCTGGTCATTTGCATCCTTTTTAGAGAGTCATTGAGGCCACTTGGAGGATTTATCCATGATATCAATCTATGAAACTCGCCACGTCATGTTGCCGTCATGCGACCTTTTTGTGCCATTTTTCCCATTCGCGGAGCTGGGGTGGGCGTGGCCTGCACGGGACGCATCCAGCCCATTATCCGTCAGTTTGACACCCCTAGTCTACAACACAGTCCTTTCAACAGTTCCAAGAAGGCTCCACTCTCTGCACTAATCAGGTGATCCTGGCAACATGGATTGATCTCCAGGTGGCCTCAATGACTCTCTAAAAAGAATGCAAACGTCCAGCTGTCTGCAAGGAGTATAAATCCTTCCATTCCCCACCATCCAGTCAGAGCTGAAGAAGCTTCTTGGATGAGAAGTGAAATGTCTTCAAAAGGAAAAAAAACAGAAAGTCCAGTTGCCTCTTGAAATCCTTCCATTCCCTACCCTCCAGTCAGAACTGAAGAAGCTTCTTGGATGAGATGCAAAATATCTTCAAAGTTATACAGAGAAGAAGTTGCCACACGAGCTCATCCTTTCTAGAAACTGATTTTACATAAAACAGAGGCCAGGAGATCATCTGAAAGCACAGAAATCTTAGTCTACAGGACGAGAACCTAGCCAGATATTTCATACAAAACCCAATTATTTAAATCAAATACATTATGGACACATCTTTCTGGCAAGAGGTCCTTTTCGAAGCTCTGGAGGAAATTGTCCTAACTGGATAAAATCGATGAGCAACGTCTTAGAAATAGGAACGACTTGCTTGACGTTTCAACAAACCCGTGAATCATCGCCAAGAAAGGTTGGGCCGTATCGCCTAAAGAGATCATCCCCCCTTCTCCGTCAGACTTCAAGATAACAAGCCATGTTGAATTCAGACTGATTATATCTGCTTATTTTTAGACAGCATCTCGCATGGCCAGCGTATCTCACACGCTGTAAGGATTTCAGCATGTGCATGTTAAACCTTTTCTTTGATTTGTACAATTCCGAAAGAAATAAAGTGCAGTGGTTGGTGTTTTTTTCTACTCCGTGTTTCTCTGACAAGCAGTTCTCTTTGGATTTTTTTTTTTTTTACTGGCCTTTTTTTGACCTTCTGTGCTTCTGTCCTAACATCCCATTTTCCCCACTTTTTGCAAATTGCCCTAGAGGGATTTCAAACTGCTATCGGCGAGAAGGAACTCAACGGGAGCCTCTAGGGTGTTACATCCATCTTGCGTTGAACAGGGTCATAGCACAATCCCTTTAATGACCATCCCAGCCACGGTGAGATATCTAACTGGTTCAGCAACATTGACCTAATGACTTAGCCTTGCAGGAAAGACGCTAACACACAAACAAATCGATGGAAGCAATTGTCGGTAAAAATGAAGTTGTATCTAGACGTGATCTGGGCCATTCCTGACCTGCTCAAATCAGGCATGTAATAGTCATAAGCTCACAAATTTTATTGGCATCTCTGTAATAGCATACAGCTTTGGTCATCAAGAAGTCGTAATTTAACAAACGGAATGCAACAAACAAAATAGAAGAGAATAACAGAGTTGGAAGAAACCTTGGAGGTCTTCTAATACCCAATTCTCTGCTCAAGCAGGAGACAAATCATTGCCCAATCTCTCCTTTAAAAAACATCCAGTAATGGATAACCCACAACATCTGGAGGCAAGTTGTTCCACTGAGTAATTCCAACCTGGAACTAAGAAAAAAATTTCCTGACAGTGAGAACAATTTATCAGTGGAACGGCTTGCCTCCAGAAGTTGTGGGCTGCCACAAAGGAGAGGGTGGTCAATTTATTCTCCAAAGACCTGAAGGCAAGGAGCAATGGGTGGAAACTAATCAAGGAGAGAAGCAACCCAGAATTAAGGAGAAATTTCCTGACAGTTACAACAATTAATCAGGGGGATAAATTGCATCCAGAAATTGTGGGTGCTCCAACACTGGAGGTTTTTAAGAAGAGAGTGGACAGCCATTTGTTTGAAATGTTATAGGGTCTACTGCTTGAGCAGGGGGTTGAAGTAGAAGACCTCCAAGGTCCCGTTCAACTCTGTTATTCTTATTTGCCAAACCATGTCAAATGACTGTTGGAGTTATATGGCCCTTACTCTAATCCAGCAGCCTGTTCTTATGTGACACTACCTGTTAACCCGGCGTTGCCCGGATATTTGTTTATCCCAATCCTATATTAGACATTCACAAATGTCTGGTTGAAACGTAATTTCTAATGTTGGATTTTCCACCTTACCAGATGGGGCCAGGCTTGTGGAGTACTGTGAAGCTGTTACCATGGAAACTCCACTGTGCTGAACAGTAGAAGCCATTTTAAGGTAGTACAGCAGAAGCCATTTTAAGGCACAACAGACTGCATCTTATCAGAACACACACACCCCCGAGGGGTGTTAGGAGTGTCTTACCCCTACATTATTTGTTTCCAGAGTAAGTCACCTGTGTACCAAGTTTGGTTGAAATTGCTCGAGGCGTTCAAGAGTTATGCTAGAACATACACACACACAGCCATTTTTATATATAGATAGAAGATGATAGATAGATAGATAGATAGATAGATAGATAGATAGATAGATAGATAGATAGATGATAGATAGATAGATAGATAGATATAGATATAGATATAGATATAGATATAGATATAGATATAGATATAGATATAGATAGATATAGATATAGATATAGATATAGATATAGATATAGATATAGATATAGATATAGATAGATGGATAGATGATAGATAGATAGATAGATAGATGATAGATAGATAGATAGATAGATAGATAGATGATAGATGGATGGATGGATGGATGGATGGATGGATGGATGGATGATAGGTAGGTAGGTAGGTAGGTAGGTAGGTAGATGATAGATAGATAGATAGATAGATAGATAGATAGATAGAAAGATAGATAGATAGATAGATAGATGATAGATAGATGATAGATAGATAGATAGATAGATAGATAGATAGATAGATAGATAGATAGATATGGTAGGTAGGTAGGTAGGTAGGTAGGTAGGTAGGTAGGTAGGTAGGTAGGTATGGTAGGCAGATAGGCAGGCAGGCAGAAGACAGTCAGACAGACAGACAGACAGATGATAAAAGAAGATTGTAGAGACGTGTGCATGGGTGTGATTACACAGTTAAACTTCACATTGAAATCCTTCCTTTTCCTCTTCTGGATCATGATGATTTTGTTGTCATAAGAAGTTGACTGTCAACTACCCAGATACCAACAGCTTGAATCTAAACTGATGCTACTATTTTTAACCTGGAAACCTAAGTGTTTTTGGAAGAACAGCTAATGGTAAATAGATATCCGGAAGACAGATAGATACTCAGGCATGTAATGTCAGCCAGTAAGATCCCATTAACTTTTCAGTAACTCTTATTGAGGGAAACATCATTAGGCACTTTTCCAATGATTTCTAGCATTTATTAAAGTCTTAATCACAACAACCAGGCAATTGGCTTATTCACTTCCTAAACATCTCTGTAGAATTCTAAAATATTATTATATCTTTGGCTGTGATGACGGATTTGATTTTCTGTATCTATTGAGAAGCCAAGAAATGAAATCAAATGTCCTTCTGCCTTACAGAAGGGCCGTTAATGTTACAGTGATATAGTGAGACAGATGCCGGGATGCCATTAAGATCAGTAAGAATGTTAGCCAACCTCAGGCCATCTGGAATTCGAGTTCTCCTACCAAAAATAAATTCACCCTCATCCTCCTACTTTCTGGGAACTTTAAACATAGGATGGATCCTCCTTCGGCAAACTGTGAAATATTATTCAGAATCCAAATATCAGAAGGGAATTCCCTAAGCACAGCAAACAGAAAGGAGGAGGTATCAAAGATACCTCCTGTTTGCAATCAGGATTAGGATTAGGATTAGGATTTATTTCATTTATATGCCGCCCTTTTCCCCGAAGGGGACTCAGGGCGGCTCACAACTCAATCAGGGAAAGGAGGTACAAACAGGGGATAAAAAGACAAACAAACAATACACAATTTAAAAACACACAACAATCATACCATTCAAGAAGGGGGGCAGAAGCTCTTTAGCCCCAGGCCTGTCGGAATAGCCAGGTTTTAAGGGCTTTGCGGAAGGCCTGGAGGGTGGTGAGGGTTCGAATCTCCACGGGGAGTTCGTTCCAGAGGGTCGGAGCAGCCACAGAGAAGGCTCTCCTCCGAGTAGTCGGCAGTCGGCATTGGCCGGCGGATGGAATTCGGAGGAGGCCTAATCTGTGGGATCTTATTGGTCTATTGGAGGTGATTGGCAGCAGGCGGTCTCTCAAGTAATCAACAGATTTATTCAGATTAGATTCCAAAAAGTATGTGGGAGTATTTGGACAGGGCTGTCCAAATTCAGAGGACTTTAAGACTTATGGACTTCAACTCCCAGAATTCCCCAGCTAGCATCCAATATTTGAGGGGCTGCCACAAGGAAGAGGGGATCAACGTATTATCCAAAGCACCGGAGTATAGGACAAGAAGCGAAGGATGGAAACGAATCAAGGAGGGAACCAACCTAGAAATAAGGAGGAATTTCCCAACAGTGCTAACAATTATAGGGAGAACGTGACACAAGGACAGGATTTTTCCCGCATGCCATCACTCTACTAAACAACTAATTCCTACTGATGAAAGAAATGTCCTTCTGGGTTTGGCTCCAAGTGGGGAAAAAGACACTGGAGACATGGAGGCTGCTTGGAAAGATGGTTTATTGGTGGACAGGACCACATGGCTTGAGCCCTGAACAGAAAAGGTGATTACATGCTTCAGTGTTGGTGGAGAAGAAAAGAAGGGCTGAAGGAGGGGCTTGCTAGGCTTTTTATAATCTGTTTAGTCCCACCTCTCTGTTTCCTGTTCCTGTGTAAGAAATGTATTCTGATTGGTTGTCAGACTCCCATGGGGCCATGCAGGGGCAACTCTCTGGGCTGTGTTTTGAATCCAGGTTTAGTTGAGTTCTCAGATGCCATGTGGTCAGCTGAGTAAAGGGCCAATATTATCATGCCTTTACTCCCATCCCCCCTGGGGCTGCAGTGGAGAAGTCTTTATTATGTAAAAGGGACTAGCTTGGCCTTCTTAATGGCCCATTAACAGTGGGGATGGGCAAGAAGCTACAGGCAACTATTCTGTCTTTCAAAACATGTTTCTTTCTTTTCATATCCAGAGAAATATTCTGCCTTTTCAATATTTCCTAGGATATTTCATTTTTCTGGGAGAGGGCTGGGTGATAACTTCCCACACTACAAAGCTGTCAAACTATTTACTAAGACTGTATTACTATTATTCTTGTCAACCTTCCTATTAACCTAGAGTATCTCCTTTTCTACTTGTAACTATAACTTTGTTGCTAGTATCCTTACGATTTATGTTGTTTTATTTTGTGTCCTGGTATGCTTTTTGTTGATTGCTTATTTGGTATCCTATGATCAGGCATAGTTCTGAATGTCCCCTAATCCTCTTTGTTGCTCTTCTATGCACTCTTTCTAGAGTCTCCACATCTTTTAATGTTGCAGCATTCACAATTTCCGGAGGCAAGTTGTTCCACTGATTAATTGTTCTGTCAGGAAATTTCTCTGAGGTTACTTTTTTCCTTAATTCGTTTCCATCCATTGCTTCTTGTGCTGCCTGCAGGTCCCTTGGAGAATAGTTTGACTCCCTCTTCTTTGTGACAACCCCTTAGACATCGGAACACTGCTATCATGTCTCCCCTCATTCTTCTTTTCATTAAACTAGACATACCCAGTTCCGGCAACCATTCTTCATATGTTTTAGCCTCCAGTCCCCTAATCCTCTTTCTTGCCCTTCTCTGCACTCTTTCTAGAGTCTCCACATCTTTTCTACATTGTGGCGACCAAAACTGGATGCCGTATTCCAAGTGTGGCCTCACTAAGGCTTTATAAAGTGGTATTAACACTTCACGTGATCTTGATTCTATCCCTCTGTTGATGCAGCCTAGAACTGTGTTG
This sequence comes from Thamnophis elegans, assembly GCF_009769535.1. Taxonomy (NCBI): domain Eukaryota; kingdom Metazoa; phylum Chordata; class Lepidosauria; order Squamata; family Natricidae; genus Thamnophis; species Thamnophis elegans. Next base: position 6,842,137 of record NC_045546.1, read on the forward strand.
GCTTTTTTGGCAGCTGCAGTCCACGGCTGGCTCCTATTTAAATGGTTGTCCACAAGGACTCCAAGATCCCTCTCACCGTTACTACTACTGAGCGAGGTACCACCTATATTGTACCTGTGGATTTGGTTCTTCTTGCCTAAATGTAGAACCTTACTTTTTGCACCACTGAGGTGGCGCAGTGGTTAAATGCAGCACTGCAGGCTACTTCAGTTCTGCAGTTCGGCTGTTCAAATCTCACCGGCTCAGGGTTGACTCAGCCTTCCATCCTTCCGAGGTGGGTAAAATGAGGACCCGGATTGTTGTTGGGGGCAATATGCTGACTCTGTAAACCGCTTAGAGAGGGCTGAAAGCCCTATGAAGCGGGATATGTCTAACTGCTATTGCTATTGCTATTTTGTTCAATAGCACCCAATGTTTAAGTTTGTCGAGATCCTTCTGACATCCTGTATGGGATGGTGGAGTTCCACTTTATTTTTCTCCACAGGAGGGTCTTCTAATGCAACCACTACAAGACCCCCCGCCCTCCCTCCCCCCATGATCAACAAGGAATGAGTGCAGGACACTTTCCAGCATGTGCTGGCCTATTTTGTTCGTTCAGAAGCGGCAGTGAACTGGGCCTGTTTACTCCACGACTGAAGATCAATAAACCTGCAGGATGAAAAAAAAAAAGTCTGGATTTCGAACGGACCATGATAAAGGCCAGAGCTGTCTGCTTGGAATGATGAGCAGGATATTTTACAGCGATTATTTTTAAGGTGGTTTGAATTACCATATTTTTCTGAGTATAAGATGCTCTGAAGTATAAGACGCAACTAGCTTTTGGGGTGGAAAACAAGAAGGGGGGGGGGAAATCTGCCTCCCAGCAATTTGCCTCCTTGCAACAAACAGCAAACAGTACAGACAATATACAGTGTTTGTGGTGTTACATTTCAGACTATATTTGTACAGATGCCGTTAAAATTGATGTGGCTTTCTGGAAGTATACATTTATTTTAAAAAAAGCTTCTTCATTTGTTAAGTTGTCTACAAGAATAATAAAGTAGTCTTTAATTTAATTTAATTTAATTAACCACATTTAAAAAATAAGTCTAATAATGTGAACATTCTATAGGCATTTATAGTTATTGACTTAACCTCCTTGCAGAAAACAGCAAACAGCCTGCTTAGCACAAGAAAAAATAATCTGCTTCTGCCTCCCAGCAATTTGCCTTGTGGAGCAAATAGCAAGTTTCACGTTCAGTTTAAGCACAGGCCTCCCAACCATCAGCTGTTTCAGGCTGCAGGGATTGCTCTAGGCTATTGCAAGCCCCATTTGCTGCAAGGAGGGAAATTGCTGTCAGGCAGGGGACGGTGGGTGGGTACTGGGTAGGGATACATTCAGTGTATAAGACGCACCCACATTTTCACCCTCTTTTAGGGGTGTGTGTGTCTTATACTCTGAAAAATACAGTAGAAGTCCAGTGTCTGCAGTTGGAGAGTAAGTATTTTGACCCAGCTCCCAAACACGACAAATCCTCTGTATTTAACTAAACGTTCCCTTTATTAGCAGTGCCAGCCGTCCTGGCAAAACGTGTCTCTCTCACAAACACACAGCAGGCTAACAGGTTTCTCAGTGCCTGTGGAAAGCAAAGTTCACACCCTTTCCCCCTGAAACGGCCACACACACCAGGAGTCTCTCTCTCTCCACACTCGCACAAGTGTTCTGGGAGGTGTGCTTGCTTTTTTCCAGCAGCGGAGACATACTGTTCTGACCAGTGGTGGGTTCCAACCAGTTCGGCCCGGTTCGGTAGTGGTTTGGTGGCCTGGATCGCTGGAACCGGGAGCGACCCAGGCCTGCCACATCTCCAAACTGGTTCTCCCGTCGGCAATGTAGGCACCGCCAACTTTTTTTTTTTGGCTTCTGCGCAGCACAAGCGACCCCATAGTAGTGACTGCTGGAACCCACCGCTGGTTCTGACCGAGGCTTCCCAAAAGCACGAAGCAGACTCCTCGTCCCGATAAAACCCCTTTTATTTAGTTTAAAGTGAATTCCTCTCCAGCAAAGTTCTGGCTGTTGGAAGAAATGTCCTTCTGGGTTTTCAGGTCCAAGTGGGAGAAAAGACACTGGAAACATGGAGGCTGCTTGGAAAGATGGTTTTTAATGGTGGACAAGATCACATGGCTTGAGTTCCTGAGCAGAAAAGGGGGAATCAAATGCTTCAAGATGTTGGGTGAAGAAGAAAAAGGGCCAAAATGCTAAGAGTCCCTTGGTTTTATGCCCTCTCCTGGGCTTCGAACTTCCTGGGGCACAGGAAGAGTATCCTGATTGGTTGCTGTCAGAGGTCATAGCTAGCTTTGTAAGTTGTCTGCGTACTAAGTTTGGTTGAAACTTGGTGGGGGGTGCAATGAAGGCCAATGAAATGGGGCATATCTTTGTTATGTAGAATGGACTGGCTCAGGCCTTAATGGCCTGACACCCCCTCCAGTCACATGTCTACATTTCAGGCTCTCGACTCGCTTATACGTCTGGTTGCAGTCGTGTGACCATGGTTTATGACTTTTTTTACTTGTTCCCAGCAATAGCCTCCATAAGAATGAACAGATTCACTTAACGACCCTTGTGTTTGCTACATTACCATGATGTTCACTTAACAACAACCACTGCAAAAACAAGTTGTAAAGTTGAGTTGGTCAAGTGGATGCCTTGGCTTATGACCGTCATGACTTATGACGGAAATTCTGAGCTCCAGTAGAGTATAAGTTGAGGACTCTCTGTATTGAGCTTCGAATAGTGGCTGTCAATCAAAAGGACACAGAGGAATTTTTACAGTAACAGAAAGCCAGCCTGTTCTCTCTGTGTTTGTTCCTCACTATCCTGTTTTCCCGAAAATAAGACCTCTCCGAATAATAAGCCCAATCGGGCTTTTGAGCGCATGTGCTATAATAAGCCCTCCCCTGAAAATAAGCCCTCCACGAAAATATTGCAACACAGCAGCAGCCATGAGGTGACCATGCTCGCCTCCTCCTGTGCCTCAAAAATAATAAGACCTCCCTGAAAATAAGGCAGAGCTTTTATTTGGGGGGTCAAAGGAAAATAAGACCCTGTCTTATTTTAGGGAAAACACGGTAATTGCATTAGAAATATCTTTTTTTGTCCCCTTAAAGTCACAGCGTGTACTAATCTCAAATTAAATTGCAACAAATAATTCTTGAAACTTTTCCGCCCCTAAATTTCTCACTTCTTCCAACACTCCCCAGCAGTTCCCCTAATAGTAAACAGGAGTGAAGGAGAAAGGACATTATTCAAAGGGATGTCTGCATGTTCAAAGCCAGATTTCCCACAGGCAAACAATTTAATATTGAGCTGCACGCTCCTCTGATCTTCGCTGTTGATACGGTCTCCAAATCCTGAAACCTTATAAGAAATAAGAACGTCACCGCTGCTCGCCTGATGCACAGGTACTAAATCTCAATAATGCCCACACACTTCAGCAGCCTTTATTTCCTTTACAACTCAGAGTAAAAAATGTAATGTTTGATTTGCTGCCTGTTTAAACTTTTAATCTAGCTCACAACATTAACTGTACATAACACTCTCTCCCTCCTCCTCCTCTTTCTCCTCCTCCTCCTTCTCCTCCTCCTCTTCTCCTCCTCTTCCTCCTCTTTCCCCCCCTCCTCCCCCTTCTTCTCCCCCTCCTCTTCTGCCAACCCCACTCCCTTCTAGCACTGATGATGTTAGCTAGTTGGGTGATGAAACATCTGCAAGAAAACAACCAAGCTCAGAAAGCCACAAATATCACTATTCTCCTCCTCCTCCTCCCCTCTCCCTCCTACTCTACTGTAGCTTGAGTTAGGATTGTGTTGTGGCCCGCCAGCGGCCAGAGGAGCTGGCAGCAGATTCGGACAGTGAGGAGGTTGGGGAGGAACATGGGCCAGTCCTGGAGTCTGGGGAAGGCTCTGATGAGGGCTCTGCATTGGAGACAGAGAGGGGGCCAGAGCCGTATGCCAGCTATCAGCTGCATTCAGAATCAGCCATCAATGAGGCAGATGAACAGCTGGAGCCTGTTCCCAGTGTGCGCATGCACAGAGTTGCCAGATGAAGGGAACAGCTAAAGAACAGGGGCCGACTTGGGAGTAGGTGGATGATGAATGGCCTCTCCGAGAGGAGATAAAAGAGGAGCGAAAGGGGAGTGGAGTTTGCAGGAGGCAATCAGTTCGCTTAATTGGTTCCTGACTCTCCGAAACTCCTTGGCAAGTTTTGCAGATATCGGCCTGGCAGCTCTCCAAGCCAGAGAAGGTCTGTGACTGTAAATCCTCCCTTGAAAGACTTTGCTGGATGTGAATGAGCAGAATTCACAGTCAATTAATAAAAGGGTTTTTTGTCGGGACAAGAAGTTTGCTTCATGGAATCAGGAAGCCTCTATCAAAACAGATTGCTTTGTGTCATTCAACAATTCCACAGAATTCATTTTATTCCACAGAGGATATCTTTCTTTACATTTGCAGGTTGTATGCCTCAGGATACTTCAAAATATTTTGAAAATGGCTGTTCCAGGCAAAGAATCTCTAAGCATTCTTCCTTTGTAGTTCACTTTTATTTCTATTTATTTATGAAGTCTCTGGATTGCCCAATTCATCTTGAGTGACTCTGGCCAGTTTACAAATAACATAACAGAGCAAAACGAAACAGGACTAAAAGCACACCTGTTGTCATATAACTCCTTGTGTAGGTGTGGCGGTCACCCATGGCCCAGGGCATAACAGGGCATGCGCAGCCACACTGAACCACACAGGAAAAAACAAACTCCTAAAGAACATAACATCCTGATAGTTAATAACATAACATCCTGATAGTTCACTCTAGATGTGCCTTATCCAATGACGCCCAGGATTTGACCATATATAGACAGAACTTCCCTGAGCAGTAGATTAGCAATTGTAGTTTGACAGGCTGTCTTAAATCACATGCTGATTGCTCCTCCTGCCTTTGTCCTATCTCAATAAAAGGGGCTTCCAGACCCCAATCTGGGTCGTCCCATCCCGAGAAAGCTCGTGTCTGTGTCTTTTCTCAACATTGGCCTCATGGGCGAACCACGGGTACTTCGCACACACCGAAGAACCCAAAAAAATAAAAAACACGGTTCAAATTTACAAGTGAAATGTGAAAATCAGACTTAAAAATTCAGAAGGTTAAATGCTTAAGAAGGCGGATGGTGTGCCCCACAAGTCACCAGCCATCCCCACGGTTGCATCTGTTATGACAATGTAGAAGCCTATTGTTATTCTGAGAATTTTAGAGACAAATTTTGATTTTTTGTCTTTGTGGAGCTGGGATGGGCATGGCCCGGTTGTGATGCATCCGGATTGCGGGCTGCCAGTTCGACACTCTTGGGCTAAAGTCACCCAGCTGTTTTCATGGCTGAGGTGGGATTACAACTTACCACCTCCTGATGATTGACCCAAAATGACCCAGCTGACTTTCATGGCTAAGAACTCCCTGTCTCCTGGTGATTGGACTAAAGTCACCCAGCTGGATTTCGTGTGTAAGGCAGAACTAGAACTCACCACCTTCTAGTGATTGGCCCAAAATGACCCAGTTGTCTTTCATGCCTAAAGTGAGACTAGAACTCACTGTTTCCTGGTAATTGGCCAAAAGTCACCCAGCTGACTTTCATGGCTAAGGAAGGACTAGAACTCCTTGTCTCCTAGTTTCTAGGTCAGCACCTTAACCACTACAACCGAATAAAGGAGTTTGAGTAGTTGGTATGTCTACTTGGGAAATAGACTTCCTGTGTACATGAGCATGGTTACATCTGCTAGGGTGGGCTTCAAAACTTTTAGCAAGTTATTCTCTGCCCAGTTGCTGGGTGGGCATGGTCATGGTAGGTGTGGTCTAGTCAGCCTCCTGCACCATGGCAGAGGGGCATTTTTGCCCTCCCTGGGCTCCTGAGGTTTTCCTCGAGCCTCCAGGAGGACAAAAACCACCTCTCCAGGCTCTGGAGGTCCTCTGGAGGCCCGAAACTGGCCCGTTTCCAGTCTCCCCAGACTTCCGGTAGGCCTGTTTTTCACCCTCTCCAAGTCTCCGGGCGCACCCTGCACTTATCTCCATCCAAAACGGGTCACGTGGGGACTCCTGGGAGGGGAGGGGTGGGCGGGGCCAGCCAGGAGTGGGATTTGGAGGTTCTCTGAACTGCACAGAATCTTAGCTAGAGGTTCTCGCGAACCCCTGCAAACCCCCAGCAGCCCACCCCTGTAATGGATCTTGAGGGCATTGAAATTGTCCTTCCAATCACAGACTTCTGGACCCTTGCGATTTTGTTTTATAGCCCTGTCTTGCTGTGCTCTGGAAAATATATTGCTGCTGTATGGATAATATATGATGCTGATAGCAGTAGAATAGCCTTTATCATAAAAGATAAATAGCCTACGCAATGTTGTTTGAGGGAGCAAGGGAGGGGGGAAATCAGCTTGCGATTCAAAGAACTCCTCTCTTTTTAAACTCAATTAGCACCGCTTTGATAAAAAGGGGATTAAAAACAACCTTGCCTTGTTTTTTGTTTCCCCCCACCCCTCTCTTTCTCCTTTCCACTCGTCCTTATAAAGCTGTCTAATAGGACTAGCCCAAAAAGGATTTGTGATGATGGACTCCTAATAGCGAAGCCCACCAAATTTCACACCTACGGCTTTTCCAGCCATGCAAGAAATTCTATCATATTCAGGTAGACATAAATGGAGTGTATTTCATCTTCAGATTTTGCCGTTGCTTCCAGCAAGGAAGAAAAGAGTGAATGGGGTTCTTAGGATATTGGGAAGTTTGCACACTTCTATATACCCCGTGCCTCATACATTTATTTACACATCCTATTCAGATATTTACTCCCGTAGAAACTCCATCCTTTGCTTCTTGTCCTGTCCTCAGGTGCTCTGGAGAATAGGTTGAACCCCCCGCCCCTCTTTTTTGTGGCAGCCCTTCAAATATAGAAACATTGTTATCATATCACCCCTAATCCTTCTTTTCATTAGATTACCACATTTTTCGGAGTATAAGACGCACCGGAGTATAAGACGCACCAAGGTTTTGAAGAGGCTAATTTTTAAAAAGTATGTAGATAGAGGGATAGAGAGGGAGACAGAAATACAGTAGGTAGGTAGGTAGGTAGGGAGGTAGGGAGGTAGAGTAGTTAGGTAGGTGGGGGGAAATGGGCAAAAACTGCCCATTTTTTGTCAAAAAAATTGCATGCATAGACTTCTGGAGGCTTATAGAGTGCTGCTGGGGGATGGGGGGGCAAAAACAGACCATTTTTGCTCGTTTCTGCCCTCCCCAGCCCCCAGGAGCTTTCTGAAAGCCTCCAGAAGGGTATGCACGGCCATTTTGGTGAAGGGGCGGGGCAAAAATGCTGTATTTGATGTATAAGACGCACCCAGATTTTCAGCCTCTTTTTTGAGGAAAAAAGGTGCATCTTATACTTTGAAAAATACAGTAGATGTAACCAGTTCCTGCAACATATTGCCTTCCAGTCTTCTAATTAGCTTTGTGGCTCTTCTCCACACTCCTTCCAGGGCTTGTCCTCCTTCTCATCCACCACTTCATCTGTTAAGGGAGATACAAAGTTGTGCATCAACTCTCCTCCTCTTTCTTTTTCTCCTCTCCTCCTTTTTCTTCTTCTCCACTTCCTCCTCCTGTCCTCCTCTTTTTTCTTCTCCTTTTCCTTCTCCTCCTCCTCCTCCTCCTTTACCACTTCAGCTGTCAAGGGAGATATAAAGCTCTAATTTTTCACTTCTGTCAGCCTCAACCATTGTTGTTTGAAGCTGTTGTATTGTGTCTTTGCTTTTGTCTTTCCATCTTCTTCCGGGTCTGCCTCATATTCTTTGGCCTTCTCTTTTTGTACACGCCTTGTTCTTTGTATGTTTTAGCCTCCAGCCATATTCTTTGATGGTCTTCTCTGCACTCTTTCCAAGTCTATTTTTTATTCTCCCTCCCTCCCTCTCCCTCCCTCTGTCCCTGTCTCTGTCTCTGTCTCTGTCTCTCTCTGTCTCTCTCTCTCTCACACACACACACACACACATTATATATCTACCTACTAGTGGTGGGTTCCAGCCGGTACGGCCTGGTACAAGCGTACCGGTAGTAGCCAGGAGCAGCAGCCAGTGTACCGGTACAATGGCTTGTTTGGCCCGGTTCCACCACAAATCCGCGAAGCCCTCATCCTACTGCTAGATCAGCAGTTCAGTGGTTCAAATCTCACCGGCTCAGGGTTGACTCAGCCTTCCATCCTTCCGAGGTGGGTAAAATGAGGACCCAGATTGTTGGGGGCAATATACTGACTCTCTGTAAACCGCTTAGAGAGGGCTGAAAGCCCTATGAAGCGGTATATAAGTCTACTGCTATTGCTATTGCTATCCGCGGAGACATAAGCACGAAGACTAATTCACGCCGTTCTAAGCGCCAAGGAAAAACGCGACCCTACCGCAATGACATAATCGCGGAGGGCAAATCCGCGCATTCCCAAGCATTCAGTACCCTAAACCTAAACCTAAACCTAACGCTAAATCTAACGCTAAACGTAACCCTAAACCTAACGCTAAACCTAACCCTAAACCTAACCCTAAACCTAAACCTAAACCTAAACCTAACCCTAAACCTAACCCTAAACCTAACCCTAAAATAAACCCCTAAACCTAATCCTAACCCTTACCTTAATTGAAATCGGCTTTCTGCCGCGGCGCCGTTTTAAAGCGCCCTTCTGTTGCCGCACTGTTGTCGCGGCGGTGATGACGTTGCGGCTTTAGTGCCGCGATTTTATCACCACGATTTTGACGAGTGCGGTTTTGTCGTGCCACGGTTTGGCCCACCTGCCTGCCCACATTCCATACCTGTTTTTAAGGCAACCAGCCAATTGTGCATGCACACAGCATGTGGCACCTGCATGACCTCCAACAAGCAACTGGGTGTCACAGGGGTGGTGAAGTGCCAGGATGCACGGGCCCGTGCACAGAGTACCTGTAGCGACAGGCAGAGGAACCCATCACTACTACCTACCTACCTACCTACCTACCTACTTACCTATCTTAGTCAATCTTGAGCTCTAATTTGGAGTATGGGGAATAAATACATAGTTTTGTAGCTGGATTTGGAATACTGAAGGTCCCAATAAAAGCAAATAAGTTCAAATTATTCTCCGCGGTGACATAACAGAAAGTGAAAGTGGAAGGATGTTCATCTTATTTCTACACTTTAGAACAGTGTTTCTCAACCGTGACCACTGGAAGATATGTAGACTTCAACCTCCATAATTCCCTAGTCGGCAGAAAATTGATACAAGCCCTGGTGCTGTAATTTTTCCTGTCAATCTGTCTCCAAAATTTTATCAGTTTGGGGGCCCCAAATCAAAAGTCCTTGATGATTTCGCATAGCCTCTTCTACATTCCTGCCTGATTATTAAACTCAATGAGGTGGCACCATCCTCAAAGCTTTGACAGATGTTCTTGGTGCAATAAATAAATTACTCTGTCTGATAATGCTGATAAATAGACGCAGATGCCAAGTTTTGTTGCTGATTGATTAATTTTTATAGTGGCATCATTGCTACAATTTTTCTCAATTACATGTGTCATTCTCTCTCTTTCTCTCTCTTTTTTTCCTCTATCCCTCCCGCACTCCCTCTTTTTCTCTGCCCCTCTTTCTCTCCCTCTCTTTCTCTCCCTCTCTCTTTCTCTCTCTCTTTCTTTCTCTATCTCTCCCGCCTGCCCTCTTTTTCTCTGCCCCCTCTTTCTTTCTCTTTTTCTCTCTCCCTCCCTCCCTCCTCACTCTCAAACACACATTGTTGTTAGTTGCGAAGTTGTGTCCGACCCATTAAGACCCCATGGACAACGCTCCTCCAGGCCTTCCTGTCCTCTACCATCCTCTGGAGTCCGTTTAAGCTCATGCCGACTGTTTCAGTGACTCCATCCATCCACCTCATTCTCTCCCATCCTCTTCTTTTGCCCTCAATCGTTCCCAGCATGAGGCTCTTCTCCAGGGAGTCCTTCCTTCTCATTAGGTGGCCAAAGTCTTTGAGTTTCCTCTTCAGGATCTGGCCTTCTAAAGAGCAGTCAGGGTTGATCTCCTCTATCATACACACATACACACACTTAAACTTCCTATCCACATAACTAGTCTTATAGTCATGGGTATTCATGTAATTTATGTAATAAATATACCTAAGATGTTCTGACATAAATATTCTGTTGCTGCTATTCTTGGGCTGTTGAGCTTTGAAAAAAGCTGCATAATATATTTTGATATACAAATACCAATAGGCTTTTGGTTTTGGTACAAAGAATATCTAAGCCATTTGGCTAATACATTTTTTAAAATAAAAAATTCACATCATCAGCTATTTTTTGTATGGGGAAAATAAAACTAAGCATTTAAGACAGTGTTTCTCAACCTTGGCAACTTGAAGATGTCTGGACTTCAACTCCCAGAATTCCCCAGCCAGCGAATGCTGGCTGGGGAATTCTGGGAGTTGTGGTCCAGACATCTTCAAGTTGCCAAGGTTGAGAAACACTGATTTTAAGATCAGTCAAGATTTTTAAAGGTTGCATCCTAATCTCATCATTTCTCATTAAATTATACTAAAGGATGGCATCATCTGAAGTCTTTTTAACAAAAACCAATGACTTTCACCCAAAAATGTTGCTTAATTGGTAATATGCACAATTTTGGGCAGGAAAACAAACATATGCCCCATTATATATAGACATTATGTTTTTGATGTAATGAAACCTGGAGGTGCGGATAAAATTTAGTTTGATCAAAGCTTCTCAAATCAAACTACAAGAAGTCCTTATCTTACACTTATTGACTTTTTGAAATTGCAATGGACCAGAGGTGAAATCTACTTACCTTCCCTACTGGTTCCCAAATTTGAGCGCGCGCAACTTCGAAAAGTCATTAAGTGTTGGAACTTTTTAAGATGGGTTCCAAGTCCATTCAATTAATCAATCGATCCCAGGGCATTTTGGCCCGTAATAAAATATTTCCCTTATTCAATAAAAAAAATATGTAAGGCTGAGAAAATATGTATCCTCCAGCTTGATATCTTGTGATCTGAACATATTTGGGGAAAGCCAGTCTCAACAAAATTAGATAAGGCAGGGCAGCAGAGATGGTGATACAATCAGCAATTACACTAAATGTGTTTTGCTTGGTTTAAGGGCCAAACCTGCCACAGGAAGTCTTGTGTTCTTAGTCGTGGCTTGAAATATTAAAAAGAAAAGGAAAGAAAAAAGATAATCCAACAAAAATAAAAATGGATTGGGATCATGGCGAAGAAAGAGCTGCCCAAGTCAGCCCTAATAGTAAACCATCCCTGTTAGCCATATCAGGAGAAAGGTTTCTGCCAATTTCCTCTCTCCGTAAATAATGGGTTTGGTGGGGAATAGTAGAACTGTGAGCAGATCAATCCTGGAATTGCACCAAAGGAAAAATTTAGCAGGTTAAAATCTCCCATGCCAGTTATTAATTTGTGGAGTCCTTGTTGCTCTCTGAGCTTGGTAGCTTCCTTGCAGACATTTCATAACCAAAATAGTTTATTTAACTATGGTTTGTTGAATAAACCACTATGGTGTGTTGAATAAACCACAACTGACTGTATTAATCTATTGGAGGAACCTAGAAATCAGGTTATTCTAACAAAAAGGATTTAATTCCTTCATCGTGCTAAAATAAATTGTATTTTGGGAGGGATTCGGCTTCGGAAGATGCCTCAACTCAACCACAGAGTTGCAGCTAATACTGGGAGTTTAAATATGTATCTAGCAGGGGTGGAATCAACTTACCTTCACTACTGGTTTGCAAATGTGAGCGCGCGCACCACTTCTGTGTATGCGCAGTACCTTCCACGCATGCGCCAAGCGTCAAAAATGGGACGTATGTGTGTTGGAGCCTCCCGCCACTACCGGATAGCACCGGATGAATTGCACCACTGATATCTAGAGTGCTGAAGCCATATTCTCACAGTGAACTGAGACGGAACCAGCAGAACAGTGGTGGGATTCAGCCGGTTCGCACCTATTCGAGAGAACCGGTTGGTAACTTTCTAAGCAGTTCGGAGAACCGGTTGTTGGAAGAAATCTCCTTTTGTTTTTTTTCCCACTTTACAGGGCTAATCCTATAAGGAAGGCAGGAAGGAAACATTCTGGTGTTGTTTCTAGCCTAATTTTTATTGCCCTGCTTACAGAAACTGCCTCTCTGGTTAACCCTTATTACATTGTAACAGCTAAGGTGAAGCGCCCATCAACGTGAGTGATTTTGAGTTGGCCACGCCCACCCAGTCAAATGACTACTGAGCCACACCTACTCAGTTGGTCATTAGGGCAGAGAACCGGTTGTTAAATTATTTGAATCCCACCACTGCAGCAGAAGGAATCGATCAGTGCTGCACTTATTTTAAATTAAGTTGCCAAGGTTGAAAAACACTGGGCTAGACTAAACCAAGTGCTGAAAAATCTGTGAGAGCCAGTGGAAAACCACATACCATATAGGAAAACAACATAGGATGTGTCCATTGTTCAGCTTACATTTATGTTAAATACAGTTCAGACTGATTAATCACTGGACAGAATAAAAAGGAATATTCCAGGATAAGACTAAAGCAATATTTTGTGGTTTTTTGCCCCCAAATGATAGGGAGGTATCCAGAAATTTAGTCTGACTTAATACTCTTCGCTTTTGGATAAGTAAATTGGCATGCGTCACAGAGTAATTTACAACCTAAGTCAGTGGTTCTCATACAGTTCCTCATGTTGTGGTGACCCCCAACCATAAAATTGATGTCTTGGTTCCTAAGACCATCGAAAATACGTGTTTTCCGATGGACTTAGGCGACTCCTGTGAAAGGATCGTTCGACTTCCAAAGAGGTCCCGACCCACAGGTTGAGAACCACTGACCTAAGTGTTCTGACCCAGTTCCCCAAAGAAGACAAACCCTCTGAAGTGAACCCAAAGATTCGTTTATTAGGAGTGCCAGCAGCCCCGGCAAAAAGGTTTCTCGCTCAACGCAGTCTAACAAGGCCGTCGTAACAGAGTGAACTCCCGTGACTTGTCCCAGCTTCTGCCAACCTAGCAGTTTGAAAGCAAAGAAAAATAGGTACCACCTTTGGTGGGAAGGTAACAGCGTTCCGTGCGCCTTCGGCGTTTAGCCATGCCAGTCACATGACCACGGGGACATCTTCGGACAGAGCTGGCTTTTTGGCTTTGAAATGGAGATGAGCACCGCCCCCTAGAGTCAGGAACGACTAGCACATATGTGCAAGGGGAACCTTCACCTATATCATCTATATCTATATCTATATCTATATCTATATCTATATCTATATCTATATCTATATCTATATCTATATCTATATCTATATCTATATCTATATCTATATCTATATCTATATCTATCTATCTATCTATCTATCTATCTATCTATCTAATCTATCATATACCTATACCTATACCTATACCTATACCTATACCTATACCTATACCTATATCTATATCTATATCTATATCTATATCTATATCTATATCTATATCTATATCATCTATCTATATCTATCTATATCTATATCTATATCTATATCTATATCTATATCTATATCTATATCTATATCTATCTATCTATCTATCTATCTATCTATCTATCTATCTATCTATCTATCTATCTATCTATCTATCTATCTATCTATATCTATATCCATATCCATATCCATATCTATCTATCATCTATCTATCTATCTATCTATCTATCTATCTATCTATCTATCTATCTATCTATCTATCTATCTATCTATCTATCTAACAAAATAAGGCCAATCGCATAGTTTTACGACCATTAAAATTTATCACCGTAATGGGCAGACTCCATTAAGGTTGTATCTTGACGTCTGCTTGTATTCCCCTGTTTAGAAATATAAGCATACCTGTAAAAGCCCCATTTTCATGGAATCCTGGCATTCTGAAGTTACCGATCTGATGGAAAGTCCTTGATTTATCTCTTCGTGCACTTCAGTTAGTTTTTAAAACCAGGCAGTTTAATTTGATACTGTAGTTCAACTGACAGGTTTTCCATTATTATTTAGTGAGCTTTCACACATCACATTTACATAAACATATAATTGTTTTCCTCTGTGAAATGTTACCGTGTTCATCATTTTTCCGTCGTCCGCTTCTCAACATTCAGTTCCTTTTTAATCAATTCCCACTCTATTCCCGTGAAGTATTGAAACCCGTTGATTTACTGCGTAGTGTATCACATTTTCATTAAGCTTGCTCCCATATAAAAAAAAAAATAGAAAAGCCCACATGGACTTAAGTCTAATATACAGAGTTGACTTAAGAACTAGTGGAACATATTGTTCTGACCTAGGCCCCCCAAGATCATGAAGCAGGCTCCTCATCCCGATAAAACCCCTTTAATTTAGTTTAAAGTGAATTCCCCTCCAGCAAAGACCTGGCCAACAGTCTTTCAAGAGGTTTCACAACTACAGACCTTTATCAGGCTTGGAGAGCTGCCAGGCCGATATCTTCCAAACGCCACGCTGTGGCAGCAATTACTTGGCAAGAAGTCAGGAACAGATCTTCACTCTAATGAATTTAACTAATTGTCTCCTGCAAACTCCACTCCCCTTTCGCTCCTCTTTATTCCCTGTGGGAGGGGCCATTCACCGTCCACCTGTGGTTTTCCTCCCGAGTCGGCCCTTTTTTCTTAGTTGTTCCCTTCTCCTGACAGCTCTGCACATGAACATACTGGGAACAGGCTCCAGCTGTTCTTCTGCCCCACTCATGTCTGACTCCAAAGGCAGCTGATAACTGTCGGACAGCCCTGGCCCCTTCTCTGCCTCGGACACAGAGCCCTCAGCAGACCCTTCCCCAGACTCTAGGAATGGCCCATGTTCCTCCCCAACCTCCTCACTGTCCAAATCTGCTGCCAGATCCTCTGGCTGCTGGAGGCCACAGCACATATCCTACACAGGTAGTCCTCGATTTACAACAATTCACTTAGTAACTGTTCAAAGTTATCATGGTGCTGAAAAAAAATGATTTATGACCATTGCAGCATCTCCATAGTCATATGAATAACATTCGGATGCTTGACAACAGACTCATCTTTATGACAGTTGCAGTGTCCTGGGGATCATGTAACCCCCTTTTGTGACCTTCTGACAAGCCAAATCAATGGGGAAGCCAGATTCACTTAACAAATGCGTTACTAATTTAAGAAGGGCCGCGGTGATTCACTTAACATATATGGTGAGAAAAGTCGTCAAATTGGAGCAAAACTCACTTAACAAATTTCTCACTGAACAACATGCTGGGCTCAATTTTGGTCTTAACTTCAGGACTACCTGTAACTGTTCCCCATCTTCTTAAGTGTCCTGTTGACCTGCATTCCATGTTGTTCAATACACACCTATGTGTAATTTGCACTGTTTTCCCAAATGATCTAGTATTCTGGCCCTGCCTGATGATTGATAGCCATAGCAATTAGACTTATATACCGCTTTACAGTGCTTTACATCCTTCTCAAAGCGGTTTACAGAATCAGCCTATTGCCCCCAACAATCTGGGTCCTCATTTTACTGACCTCGGAAGGTTGGAAGGCTGAGTCAGCCTTGAACCGGTGACATTTGAACTGCTGGCATTCGGCAGTCAGCAGAATTAGCCCACAATACTGCATTCTAACCACTGCGCCACCACAGCTGATAAGTGGTTAAGGCTCTCCATATTCATAACACACAGTCCATTACAAACATTGAAATCTATTCTGATTAATAAATTGTTATGGCAAGTAAGATGTTTCCAAGATCCTGTGAAGTGATAGCATCATTTTATTCACTGGTGAGGCCACAGCTGGAATATTGCAACAAGTTCTCATCACAATATAAAAAGATTTGAGACCCTAGAAAGACAACAGAGAACAGCCACAAAGATAATTAGGGATCTGGAGACTAAACCATACAATGAACGATTGAGTTTCAGTTTCAGTTTCAGTTTAATAAAATTTGTATGCCGCCCACTCCCATTGGGACTCTGGGCGGCTCACAAGCAAGATAAAAGCATTTAAAAAAATTAAGAAAAGATACAATTATTAAAATTAATACACCATCCATTCAGTCAAGTGGGGCTGGATATTAATCAACAGGCCCAGGCCTGCCGGAACAGCCAGGTTTTGGTCGCTTTACGGAAGGCCGGGAGAGTGGTAAGGGTCCGGATCTCTACGGGTAGATCGTTCCACAGGGCCGGTGCAGCTACAGAGAAGGCCCTCCCTCAGGGAGCCGCCAGCCGGCATTGTCCGGTCGACGGCACCCGGAGGAGGCCCAACCTGTGTGATCTTGCTAGTCATCACTTATAAAGCCCTACACGGTATTGGACCTGGGTACTTGAGAGACCGCCTCCTGCCAATTACCTCCCATAGACCCATTAGATCCCGCAGATTAGGCCTCCTCCGAATTCCATCTGCCAGCCAATGCTGGCTGTCGACCACCCGGACGAGGGCCTTCTCTGTGGCTGCTCCGGCCCTTTGGAATGAGCTCCCCATGGAGATTCGGACCCTCGCCACCCTTCCGGCCTTCCGGACAGCCGTTAAGACCTGGCTGTCCCAGCAAGCCTGGGGTTGAGTTCCCCCCCTACTCGAATTTGCTGTGCTTGCTGTGTTTTTTAAATCGTTTGTATTGTTGTCCTGTTTTTGTCTTACTTTTCTGTATCTGTTCCCCTTCCCTTGGTTTTTGTTCAGCCGCCCTTCAGGGAATAGGGCGGCTTACAAATCGAATAAATCCAAATCCAAATCTTACTGAGGGAATTAAGTATATCTATTCCAATGAAGAGAAGGACTAAGGATGATATGATAGCAGTCTTCCTGCAATACTTGAGGGGCTGTCATAGAGACAAGGAGAATGATTTATTCTCCAATGCACCAGAGAGCAGGACAAGAAGTAATGGGTGGAAGATTATTAAAGAGAGATTCCAACATTCATGGAAGGAGAGTTGAGATAAATAAATATGTCAGCAGTGCCGGGTTATCAGCTAGTAAGGAGATATTTTTGGACAGTGAGAAGAATTAATCAGTGGAACAGAAGTTGCCTTCAGAACTTGTGAGTGCTCCATCACTGGAGGTTTTAAGAAGAAACTGGACAGCCACTTCTCAGGATTGGTATAGGGCAGGGGTCAGCAATCTTAAACACTCAAGGAGCCACAAAGGTCCTAACCGGAAGCCCAACGTTCAATTTTGGAGCTGACTGGAAATCTGGTTTCCCCACCATAAAGTCTCCTCCTAGCGCGGCGTCCTTTTTCCTCTACCTCTGCTAACCGAAAGCCCTATCAATTGTGGAGCTGACCGGAAAACCCGCCCCTTGCCATAGAGTCTCCTCCTGGCGGCCCTGCTTCCCCCCAACCGGAAGTTCCTCTCAAAATTGTGGTACCGACTGATGACAGGGAGCCACAGCAGAGGGATGAAAGAGCCACATGCGGCTCCAGAGCCGCAGTTTGCTGGGCCCTGGTATGGGGCAGTGATGGCTAACCTTTTTCTCCTCTCATGCCAAAATCGTGTGCATGCTTGACCCTAATGCAATGAGCCCCGCCCCTGGACATACACACACGACCCCCGCACGCCCCCCGTACATGTGCATGAGCCCCCCATGCCCCATTTTGGGCCTAGCAGGCCTCCCTGCAACCTCCTGGGAGCAGAAATGGGCTGCATGGGAGGACACCCCCCCATGCTCCCCCACCCCCCCCACACACATGTGCACATGTCTCCTCCATGCATGGCAGACACCCAAAAATCAGCTGGCTGGTGGGAGGCACATGGGAGTGCCCGGTGGAGTTGAGCTGGGCGACGGCTTGGATGCCCGCAGAGAGGACTCGGAGTGCCCCCTGTGGCACATGTGCCATAGATTCGCCATCACGGATATAGGGTCTCCTGCTTGAGCCAGGGGTTAGACTAGAAGACCTCCAAGGTCCCTTGCAACCCAATTATTCTATGTTCTGTGGATGAATTTATCAGATTTGCAACAAGGATGAAGCTTGCTAGGGCTTGGATCGGGATCTCTATTATAAGTTTAGACAGACAAGCAGCTACTAAAATATATATCTAAACCCTTTAGCACAGAAGATGCATTGATTCCAAACATATGAAAAACAGCCGGCTGAGAAAATCCGCCATTTCCCCAAACAGCAAGCTACCTCCTGTCTCAAACAGTAAGCAGAAAGATGAGATACAAACTGGGGAGAAAAAAAAACATGACTTTAGGCAATGTTCGAACGACTTTCATCGTCTTCCAGTTGAAAGGCTGCGGATGGACCCGAATCGGGTAAATCTCTTAAAAGGCTCATCTGATCATCAGCACCCCGGTCTGCGTAAAGATATTTTCATTCTCATCTATTAAACTAAAAACCTCAGGTGATGTAAATTACCAAAAAGTTTCCATGGTTTTTTTATTCAAAACCTGGCAGGAAGTCAATGCTGCGTATGATTAGATTATCTTCTTTCCCCAACGTTTTTAAACCATTGGTCTATCTAGATTTTTTATTTTTTTTAAATCCTGGCAGGATGTTTACCCCTTTCCAAATTTCAAAAGAAATTTGAACGAGGATTTTGACATTAAAGACAGCTCAAGCTGCTTCAGCGAACAATGAAAACCACCAGGGTGGTTGGGTTAAGATTATATATTGTTTTCGACAGAAAGGTGGCACAGAAAGCTAGTACAGTTGTTCATTTATTTATTTCCTGCCTTTACTATTTTGACAAATACTTCATGTCACAAATAATCTTCCTCTTATTTCCCCCACAACCACAACAATCCTCTGTGGTGGTTTGGGCTGAGAAAGACTGACAGGCACAAGGTCACCCATAGCTAAGGTGCAGTGGTGGGTTCTGGATCCCTTTGCAACGGGTACGCTGCAACAGGGCCCACCGTCCACCTCATGAATGTGCACAGCACATGCATGTGTACTTACCATCCACGATGCTCCAGCTGCTTGGTGGAGCATCGCGCAGGTGCCGTATGCTCCATGCGCGTAAGTTCCGATTGGCTCAAATAGTGGTAAGGAGAGCGGGCGGGCGGGCGCTCTGGAGCACCGTACCAGAACGGTATCTGGTGCTCCCAGCAGGCACCGGTACACGCGTACCGGGGTGTACCAGTCGTATCCCACCACTGCTAAGGTGGAACTACAACTCACCGTCTCCTGGTGATTGGCCCAAAGTCACCCAGTCAGTTTTAGAATAACAGAGTTGGAAGGGACCTTGGAGGTCTTCTAGTCCAACCCCCTGCTTAGGCAGGAAACTGTACACCACTTCAGACAAATGGTTATCCAACATCTTCTTAAAAACTTCCAATGTTGGAGAATTCAAAACTTCTGGAGTCAAGTCGTTCCACTGGTTAAGTCTTCTAACTGACAAGATATTTCTCCTTATTTCTAGGTTGCTTCTCTCCTTGATTAGTTTCTACCCATTGCTTCTTGTCCTGCCTTCAGATGTTTTGGAGAATAGTTTGACTCCCTTTTCTTTGTGGCAGCTTGAGATATTGGAACACTGCTATCATGTCACACCTGGTCCTTCTTTTCATTAAACTAGACATACCCAGCTCCTGCAAGTGTTCTTCATATGTTTTAGCTTCCAGTCCAAAACTGAATGCATTATTCCAAGTGTGGCCTTACCAAGGCCTTATAAAGTGGTATTAACCCTTCACGTCATCTTGATTCTATCCCTCTGTTTATGCAGCCTAGAACTGTGTTGGCTTTTTTGGCAGCTGCTGCACAGGGCTGGCTCATATTTAAATGGTAGTCCACTAGGACTCCAAGGTCCCTCTCACAGTTACTACTATTGAGCAAGGTACCACCTATACTGTACCTGTGCATTTCGTTTTTCTTGCCTAAATGTAGAACCGTATTTTTTTTTCACCATGGAATTTTCATGGCTAATGCTGGACTAGAACTCATAATCTCCTAGTGATTGTCCCAAAGTCACCCAGTCGGTTTTCATGGCTAAGGCAGAACTAGAACTCACAGTCTCCTGGTGAATGGCCCAGTGTCACCCCGTCAACTTTTATGAGTAAAGCAGAACTAGCATTCCCCAGTCTCCCAGTTTCTAGCTTGGTGCCTTAGTCTTACAAGCTTGTTCATCAAACAATTCCTCCTTCAAGTAAGCAACGTTATGCGATGAAAAACTAAGCCAAACACATGGTGAGAGGATTCGGTTTGAAAAAGCGATGGAAACATAGCTAAAACTAGTAAACAACACTCTTGATGACCTTCCATACGTTTTATTCTATTTTTTCCATTTTTGGTCCCATGGCATCCATATACAATTTCAGTGGTAGCTAT
Source organism: Thamnophis elegans (assembly GCF_009769535.1). Taxonomy (NCBI): domain Eukaryota; kingdom Metazoa; phylum Chordata; class Lepidosauria; order Squamata; family Natricidae; genus Thamnophis; species Thamnophis elegans. Next base: position 6,862,466 of record NC_045546.1, read on the forward strand.
GGAGAGTGTCAAAACAGAAGCAGTGGTAGTCACAGCAACACAAATCCCCATCTGTTTGTGAGTTGAGTTTGAGTTTGAGTTTATTGGTCTTGGATGCCGCCCACTCCCGAAGGACTCCGGGGGGCTTACAATAAACAAGGGAAGGGGATAAATAAACAAAATGACACTTTAAAATACACAACATTCACAGTTACCGTGGGGCTGGATATTTCACAAGCCCCCCGGCCCGCTGGAGCAGCCAGGACTTGGTGGCATTGTGGAAGGCCGGGAGGGTAGTAAGTGTCCGGATCGGGGCAGGTCATTCCAAAGGGCCGGAGCTGCAACCGAGAAGGCTCTCCCCCGGGGAGTCGCCAGCCGACATTGGCTGGCAGATGGAATCCGGAGGAGACCTAACCTGTGAGATCTAATTGGTCTATGGCAGGTAATCGGCAGGAGGCAGTTTCTCAGGTACCCAGGTCCGATGCCATGTAGGGCTTTATAGGTGACGACCAGCACCTTGAAGCGGGTCCGGAGACTAATGGGTAGCCAGTGCAGCTCACGAAGGATAGGTGTGACATGGGTGTACCTGGGTGCACCCACAATCGCTCGCGCGGCTGCGTTCTGGACTAACTGAAGTCTTCGAACACTCTTCAAGGGCAGCCCCATGTAGAGCGTGTTACAGTAATTGTGCATGACTTGTCATTGTGTATAGGCCTATGGGGTCCAGCTTCAAATATAATGTTGGGACTGCCATCTTGCCTTTTTTTATAGCTCTTTCTCCCTACTGAACCTGCTGCACCTTTGGTTCTTCCAAATCTCTTTCGGGGTGGAGTGTCATATCAAGTTTATCTCATTGTAATATCTTTGATCATTCTCTTCTTCTTGTTCTTCATTGTTGTTGTTGTTGTTGTTACCCTGTTTCCCTCAAAATAAGACCTCCCCGGATCATAAGCCTAATTGGGCTTTTGAGCGCATGTGCTAAAATAAGCCCTCCCCTGAAAATAAACCCTCCCTGAAAATATTGCAACACAGTAGCAGCCATGAGGTGACCATGCTCACCACCTCCTGCACCTCCCCGAAATAATAAGACCTCCTCAAAAATAAGTCCAAGCACTTTTTCAGGGGGTCAAAAGAAAATAAGGCCCTGACTTATTTTCGGGGAAACACGGTAGTTGTGAAGTTGTGTCCGACACTTCGCGACTCCATGGGCAACGTTCCTCCAGGCCTTCCTGTCCTCTATACCCACCCCCAGAGTCCATTTAAGCTCACGCCGACTGCTTCGGTGACTCCACCCATCCACCTCCTTCTCTGCCGTCCCCTTCTTCTTTTGCCCTCCATCTTTCCCAGCATGAGGCTCTTCTCCAGGGAGTCCTTCCTTCTCATTAGGTGGCCAAAGTATTTGAGTTTCATCTTCAGGATCTGGCCTTCTAAAGAGCAGTCAGAGCTGATCTCCTCTGGGACTGACCGGTTTGATCGCCTTGCAGTTCAAGGGATTCGCAGGAGTCTTCTCCAGCACCAGAGTTCAAAGGCCTCCATTCTTCGGCGCTCAGCCTTCCTTATGGTCCAATTTTCACAGCCATCCATTGCAACTCTTCTTCTTAACCCAATTTATTTTATTGTCATTATTTCTACCCATCTTACCTAAGTGACTCTGGATGATTCGTAATACTTTAAGTTCATTACAACTGGGTTTGTTTTCAACCAAGTTAAGTGGGTACAATCAGTGGTGTGATGCCAATAATGTAACAATCGGTTCTCCGCCCTAATGATTTCTTCCAACAACCAGTTCACCAAACTGCTCAGAAACTTAACAACCAATTCTCCCAAAGTGATGCGAACTGGCTGAATCCCACCACTGGGTACAATGCAACTAGTCCTCGGTTTATGCAACTGGTCCTCGGTTTATGCCCATTTCACCTAAGTGACTCTGGATGGTTCACAATACTTTAAGCTTATTATAACTGAGTTTGGTTACAACCAAGTTAAGGGGTGCTATGCAGCTAGTCCTTAGCATACAGCCAGAACTGAGCTCAAAAATTCTGTTGTTAAGTGAGTTTTGCCTCGTTTTACAACCTTTCTTGCCACAGTTATTATATGAACCACTGCACTTGTTCACTTAGTACTGTAACACGGTTGTTAAGTGAATCTGGCTTCCCTATTGACTTTCCTCGTCAGACGGTTATAAAAGGTGATCAGCTGGTACGCGGGAGGCAGAGAATAGATGGGGGTGGAGCCAGTCAGAGGTGGTATTTATCGGTTCTCTGAACTACTCAAAATTTCCGCTACCGGTTCTCCAGAACCTGTCAAAACCTGCCAGAGGTGGAATACCACCTCTGACCGACTCATTTTGACCACTATGCCTTACAACCAGACTCTATTGGAGTCATAACTATCTGTAAAAAGAATTTTTTTTTAACCCAACACATAATTCGGTTTTAGAATTGACTATGCAGTGTAGGCTTCAATAAAATTTGAATTAATTCATGGAAGTCATGAGGTATAATGGTTATTAGCCTCCATGGTACCAGAAATACCCCTGAAAGCCACCTCTGGGACACTAGAAAGGATCCTGGTGCAATTATTTGGCACTGCTTTTGTTCTTAAGCAGATGGTGAATTACCTGTAGCCATCACTCAAATTATATTGGTTGTGAGAAAAACCTTCAGCAATACGAAATAATATAAAAAATTTAAAAATCCTTCAGAGTACATTAATATTAAAGTCCGCCTTCTTTAAACCAGAAAGGCACTGAAATCTTAAATCAGCATTTACTAGCAGTTCAATACAGCTAGTCCTCAACTTGCAACTTAGCGACTGGCTGAAATTACAACTGAACTGAAAAAAGTGACAGGACCATTTTTCATGCTTACAACCATTAACGAATGTCTCATTTAGCAATAAAATTCTGGCGGCTCAATTGTGGTTGTAAGTTAAGAACTACCTGTATTTAACTGATTTCCATCTGAGTCCTCAAGATTTTTTTACCCTTTGTATAGATATTTTCAAATGTTTTTTTTTTCTTCTGAACACATTAAGCTTGTTTATATTTTTAGGAGAGAAAGAACTTCTTATTCCTTCTTTCCTTTCTTCTTTTTTTTCTGCTCGATAGGTTTTAGACCGAAGTATTTCCTTTTGAAGGGACGCAGTGGCTCAGTGGCTAAGACGCTGAGCTTGTCGATCAGAAAGGTCAGGCAGTTTGGCGGTTCGAATCCCTAGCGCCGCATAACGGAGTGAGCTCCCGTGAACTTGTCCCAGCTTCTGCCAACCTAGCAGTTCGAAAGCATGTAAAAATGCAAGTAGAAAAATAGGGATCACCTTTGGTGGGAAGGGAACAGCGTTCCGTGAGCCTTTGGTGTTTAGCCATGCCAGCCACATGACCACGGAGATGTCTTCGGACAGCACTGGCTCTTCAGCTTTGAAACGGAGATGAGCACCGCCCCTTAGAGTCGGGAACAGCTAGCACATATGTGCGATGGGAACGTTTTGCTTTTCCTTATTTCCTTTTGATTAAACAGTGAATGAAGATCTTTTATTCTTTAAGTTCCACTGACTGATATTAATAAGTTCAACTGACAACTTTGGTGATTTACTAAACAACTGTGGAAAGAAAGGTCATAAAATGGGATGAAACTCATTAAACAAATGTTTCACTTAGCAACAGAAATTTGGGCTCAATTGTATTCGTAAGTCAAGTACTACCTGTACTGTACATACCTGTGTCTCCCCGAAAATAAGACCAAGTCTTATATTAATGTTTGCTCCAAAAGATGCATTAGGGCTTATTTTTCAGTTAGGTCTTATTTTCAGGGAAATACAGTATTAAATGCATCTGTCTAACTGACAATCTCAACTGGGGCTTATTTTTTGGGGTAGGGCTTATATTATGAAAATCCTGAAAAATCATGGTAGGGCTTATTTTCTGATTGGGTCTTATTTTAGGGAAAACACAGTAATATCCAGAAGTTGCTGAGATTTTTCTAGTATTTCCTAACTGTACATTCAACCATAAACATCAACAAAACAGAAAAAAGATGCTTAATTCAACATGTGCCGTTTATATATTCATTCCAAGTTCCCCATCACCTAACTTATCTGCGGAATTGGTTAGGTAATGTGGTGTGAAAGGGAAACAGACTTCATGCTTAGAAAGCGGAGAATCTCTCCATGAAGTATTTTATTTATTGGTAACTTGTTTGTTTTATTTTATAATACAGTTCCCCCACCAAAAAGAGATGGGGGAAAAATAAAGGCACTGTGTTGTTGTGTATGCAAACAACTCTTGTATTTACTTAATGAATAAATTGTATTTTTTTTCAGGAAAAAGAGATAGATAGATAGATAGATAGATAGATAGATAGATAGATAGATGATAGATAGATAGATAGATAGATAGATAGATAGATAGATAGATAGATAGATAGATAGATAGATAGATAGATAGATAGAGATAGATGATAGATAGATAGATAGATAGATAGATAGATAGATAGATAGATAGATAGATAGATAGATAGATAGATAAATAGATAGATAGATAGAGATAGATGATAGATAGATAGATAGATAGATAGATAGATAGATAGATAGATAGATAGATAGATAGATAGATAGATATAGATAAATGACAGACAGACAAAGAGAAAGAGAGGCAGAGACCTACCTACCATTTATTCATATCTACCAATCTATATCTATATAATTGCTCTATTTGTATATACAGATAGAGTGATTAGATAGATATAGATTGGTAGATTTGGATAGATAGTAGGTAGGTAGGTAGGTAGGTAGGTAGCTCAATCGACAGACGGATGGACGGACAGACAGACTGACAGAAGGACAGATGGACAGAAGGACAGACGGACAGGGACAAGGACAGGACAGACACAAAGAGATATACAAAGAGAGAGATTAGAGATAGAGATAGATAGATAGATAGATAGATAGATAGATAGATAGATAGATAGATAGATAGATGATAGATAGATAGATAGATAGATAGATAGATAGATAGATAGATAGATAGATAGATAGATAGATGATAGATAGGAGTATAGCTATACATATACACACATGTCTTTACAAGGGGCAACTGAGAAAAAAAGAAAATAAACATTCTGTACAATCAGTTTTGACATCATCCGCACAAGGCCACAAGTCCCTGCTGCACACCAGGTTGTCAAGTGACAGCAAACACTTGACAGGAGAAACAAAACAGGGGGTGGAAAGATTAAGAGGTGTCGTTGTAACGTGTGTCCTCGGTTATTAAATGTCAAGATTGATTTCCGCCGCCCCCCATCCTGCCTCACCTGACAGGTTCCTTTTTTTGCTCTGCTGGCTGACCCCACAGCATCTGGTAGATCAAGGATCACTGCTGTCACACAACTGTCCGTCGCTGTAAGTCATCATTTCAACTCCATCCCCCCCCCGCATGTTTGCTAATTGCTCCTGTCATTAGGACTCTCAAACCATTTAGCAGCTCCCATCTGTCCAACTGGCCACCGTAGGATATCCTTACTTAAACTCATTTTAAACAGCGAGAGCCTAAATTCTAATTAATTGCCAGAGGAGGGGGATTTATCTGAAAATTTGGCTCCTTTGCAATGATAAGAATCTGAGATATGACCTATTCCTAAGATTCTCTATGCTGGTAGTCCTCAACCTACAGCTACAATTGAGTCCGACATTTCTGTTGCTAAGTGAAAACATTTGTTAAGTGAGATTTGGCAAATTTTGCAACCTTTCTTGCCACAGTGGTTAAATGAACCACTGCAGTTTTATTTATTTATTTATTTATTATTTATTTATTAGACTTATATACCGCTTCATAGGCCTTTCAGTCCTCTCTAAGCGGTTTACAGATTTTTTTTAGCAAATTGAGTCAGCAAATTGCCCCCACAGTCTGGGTCCTCATTTCACCCACCTCGGAAGGATGGAAGGCTGAGTCAACCTTGAGCCGGTGAGATTTGAACCGCTGAACTGCAGATAACAGTCAGCTGAAGTGGCCTGCAGTATTGCATCCTAACCACTGTGCCACCTCAGCTCCTTGTTAAGTTAGTTGTCAGTACTGCAGCCAGTTTTTCTTTTAGGTCTTTGGCCTGCCACACTTTCTATTATTCTGCTATGCATTTTCTATTGTGGGAAGATGGGAAGGGGGGATTGTGTGGAGTAAGATGATAGGTAGCCATAACAACATTCTTTCTAGAAAGCCAAGGTCATCCTTTGTCTTTGAACCTTTGCACCTGACCGGAACTGGATGGGTGGAAACTGCCAGTGTGGCAGTGGGAGATTGGACCATGTGATGGACTTGTGGTTATGGGAGCAGGATCTTGAACTTTCAACTGGGTGGAGAAAACCGGGAAGCCTTCAGATTCGGGTTTTCCCAGATGTGCCAACCTGACTCTCTTAATAAATTGGAACTTTGAGGAATCCTTTGCCTTGGACTCTGATTTACTTTTGGATGCTCTTTGGAACCCTAACATCAGTAACATGGTTGTTAAGTGCCTCTGTCTTCCCTGCTGCCTTTGCTCGTCAGAAAGTCGCAAAAAGGGTTCGTGTGTCCTAGGGATTCTGAAATTAGTTCAGTTTAGTTTTAGTTTAGTTTTCTTCATTTGTCGTTTCACCTCGTACAACGAAATTAAATGCCCTCTTCAGTGTACATTATAACTCTAAAAATAAAACGCAAACACACACCCTTCACATTCGACACAATTGAATTGAAAACCCCTGGTATTCCATTAATATTGCACTATACAGTAGAATTCAGTATAGTTACTGCTCTGGGGTGGAAGCTGTTTTTCAGCCTATTTGTCCTTGTTTTTATTATCGTGTACCGTACTGCCAGATGGTAATAGTTCAAAAAAGGGTAGCCAGGATGAGATGGATCTTTAAGGGTGTTTTGAATTTTCTTAAGGCAGCAAGAGCTAATTGGTATTCATATGAGTCATATCCAGGTCTTTGTAGAAGGCATGGATGGAAAGGAAGGAAGGAAGGAAGGAAGGAAGGAAGGAAGGAAGGCAGGAAGCAATAGCAATAACATTTAGACTTATATACCGCTTCATAGGGCTTTCAGCCTTCTCTAAGTGGTTTACAGAGTCAGCATATTGCCCCCAACAATCCGGGTCCTCAGAAAGGAAGGAAGGAAGGAAGGAAGGAAGGAAGGAAGGAAGGAAGGAAGGAAGGAAGGAGATGACACACATTAAGGTATAGAAACTCATTTACAGAGTGTAGGAAGTTAGCACTCACCCATCTCCTAGAAAAACGGAATATTTTAGGAAATATTAAAAAGGCAGAATATTTCCCCTAAAAGGGGAGCAGAAACTCACCCCCCCCCACACACACACACCTTTGTCAAAGGGCCATTAAGGCCTGAGCCAGTGTATTCTACATAACAAAGATCTATCGTATTTCTCAGAGTATAAGACACACCTTTTTCCCTCAAAAAAGAGGGCGAAAACACTTATACACTGAATACAGCATTTCTGGCCTACAGAGACCCCGCCCCCTTTGCAAAAATGGACGTGCAGAGGATTTGGGAGGCTTGCAAAGTGCTCCTGAGGGCGGAGGAGGGCCGCTTTTGCTCATTATTGCCCCCCCCAACCTCCCAGGAGCACTCTAAGAGCCTCCCAAAGCTCTGTGTGCCTTTTTGTGTGTGCAAAAAATGGCCCATTTTTGTGAAAAACAGGCCGCTTTTTGGTCATTGGGGGGGCAGCCCCCAGGAGTACTCTACAAGCTTCCCAAAACTCTGCATCCCCCCCCTTTTGCAAAAAACAAGGCGTGCAGAGGGTTTGGGTGGCCTGCAGAGTGCAAAAACTTTTTTTTTTAATTTACCTTTTCAAAATCATGATGCGTCTTATACTGTGGTGCGTCTTAGTGTCTGAAAAATATGGTACCTCCTTCAGGCAGAGCCATAGTAGGAATTGCCCAAAGCCCTTTCATTACAGCAAAAGTCAACCAAGCTTGGGACTCTCCTCACTTGGAACTGAACCCAGATGGATATTTCTTCCAACAAGTGGCAATGTTGGGAAACCTAAAGACTAGGTTGACCTAGAGAAAATCTATCTGGTTCCTAAGAATCAACACTGATCTGACGGCACATAATGGACGTAACCTGGAGAAGATCCATCTCTGTGGTCACTATGAACTGAAATTGACTTGAAAGAAACGAATCGATCAATACAAAGATCAGGTCTCTGGAGAAGACTTTAATATCGGGAAAGATTGAAGGAAAGAGAAGAAGAGGATGAACAAGAGTGTTCACCAACAAATGCGTGCCCGACAAAAGCGCGCCGACAAAACCGCGAGGTCGAAATCGCACCCACAGAAACACGCTGACAAATGCACACCGACAAAAGCGCACCATCAACAAACAATGCGAAAACAACATAATAACCTTAACCCTAACCCTTACCTTAACCCTAATCGTGCTTTTGTGGGCGCGGTTTTGTCGGCGCTCTTTTGTGGGAGCACTTTCAACATCGCGGTTTTCTCGCTACGGTTTTGTCGGCGCGCTTTTGTCGGGTGTGCATTTGACGGGTCACGGAACAAGAGGGATCAATTACAGGGAGATGGGGCACCACTGGAAGACTTGAAGGAACAACTTAGAGACACACCTTTATGGAGAAACTTTATTTATGCTGTTGCTAAGAGATGACACCAACTTGATTGGGCAATAATTAATCAATCCGCTCCACAATTACTACTTTGCTTAACACTATGTTGGCTATCCTTGTTGTAGCCCGCTGGCAGCTGCCAGAGCTGGCAGCAGAGTCGGACAGTGAAGAGGTTGGGGAGGAACATGGGCCAGTCCTGGGGGCTGAGGAAAGCTCAGACAAGGGCTCTGCGTCAGAGGCAGAGAAGGAGTTAAACAGCAGTGAGGCAGAAGAACAGCTGGAGCCTGTTCCCAGTGTGCGCATGCGCAGAGCTGCCGGAAGACAAGAACAGCTAAGAAAGCAGGGTAGACTTAGGAGGAAAGCCACACCTTGCAGGTGATTGGCCCCTCCCATAGAAACAAAAGAGGAACGGATGGGGTGTGGGCTTTTGCACGAAATAATTCGTTCATTCGGTCATGTCAAGAGTGGAAATTTCTGTTTGTGACTATAAGAAACTCTGTGCCAAGTTTGCCTTGCCCTGCGTTTGGAAACTAGTTATCTGGCAGTTCTCCAAACGAGATAAGGTGCGTGTGGAGAAACATTCCTCTGAAAGACTGTTTGCTAACCTTTGCTGACTGTGAATGAAAGGAATTCACAGTTGTGTAAAGAAAAGAGGTTTTGCAGGGACCAAGACTTTGCTTCTTGCTTTCTAAGGAAGCCTGGATTAGAACAATCCTATTTTTTTTTTAGGAGTATACCTTTTTTTTAAAAAACACTTTTTAAAAGTCAGAAAGAGCAGGAAGCTTGGCAGCTGCCAAATCCACTGGGAACCTAACCCGGAGGGAGGCCATTTTGTATCCTCCAAATATTTTTTTTGCACAACCGTTTTCAGAATCCCCTGTTACTTTCTAAGCTGTCAGAAGTTTGGAAAGTTACTGAGCGAGTCCTACAAGTCCTAAAAGAAATCAGGATGGAACGTGAATGTCATCCAGGGGATATTACTGGTCTTATGCTTACTCGGAGTTAAAAACATTACGGTGATTGACAGCTCGCACTGTGACAACCTTAACAGCCCAGCCTTAATGAAAGCTTGCCTTTTTTATAAGCTTCTTTGCAAGCAATTCCATGTTTTTGACAAGCTGCTGAGATGCAACGATTTGATGGAAGAGCAATAGAGGGCATAATTTGTAGATTCTCACTATCTGCGTAGATTAGCAATCCTTGGAGGAAAAATGTCCCTTCCTTACAGTGTTATAGAAATTTGTTATCCATTATTCCTTTTTTGAAAAAAAGTTTTTATTTATTTTTAATTATAAACATTTCATCTTTCCTTAAACAGTGTGTCATCTGGGTACAGATATCTCTGTGCAACAACCATCAAAATTTACAACATCATTCACATCGATATTAATTCTCTAATCTTAGATTTTTTTTCCGACCTAGGATTCCTGAGAGTAAAAATCACACACTTAGTCCCAAAAAGCCTCCTTTTATTTCAACGGCTGTGAATTATGTTTATTCAGAGCCCATAATGGGTCACAAATAGTTTGTAAAGAGTCCGACAGAAGTCGGCCACAGTCTTTTGGGATAAAGCTGACAACTGTCTCACTCAGCAACAGAAATTTTGGGCTCGGTTGTAGTCATAAGTCGAGGACTACATGTATGAGCTTCTTATAGGGCCTATAGGTACACAGATACTACCTGTAGTAGCTTTCCTTCACCATTACTGCACAGATATCTAGGGTGCACAGGACAATTTACACTTCCCTGCTGTTTTCAGATACCGGCCTCGCTATGGAATATAATGTTTCCAGGGTTTCGGCAGCAGTGCTTAAAAACTGTTGGATGATAACCTGTTCTATAAATTACATTTAATGAGCATCTAGTTCGCCATAATAGGATGCTTATAATTTAATAGCTGTAGTCTTCTACATGCTAACCTTTACGCTCTCCTACACCCATCCAATCCTCCTGCCCCTTGTTTTAGATTGTTTTAGACTCTTGTTTATTTATAGGTACTTCCTGTTTTAACACATATGTTTTGTATCTTACAGTTCAAGAGTGTCAAATTCAAGGCTTGCAGGCTGCATCCAGTCCGCGGGGTGCTTAGATCTGACCTGCCCCGCCCCCTAGAAACAGCAAAGGACCGGCCCAGTGTGCCTCTTCCAAAGAAAACGGAGCCAGGAGGACCGCACGCAGCCACTCCCCAAGCTCTCTTTTCACTGGCAAAGGGTTGCAGGAGGTGCCCCGGACACAAGTGATCTGAAGCTGGCCATGCCCCCCCTGCCCCCCCCCAGTTCAAACATAACTCTGATGCTGATACACACACACACACACACACACATCGTAGAACACAAGAACACAGTAAGAAAAAAGAAAAAACTTCCTCCCTTTTCCAGCACCTCAAAGCTACAGGACATGAAATTAATTTTGAAGGAATCAGGTTAATCTCCAAAACTGAACACTTCAACAAGAGAATAATTATGGAAGCTATCGAAATAGAGAAACGCACCCACAACATGAATAAACATGACGATACCTCCTGCCTACCAGACATCTGGAAACCAGCCCTAGTCAACAAACGAGCCCCACACACCACCCAGGCCGTTACAACATGAAACAACAACAGACACACAGCCAGCACCAATCTACCAATCATGACACAGCCATACATCCAATCGATGCACTTGCTGAAATGGGGCTAGCACTCCAAACACCCCCACCAAGGTTTGTAAAGGGACAGCAGCTCCGATCACGCTTTAAGCCCAAAACACCAGCCTGAAGATGGCGAGTAAGACCTTGCCGAAACGTTGCCAAGACAATCTCAGTCTTACATGGGAAAAGACCCAAATACAACAAGACAAGACCAACTCACACACACACACACACACACATAAATCTAGAAGATTTATTCTATAGATTTATAGAAAGACAGCAGCTCCGACCACGCTTTAAGCCCAAAACCCAGGCTGAAGATGGCGAGTGAGACCTCGCCGAAACGTTGCTAAGACAATCTCAATCTTACACGGGAAAAGACCCGAATACAACAAGACCAGCATACCTACACCTGTGAAAATCTACAAAAACATATATATTTTTAGACTCTGATCCATCCTTTCTAGTTTTTAATTGAGTGCCCCCCTCCTCCTTATCCTGGTCTATGACTGTAATAAAAAGTAATTTATTTATCAACCGGCTATTTGACGTATAAAGATATGTTTCCCCAGGCAGCACAAAAACTAGGAAACAAGAAAGCAATGATGTAGGTTAAGCTAAACTAGGATAACTTCCCATTCTGACTCCAGCTGAATCATCTCTATTATAGCAAACCATGCAAAGAATGAACACGGCCCTTGCTGATACCAGTCCAACGAAGCCAGCAGTTCCTAACGTTTAAGCCTCTACGTGGAGCGTCTGAAAAATCAATTTTTGCCCCTCACCGATTTGTAATAAGCAAGTGTGATGAACCGAGGGCTTCTTGTAAAAGGAACAACAGAGGTCTGATCACAGGAAATAACCAAAACACAGAGGAAAATTCAATAGCACCGCCTTCTCTTAAAAGAGGACATTGCTCTCACCTCACCTCCGTTCTTCAAATACATAAAAGTATTCAGGTAAACATATTTTTTTTTAAAAAAAATCACCCTTGGTATCAAAAATAATATCCAGAGCAGTATCCTACAAGATCAAAATGCTCTATCCTACGGCATCAAAAAAAACGCTGGTTATATGGGACGTGATTGCGTCAGGGCTTTTGGGCGGGGCCAGCCGCTGGTCAGAACTACCAGTTTGCCTGAACCGGTCTGAACCGGCAGCAGCCTACCACTGAATGTCGCTTAAGTAGTGGTTTGCTTGGACTTGTATTTTGGTTCTTGTAACATACCCATGTAATCACCATTTGTGGCCTACTCTGCTGGATTCTCTCTATCAAAATCAATGGGGAAGCCAGCAGGAATTCGAAAGTCATGGTTACATGAAGTCTTTGCTTAATAACTCATGTGATGGTCAGAAGTCATGATTACATGAGTTATTTTCTACTCCACTGTGCAGACAATAAAAGTACATAGGTTTGGCTAATCATTTATCAATAAACTTTTTTTTGCCGGTATCCTTTGCACGTTTCAACATTAGCTGCACATTTCCTGATTCTTATAATAATCTCAGCAATGCTATCAAGTTGTAAGCATGTTCACTTGTTAGTTATTTCTAGTTTTTCTTCTTCTTAATATTTCTGATCAGTTTGTACTGCAATATTGTGAGTTTCATACCGATCTATACCAACATTTTAAAAGCTTCTCTGTAAATCCTTTATTAAGATCAAAGATTTTGGGAGAGAAGGCCAGCCAGGGAGAATTTATTGGTATAAGTATATAAAATAGTACAATACTAATGTCTTTATGTAACATGTCTTATTTTAGCTAAACTAAACTACACAACTATCACATTGTTGGAGTGCAAATATTGTCTTTCAGAGATGGTTCCCAAACTTTTTAAACATTAGATCAGTCACACAAAAATATGGAGGTGTAAGTGTATTTATCTAATTTCACAGGATTGTTCCTGTGTTTATACCTATCCAAATTGCTCTACTTTCATCATAAAATGGTAAAATAGTGGTTTAGAAACCCTGAACAATTCTGGAACTTTAAAAAAAAAAAAAAAATCACCAACCCATTTCCTGCATATAATATTTTGGTCATGGAAATAAATCAGACAACTTTACAATAGACTGTTTTAGAAATCAAAATTTATACACCTCCAATTTGGCCCTTTGAAACTTCCTACTTTGGACCAGAGGTTCAACTGCTTCACACTAATCAAGTAACCAAAATTCAAACTTCAGCTTTTCAGAACACATTTTTAAGTGGGTTGCACAGCATATTGACATATCGGTGATAATACTTCAACCAACTCTTATTTGTGTTAACAGAGCCATAAATCACACTCAACTAAATAAGACATTAAATGCACTGCATGCACAAATTTGCAGCTGCAGCCTGAGATTGGAAATGGGCCATCTGAACTACACATAAACAAAAATATAGAGAATCACAAGAGGAAAAAAGCTATTCTTTCCCTGTGAACTTATGCTAGCCATCATCAGCAAAACATTTAACGGTTTTATTCCAATTCTATTCTGGTGGTCCTTGTTTAACAACCACTTTTTTGGTGACTATTCAAATATACAATGTCACCAGAAGTGTGCATCACATATTGTAACAATTGGTTCACCCAGAACCAAAAATGTGTGCACGCTATGTGCATGCATGCGTGAGGCATCAAAAAACCAGTGATTATATATGATGTGATAGTGCCAGGGTGGGTGGGTGAGGCCAGCCGCTGGTCGGAACTACTGGTTCATCTGAACTGGTTCGAACCGCCAAAAACCCACAACTGAATGTTGCTGAAGTATAAGTATAATCTTTATTGTTATTGTACTTAAATACAACTGGTAAAATTGGTAGTAGCGGTTTGCTTGGACTTGTATTTTGGTCCTTGTAACATACCCACGTAATCACCATCTGTGGCCTACTCTGCTGGATTCCTTCTATCAAAATCAATGGGGAAGCCAGCAGGAAGTCGAAAGTCTTCACTTAATAACTCATGTGATGGTCGGACGTCACAGTTACATGAGGTCTTCACTTAATAATTCACACGGTCCTTGCTTAATGACAGCAACCAGGGCTGCCAGAATTGCTGTCATTAAGTGGCATGGTCCTAAGGTGTTTTTTTTTTTCCAATTTACAACTGTGCCGCTTAAAGACAGAGTTTCCGATTCGTGTTGTTAAACAAGAACTGCCAGTAGTGACAACTAGCAAACTAATATTCTGCAGATCGCACGCTTACAAAGAGTTAGGAAAACTCACAGCCATAGCAAAATTGCTAAAGCTAAATTACAGACGGGATCTATGCAGATTGGTGTGGGTCAGGCCACCCTCCATTGGGGGTGGGGAGGCTTCTTTGAGAGCATTTTTTAAATTTTATTTTATTCCTAGGCCCTTGTGTCTATTTCTAGCATAGGCCCGTTTCCATCTTTCTTTCAAATCATCACACCAGAGAAAAATGAAATGAAATGTTCTCACTTACAGAATGTTGAATAGGCAGCCATCCAGGCGATTCGACTGAACATTTGTGGGCAGGACATCGTGTGTGACTTTGCTGCAAACAAATAAAAGACAAGCTTGTGTAAAATTTTCTATGCACTCTAAGAATGACTTACCTCAGGGGTGTCAAACTCGATTTCATTGAGGGCCGCATCAGGGTTGTGTTTGACCTCAAATAGGCTGGGGTGGGCGTGGCCAGCTTGACCTCACTCATATCAGGGACGCCTGTAGTGGCCCGAGTGCTCTGCCAGCTAAAGCAGGCTCCCGAGCTCCATTTTTGGCTGCAACGGCCTCCTGCAACCCTCTGCCAGTGAAAATGGAGCTTGGGAGAGCCGCATGCAGCCCTCCTGAACTCTGTTTTCACTGGCAGAGGCACCGTGGGCCGGTCGTCCACTGTTTCCAGGGTGGCCCAGATCTAAGACATCTGTGGGCCAAATCCTGCCCATGGGCCTTCAGTTTGTTACCCCTTACTTACATCCTGTCAACGCCCAACGTTGTCATTGTGAGAGAAGGAGGGGGAGTGCATTCCACACATAATACTGTTGACTGTAGTAATCTGATCTCAGATTACTACAGCAGGCTTGGGAGGGGTACATCTCATTGGGGAAATGTGATTTATGACACAGGCTGAGGGGAGGGAAGGAACAGGGTTAAAGTTCAGCTATAACTCAAACAAAGCATAGACTTGACTGCGAAAAGATCTTGCCTAGGATGATGCTCCTAATAAGTGGCTGGTTTTGTATTGAAACTTGATTCGATACTCATGAATCAATTAGGGCATTTTTAGGAAACCTTACAGATCCATTCATTTAATGACTGTTCAAAATTACAATGGCACTGAAAAAAATGTCTTATGGCTGTTTTTCACCTGTATTGCAGCATCCCCATAGTCATATGATCAAAATTCATGTTTGGTAACTGGTTCATCTTTATCACAATTGCATTCTCCCGGAGTCATGCGATCGTCTTTTGTGACCTTCTGACAAGCGACGTCAACAAGGACTTTGCAAAAGGGGTTCCTAACTTAGCAACTGCAGTGATTTACTCAACCACGGTGGCAAGAAAGGTCGTAAAATGGGGCAAAACTCACTCCACTACTGTTCTCGTTTAGCAACAGAAATTTTCGCCGCCGTGGTTAAGTGAATCACTGCAGTTTTTACATTAGTAACAAGGTTGTTAAGTGAATCTGGCTTCCCCGTTGACTTTGCTTATTCAAAGGTCGCAAAAGGGACCCAGGGACACTGCAACTGTCATTAGCACAAGTCAGTTGCCAAGCAATTGAAGTTTGACCAAGTGACCATGGGGAATGCTGCAAGAGTCGTAAGTGTGGAAAACCATCGTTGGTTTTTCACACTTTGAATGGTCACTAAATGAACGGTTGTAAGTCGGGGACTACCTGTAGTCCATTTAAACAAAACTTTGCTAGTAAGAGGAAATCAGGAGCTTGTGTGATGGGAGGAGCTCAAGAATGTCATTAGATAATCAACAACCATTTCTAGGACTTTTCAACATATCTGAGACTATTCTGGTTCAGTGCTGTCTATTCAGACTGGAAACGGCTTTTGATTATCTATCAAAATAACAGAATAACAGAGTTGGAAGGGACCGTGTAGGTCATCTAGTCCACCACCCCCTGCCCAAGCAGGAGACCCTACACCATTTCTGACCAATGGCTGTCCAGTCTCTTCTTGAAAGCATCCAGTGATGAAGCTCCCACAACTTCTGAAGGCAAGTTGTTCATTAGTTGATTGATTTAGAAAAGTTCTCCTTATTTCCAGGTTGAATCTCTCCTTGTTCAGTTTCCATCCATTATTCCTTGTCTGCCCCCCACCCCACTCCCCAATCTATCAGTTTAGGATGTCTATGAAGATTCTCAATCATCCAAGTCATGGTTGTCCCAGAAGTGATTTTCAAAAAAAGGCAATTGGCCTTTCTTGGGGCGGGGAGGGGTATTTATTTATTTTTTTGCTTGAAGACATTTCATTTTTTCATCCCAGAAGCTGAAGAACTGAAGAAGCTTCTTGGACAGGAAGTGAAACCTCTTCAAGGTGAAAAGAAACCAAGAAAATCCAGTTGTCTTTTGAAAAAAAACCTTGGGACTTTCAGGTTAGGATGTCTCCAGGTGGCAGCTTCTCTATATGATAACCCTAGTTTAGGAGTGTCCTCTGCTAAGGTCAAGAAATACCACATTTTATTTTGTTTTGTTTTAATCAATGTGCACCACTTCATCCTTGTTTACCTGGAACAGCACTTGCCCCTTTGAAGCCCATCCTCCCCAGTTTGGCAGGATCCTTTTAGTCATTTACTTTATCGACAGGAGCAATTTGGTATCCTCGCCAAACACAACCATCTCACCGTTAATTCTAACTCCAGATCATTTATCAACAAATTAAAATGCACCAACCCCGCTATGTGTATCTCATCTCTTTTCAGAATTATCCCTTTTGTCTGTTCTCTCTGTTTTCTATTTTTTTAGCCCGTTGCCAATCCTTGAGAGCATCTTTCCCCCTTATCTCACAGCAGCTGAGTTGCCCAAAGGCTTTTGATGAGAGATTTTATCAAAGACTTTTCAAACTCTCCATGCATAGAATATCTATCGGGATCGTTCTTGCTCAAAGAAAAGTCCCAGATGCCAAAACACGGGAGCCTCCAAGTAGCCGTATCCAAATTCAGCCTAGAAATCACATCGCTATCCTGCCTGTTTAGGTTGCTGCTGATGAAGTGCTCGAAAGCTTTGCCAAGCTATTGATATTACAGGTAGTCCTTGAGTTATGACCACACTTGACCCCAAAATTTCTGTGGCTAAGCGAGTGAACTTTGCCCCATTTTACAACCTTCCTTGCCCCGGTTGTTAAGTGAATCACTGCAGTTAGAATAGAATAGAATTCTTTATTGGCCAAGTGTGATTGGACACAAAAGGAATTTGTCCTTGGTGCATATGCTCTCACTGTACATAAAAAGACAAGATAGATTCGCCAAGAGTCATAAGGTACAATGCTTAATGATAGTCATAAGGTACAAATAAGCAATCAGGAAACAATCAATATCCATATAAATAGAGTGGAATATAGAATAGAATTTAATACTAGAGTAGAATAGAAGATAATAGAAAATGGAATGGAATAGAGGAGAGATAGAAGAGAAGAGAGGAGAGGAATAGAATGGAATGGAATGGAATAGAATAGAATAGAATAGAAAATATAATGGAATGGAATAGAAAAGAAAAGCATAAAGCATAAAGCATAAAGCATAAAGCATAAAGCATAAAGCATAAAGCATAAAGCATAAAGCATAAAGCATAAAGCATAAAGCATAAAGCATAAAGCATAAAGCATAAAGCATAAAGCATAAAGCATAGAATGGAATGGAATAGAATAGAAAAGAATATAGAATAGGATAAGATAGGATAGGATAGGGTAGGGTAGGGTAGGGTAGGGTAGGGTAGGATAGGATAGGAATTCTTTATTGGACAAGTGTGATTGGACACACAAGGAATTTGTCTGGTGCACATGCTCTTGGTGTGCATAAAAAAACAAGATACATTCGTTGAGAACCATAAGGTACAACACAGTGATAGTCACAGGGTACAAATAAGCAATCAGGAAACAATCAATATAAATCAGAAGGATGCAAGCAGCAAAATTACAGTCCTGCAGTCATAAATGGGAGGAGATAGGTGATAGGAACGATGACAACACTAATAGTAATAGTAATGCTGCCTTAGGAATAGTTTGACAGTGTTGAGGGAATTATTTGTTTAGCAGAGTTACGGTGTTTGGGGAAAAAAAACGTTCTTGTGTCTAGTTGTCTTGGTGTGCAGTGCCCTATAACGTCGTTTTGAGGGTAGGAATTGAAACAATTGATGTCCAGCATGCGAGGGATCTGTAGATATTTTCACAGCCCTTTTTGACTCGTGCAGTGTGCAGGTCCTCAATGGAAGGCAGGTTGGCCGTAATTGTTTTTTCTGCAGTTAATTAGTAACACAGCTGTTATGTGAATCTGGCTTCCCCGTGAACTTGGCTTATCAAAAGTTCACAAAAATGGATCAAATAATGCCGGGACACTGCAACCATCATAACTATGCCAAGCGTTTGAATTTTGATGAAGGAGGCTGTAACAGTCATAAAGGTGAAAAACGGTCAAAAGTCACTTTTTTCAATGTCATTGCAACTTTGAACAGTCACTAAATGAACTATTGTTACGTTGAGGACTACCTGTAGTCCTGAATTCTCCTTTTCAATATAAGACACATGTGTGCAAAGCCATGGCATAGAACCCATGGCACGCGTGCCCAAAGTAGCATGCGAAGCCATGCCGCCTGGCAGGCACAGCCTTGCCTTTTTGCCTTTTGGGTTTCTGGTGTGTGTGACAATCAGCTGCACTTTGTGTGCGTGGCAGTGCCGAAACCTGGTGTACCCATGCGCGCCGGCCAGCTGATTGTCAGGTGTGCATGTGGGCCAGAACCTGGACATTAGGCTTTTTCCGGCGCATGATCCCTTCGCGTACCCAACAGGAGCGAAAACCAGCCTGCGCATGCCCGGCAACTAGCTGATTGTCAGGCGCGCATGCACGCTAGAACCCGGAGATTTGGCTTTTCTGGAGTGTGACTGTGATGACCACCTGCGCGCATGATGTTTTTGCGCAAGCTTTTTAGCATTTGGTGCCGTAGAGATCCGGACCCTTACCACTCTCCCGGCCTTCCGTAAAGCCACCAAGACCTGGCTGTTCTGGCAGGCCTGGGGCTGTTGATCAATATCCAGCCCCACTTAGACAGAATGGATGATGTGTAATTTTAATAATTGTATCTTTTATCTTAAATTTTTTAATGTTTTTTTTATCTTGTCTGTAAGCCGCCCAGAGTCCCAAGGGAGTGGGCGGCATACAAATTTTATTAAATTGAAATTGAAATTGCCATCGCTGCCATAAAAATATAATAACAGGGAAAATACTGTCTCCATTTGAAGTTTTATTCTGTGTTATCCCTGCAGCTCATTAGAGTGGGATCAGTGAGGTTTAGGTTTATTGGACTTCTATGCCGCCCTTCTCCCAAAGGACTCAGGGCGGCGTACAACATAAAAACACACATTACAAAAGTTAAAAGAAAGATTAAATAGAATATCCAAAAAACCCAATAGACATTTACAGTGAGATTTAGAAATTAAATTAAAATTAACCATTAAAATTAATAATTCATTTTATTCAGGCCAGGCCGGCTTGCTGGAAAAGCAAACTTTTTAGGGCGCGCCGGAAGGACCGGAGGTCGGGGATTATACGAAGCTCCGGGGGCAGCTCATTCCAGAGGGAAGGCGTTCCCACAGAGAAGGCTCTCCCCCTGGGGGTCGCCAGCCGACACTGCCTGGCCAACGGCACCCTGAGGAGGCCAACTCTGTGGGATCGTACTGGACGGTGGGAGGCTACCGGTGGCAGTAGGTGGTCTCGCAGGTACCCTGGGCCTAAGCCATGGAGCGCTTTAAAGGTCATAATTAACACCTTGAATCGCACGCGGAAAACAACCGGCCACCAGTGCAAGCCGCCTAAAAGGGGTGTAACATGGCAGCACCTAGGTACCCCCATGACAACCCGCATGGCCGCATTCTGGACTAGCTGAAGCCTCGGGATGCTCTTCAAGGGCAGCCCCATGTAGAGAGTGTTACAGTAGTCCAGGAGAGAAAGGACGAGGGCGTGAGTGACTGTGCACAGGGCATCCCGATCCAGGAAGGGGCGCAACTGGTGTACAAGGCAAACCTAAGTAAGAATCTAAAAGAATGAAACATAATTTAATATCCAGCTTCCTGTTGATAGAACACATTTCTACACTATAAAGGACAACACGAACATTTCCTTGCTGTTCATTGCAACCTAATTGTATTTATCTGAAGACAATGAACCAGCTGAAATTAATAAAATCACAGGCAATTCCATAATTGAATTGTGAAAGCTCAAGATGATTGAGCTCTGTTTTCTAATTACGCCATAAACAACCCTGGGTGATCAAAGAGATAGGAAATTAATATTCTACACCAAGGCTGGGCTCCAACTTCTGGTGTTTAGCAGGAAGATCTTCGATGCAACATGGAGGGCAAATAATAGATCTGAATTTATCGCGAGACCCCAAGAGGCTTAGCCTTAGCTTCTCGTTCTCAATTAGCACCAATGTTAATTACACGCCAGCAAGTCAAGTTCAACCTCTAATGACACATGCTCCCCATTGTATTACTGCCTAAATTATATTGTTGAGATAAAGAGAGCATGGTAGTAAACAGGAATATTTTATGTAGGATTGGAAATGTGTCCGCTGTGATTCCCAGTTCACAGATCTTGGCATCCTAACTCTCTACTTTCCCAGCTTGAAATATGACCTTTACGAAAGGATGCCGAATGGTCTTAAATTCTGTGTTTCTTTCACTTGGTAGAAAAATGTCCACGATTGAAAAACTACAAACATATCTTCAAATATTGACTATAATAGTCCTCAACTACCAAAGTCAATGGGGGAAGCTGGTTTTGTTTAAGGACCGTCTGTTCCACTTAACACCTGCAGTGATGCACTTAATAACGGTGGCAAAAAAAGGATTACAAAATTGGGCATCACTCAGCGAACCAATATCTTGCTTAGCAACAGATATTCTGGTGTCAGCTCTGGACGTAAGTTGAGGACTACCTATAATAAAAGAGACATCGTACAGGTGATGGTGTTAGTTGCGGAGTCGTGTCCGACCCATCGCAACCCCATGGACAACGTTCCTCCAGACCTTCCTGTCCTTTACCATCCTCTGGAGTCCATTGAAGCTCACGCCGTTTCGGTGACTCCATCCATCCACCTCATTCTCTGTCGTCCTCTTCTTCTTTTGCCCTCCATCGTTCCCAGCATGAGGCTCTTCTCCAGAGAGTCCATATAGGTAGTCCTTGATTTACAGCTGTATCTCAGATATGGTGGAAAAGTCCTAGAAATACTTGGACTCTGCTGATTATCTAATGACATATCTTGAGCTCCTACCTTCACACAACCTCCTGATTCCCTCTCGCTAGCAAAAATGTTGTTTAAATGGAGTACAGGTAGTCCTTGACCTACAACCATTCATTTAGCGACTGTTTGAAGTTACGACACTGAAAAAAGCGACTAATGACAGTTTTCACAACCATTTCAGAATCCGCACCAGAGGTGGTATTTAACGGTTCGTCCCGGTTCGCGCAAAGCAGTAGTGGCGGTGGTGGGAGGCTCCACCCACCCACCCAGACGTCATCACAGATGATCTGCGCATGCGCAGAAGCACCCTGCGCACACGCCCCCCAGTTCCAAACCAATAGCGAAGATGATAGCATTTCATGCCTGATCCGCATGGACACATGATCGAATTTTGAACACCTGGCAAGTGACTCATATTTATAATGTGTGATCACTGTGTCCCGGGATCCTGTGATCATTTTTTGCGACCTTCTGATAAGAAAAAATCAGTAGGGAAATCAGATTCATCTTTTCATCTCAAAATAATGCAACGGGACACCAGTTTTCATGCTTTTTGTGGGACCAGAACTAACATGGATACGGCACACTTTTTCAGTACAACACGTGAAGAAACAACTCATTGAAAAGCAACCTTTCAGACAATGAACGCTCCAAGAAATGTTGAATAGGGTTGGCTCTTGCTTTCTACATTTTGCATCTTAACCTCTAAAGTTTCTTAAAGTAAGACACGAGCAAAGACCACTGGGCTCTCAAAAGGCTGTTCTAAACATGAGGTTCTGGAAAATGTCTGTAATTTCACTCAAGATATTACGTGGAGATTCTCAGTCATCCAGGTGACGGTTGTGTCAAAAGTGCTTTTTCCGTCCAGTTGCCTTTTG